>NW_022988043.1:26099125-26476625 GCF_902827165.1 Trematomus bernacchii
CAGTATTACGGCTTCCACAGATGATATTTTTGTATGGATTTTTTGTCAAAGCACTTAAGATATTCATTGCTATCAGGATGTTAAGAGCATTCCATGGAATATAACAAAAAGTGTATCTCGAGCCGGTTTCTCAAACTTACATACCCTACCTTTAAGAAACGGATCACGTTTTGTTCAGCCGGATAATATCCACATGTCTACACTACTTTTATAATTTTCTAATCATAAATCTAGTCGCCAGAAGCAAAATGCTAACGTTATGCTATAAACGAACTACAACAACGTCACGCCAACTTAAGATCCATATTAAAAACTACAGATTAAAAATTGTACAAGTTGAAGCGTTTGTTTGAACAGTTTGCAGGAGGCAGGTACTTGCTTTCAAGCAGAACAGGGCAAACAAACTTAGCGGGAGTATTTACGTTTTCGGTGTAATGACGTACAACGGCCTCCCTCGACAACTTCTGTATGTCCTATTCAGCCAGATGTTAACAACCATCGTTTTTCAGACACATAAACTCTTCACCAGTTGGGTCACTGTGATGTATTTAATGTCGTAAAAACAAAACGTGATCTGTCTCTTCAATTTGTGTCAAACACAGACCTTATTTCGAGCTATTTTCCAAAATCCTATGGAGAAATTGCATTGCTTTTTGTCGAAGGAACCGGAAGTGGTAAAAATGCTAACTTACTTCCGGGTTTTAGGACGAGTCACTGCGGTTCTCTATATACACACAAGGTAAGGGGACAAAGGTGGCAACAATTAAGGGAGGGGCTGACAATCACACTGGAGGGAAAACACACAATGGCAGGAAGGGCTCTGAAACGAGAGGGAAATGTTACTACAAAATAAAACAGGAAGTCACAAGACAAGGCAAAAGACAAAGGATTGAACTAAATAAATGAACTTAACATAAATGCCTGGACCCCTCAGTGAGGGCAATGAGGATGTGGTTGATACAGTACTCAATTGGTTATTTCTGGACAATTGCCTTAGGTCACTTTCCTGCCCCAATGAAGCAAAAACAAATCCTACTCAAAATAAAGGTCTGTTATCCTCTGGGCGATTTGAAATTAAGCAAGTAACTTCCCATCTGTTGTTAATGGACTACCAGCAGCTGCCACATCTGAGAGTGCCGATCTATGAATAAAAACCACAAAGATCCTGCAGAGGGTGGATCAGCTGGCTCTGTGTCTGCCTGTCAACTCTAACCATGATAAATGAATACAAAGTGCTGGCTTCACAATAAGGTCCATCCCTTTCAGCAACAACCAACGTCCTGCTCGAACATGTTTTACTTTTTTAAATAGTCCAATAAATAATTAAATGTTCATTCATTAGAAATAGATAAGATATTACATGGATATTTATACCAGAAATGATTTTAAATACATTATTTATTCATTCTCTAGTAACCAGTTAATACATAAAACACAATCACATAAAATGACTCATCTTGCCAAATATATCCTGAATACCTGAGGATCATTGCATAATTGTTATAAAAAGGTCAACCGGCAGCCAGGATAGGTGGAGCAGAGCAGGGAGAGCATTCCCAAACGTGATTCATGTTGATGATTAAATGTTATCCCTTATCAACAATACGACAATATTAATGTCTGTTTCCAGGTAGTTGACCACTACACACACATTACACTGATTATTATGACAACAAGGGTTATTCGACAGCAGGTGTTACTAACCAATAAATCAGTAGGCTGGGAACCAAGAAGGGCTGTCTCAGATTAGAGATAAAGCTGGAAACCACGAAGCCTTGTTTTTACTTGTTTCACTGACTCATGCTTCTTTTCCTATTCAACCCTGGAGCAGTGTGTCTATTAGGAACAAAAACCCTCCAATCACTGTCAGTAAGGGGATTACTGGCTTCATCAGTGTTTCCCTCAGGACAACATGACCATATCTGGGTCTGGGGAGCAAGCAATGAGAGAAATATTAAGAAGTTGGATGTAAAACTGTGGTCCTGTAAGCGATCATTGCTTAATAATGTTGGGCTCTATACACAATTTATTAATAAAAACATGTATAACAATCCGAATCTAAGTGATTTAGGTCCAACCTTATCAACTCACACTGTGTCACACACACACATACTCCACATTCAGACATTTATAACAATTGGCACAGCATTTTAGGATCTCGTTTCTGTTTATTGTATGTTTATAAAGCCTAGTGTTCTCGTATGTGGACAGCCGAATGTGCCATTAAACTAACCCTAACACAGTTTTTATTAGAAATGCCGCATTTAATTGCAGTTTTTCTTTACCACCATATTGCAAAGAAATAAGGTTTATTTATCTCTAAACATGTGAATTACATCACACTACATTACCATCTTTCAAGAAACCAAAAGTTGACACAAAATGTTGAGATCTTAACCGTACACTGACACAGTCTATGATTGAAAGAGAAAGAGTTTTGCGCAGCGACTGCTGAGAAAAGACGCGTGCAGGAATGCAACATGGTGGCCGACTCATACACTGTTAATTGACCCACCAAAATCTATTTCTAAAAACATTTTACGTAAGACACAGGCTATGCCACTGCCTGATCTTGTTTCATTCAAGTACGACATCACCTAGTTTGACTCACAGGTTAAAGATAGCTAAGCCAAGACAGACTCATTCAAGAGATTTGTTTTACTTAAAGGTCCCCTATTATGCTGTTTTTCATCAATATAGTATAGGTCTTAGATATATACAGAACATGTCTCTGAAGTGTTTGGCTCCAAATACCAAACAGATCATTGTAGCATCCCATAAACCATGAGCACACAACTGCTTCTTCTGCTGTCCATAGGACGGGTATGGATCAGGTATGGATCAGGTAGCCTCACACAGGGAGAGAGAGAAGGAGTGAGCCTCTGAAGCCCACCTGCTGCTCGCTGCTCCACGAGGCTGCACCACGAGGCTGCACCACGAGGCTGCACCACGAGCAGCTCCGCTTAACTTTGCAACGCCATCTTTCCTCACAATAATGGCCAACTTAGGTATAGAGCTATGCTCATTTTTCTCTTTGATTTGAATGCACAACTAATGAAGCTCAGCGCAAGTTCAATCAGGAAGACCAAGCTCTTCATTCAGATTACACGTCACTTCATTACACTCTCCTCCCTCATTAAGTGATCGGGGGCGTCACTCCCCAGCTAAACAATCTCTCCTCTCTCCATTCTCACAAGCCTATCATATCTCCCGCTAATCCCTTTATATCTGCTCTTCCCTCTGTCAGCTGTCATTTCAGGTGACAAAACGCAATGGTAGTACAAACTATACTACTCCTCGTAAAAACACCTTAAAGAAAGAATAACCTCAAGATGTCTAATTCGGATGATTCCGTTCACGAACCTTTTTCGGAGGTTCTCGATCCTGGCTCCGATGTACCGCTCGAGGTAGCTTCCATTTCCTCGAGCCAACGGCGCCTGAGCGCTCGTGGCTTCCCGCAGAGGCTCATGTACAGCCGAGGCAGACTTCCTCATCGCTCGTCTCCTGCAGCAGGGCTTTTCCTCAGCCCCAGGCCTCCCTCTCTCCCAGCTTCGCGAGCTTTCGGACCAAGTCTCCGGCGCGGTCCCCCAGACCGTGCCAGCAGTTTCAGTCAGCTCTCCCGAAAGACCAGGGCGAGGACGCGGCCGCAGCCACGGAGGTAAAAGGACAAGGAAGTCAAGCCCTCCAGGAGCCCGCCCGTCCAAAAAATCAACCCCTTCCCAGGCTCGCCAGCCCGGGAGCACCGCTAATCAGCCCCTCACGGATGGTAGCTTAGCCAGCTCCCTGCAATCCCTGGCTAGCTCCATGCTATTAATCGACGCTCACCTTCAGTCCATGGAAAACATCTCTGCCGGAGCTCCAACTTCAGCTGCGATTAGGGCAGTGCTTCCTGCCTCCGTGCCGCCGGGTTTTATGCCGGGTCAGGTTTTTTCCACATCCACAAGTTGTAGCTCCCTCTCATTCCCTGGCTTCTGCCCTTCAGCTCCTCCTTCAGGTAGGCCTTACATTTCCCAAGCCGCTAACATTCCCTCACGGCTCAGATTAAAGATTCTCGAAGGGAAGGACATTCATCTCGTCAGCCTCATTCTGCCTTCCCCGGAGTGTGATAAATCCATTGCCACGGGAGGAAACATCACTGCCGTCTTCAAGTCTGCAGACCCCCGGCTCCTCAAAGACCTCAGCATAGAGTGGCGAAGTCACGCCCATCTACTTCCGCCCCATGGGACCTTATTTCGTAAAAATAATGTATTGAAGTCAATGGAGAGAGAAAACGTATCTTTCGATCCCGTTTGAATTGTGCCATGAATTACACATATGATGTTTGTCAATCTTAAAAAATCATTTCCATGTAAAAAAAGTCACAGTTTGTCGTAAAACTGTTGAAATATAAGACTATGAAAAATACGCAACTAGAAAGACTACAAATCCCAGAGTCGCGTAAGTGATGTCACAATTGTTTTCCTCCACTAAGAGATAGCTAAGATCAGCGCCATATAGATATAATCTATCTATATGGCGCTGGCTAAGATAAGATAACTTTAACAAGATGCCTGTGTGCTTAGTACCAGGTTGTTATTATACCAGCAATGGGTCTTGCTCGTTCTTTCGCTTCCCGTCTGATGAAAGGACCAGGAGTGTCTGGATCAAGCTAGCTAGTAGCTAGCACGTTAGTTAGCTTTACAGCCTTGTCATTTGTATTAGCCTTAACATGAAGTAACATTAAGTAACCCAAAATGTTAAACAGTAAGAGTAGTAGTCATATTTCGTGAACCCTTTGAAGAGTACTGTCACACCGGTGTGATCATTCTATAATACACAATTTAAGCCCGGGGGAGAAATGCTAACGCTAACGCTAGCGATCTTCTCTACTTCATGCTATCTGCACAAATGGTTGACATTAAACATTACAAAGACCAGGCAGTTCAGAGAGAATCAAAGGAAGGCAGGCAGGCAGCTTTGCATGACATTCTTCAGGACGTGTTTCATTGTGGTGATAGTGAGGGGAGTCAATCGTTTTGTTGACAAGACAGTAGTGACGGCCATCTTGGTGACGTGTGTTGTTCTGTGAGACCAGAGATGTAGTTCATTGAGCGTTTCACACAAACAAATGTGTTACTTCTCAGTTTTACGACACATTTTTTTTTTTTTGACTTGCAAAATTATCTTTTAAATTGACAAACATCATATGTGTAATTCGTGGCACAATTCAAACGGGATCGAAAGATAATCTTTCTCTCTCCATTGACTTCAATACATAATTTTTCCGAAATAAGGTCCCATGGAGGTCCACCGGAAGGGGAGGGACTTCGCCACTCTATAGGGCAATTTCTGTTAGCTTTCGGCATCTTCCGTGACGTTCTCTGCTCCGTTTACCCCGATAGAAGAATAGAATTAGATGCTTATATGGCCATTATCGGCGATCTTCATCTTAAATATGGGAGATCCGTTTTCTATTCTTATCATAAGAGCTTTTCAAGCAAAGCAGCGCTTCACTTAGCTCATTGCAACATCCGTCTGGATTGGTCCGTGCTGGACACCGAGCTGCTCGTGATGGCTACTGGCGGCCATGAAGTCGCTACGTGCAACAGCTGCGGGGCGCAGGGCACACCTCCCCTTTCTGCCCTTCAGTGCCTCTCTCCAGGCCTAGAGTTTTCCCCACGCCGTTTTCTGGGAATGATAGTCAAAGCCGTCAGGTGCAGCATAGGCAAGACGAGAAGATTTGTCATAGATTTAACGAAAATGTTTGCTCCTACCCATATTGTACATTCCTCCACATCTGCAGTTTCTGCAAGGATGCTCATCCGAGGTCTGTATGCCCCAGGCGCAGCCGCAGCTTTGCCACTAAAAAAGAATAAAGAGAAGAAAAGAGTATTTACGAGAATTCCAGAGGTGGGAGTAAGTCCTACATGTGCAAGTCATGAGCAAGTCTCAAGTCTTGACCTACAAGTATCAAGCAAGTCCCAAGTCACTGTGGTGAGAGTCAAGCAAGTCAAGTCAAGTCATTGCTCAGGTCAAGCAAGTCAAGTCAAGTCATTGCTCAGGTCAAGCAAGTCAAGTCAAGTCATACGAAATTTTGATGAATAAGCCCAGTTTCCGCATTTAAATCAGTTAAAAGACAGTGGTTAAGAAAATGGATGTAACCCACACTATGATCTTCATTACATACACAGTTAATCATTTGAAATCTAATTTAGACCGATGACAATCATATTAGATTCATATTAACCCTAGAACTGCAAACAATATAGCTAGGACTCAGTCAAAAAGTCTGTTCAAAAAGGCAGAATTCCAGGTAAGAAAATTATATATGGTATTTGCCATTACACATATTTAATTTAAATGTCTGTTAACACTAGAACCGCCAACAGCGTCAGCACCTACATAGATATCATTTTCAAATCATTTAATTTGTTCCTCTTCATAATTTCCTTATAAACTAAGTAGGACGATTTAAAACTCAGTTAATTGGGTTAATTTAGAAATTGCTTCAGTTTATCATCATAACAGATCAAAAAGTTCAGATTCATTTTACAATAAATCAAGGAATGATGCACTTCTACAAACAAAACAACATAATTAAAACATTTAAACAAACTACTAAAAGTAGATGAACTACATTATTCAACAGTTTACAGTAACTTCTGATAATAACAGGGGAAATAAACGAGGCATCTCTTTTCCTCTCTCTCTCTCTCTCCCTCTCCTGACAGCCCGTCAGTATCAGGGTTAGTACAAATGAATCCCTTGGAGGTTCTAGTGTTCATTTACCGTTTTGTCTTCTCTTTGCAATGCTTAATCGATTTGAAACCAAGTCTAATGTAGCTTAAACTTAACGTTAGCTTTCTAGCTAACACAACACATTCACGCACCTTTCTCTGTGGGGTTTTTTGTAGTGACGAATGAAGTTGGATGTTGTGGTGGTCGTGTCACTGATCTTTATGCAGCAGACCCTGCATACCGCTGTTCTCTTCTTATTAGCGTCATCGACAACATAATCCTTGAATCCAAACTTCACTATTTTTGGAGTAACGCTAGCCGCTGCCATGTTAACTGACACTCCTGCCGTCTAGTGGGTTGCCAGGTTTGCGCGCACGGCGCTATAATCACCCAATCACGTTTTTCGAAAAAACTAAACGTAATATCTCACTACAAAAACAAACGCAAATATTTAATTTTAAACAGTCAAGTCCTTTCAAGTCATCTGTCTCAAGCTTAAGTCAAGTCTCAAGTCATGAATACCAAGTCAAAGTCAAGTCAAGTCTTTTATCAATGTTAGTCAAGCAAGTCTCATGTCAAAAAATATGCGACTCGAGTCAAGTCATGTGACTCGAGTCCCCACCTCTGAGAATTTCCGACTTATGTTATTGCTATCTTTAGTTCCAAGGTTCAGGGTAAGGCAATCTAGTTTAGACTCGTCGCATCAGGTAAGGTAATGCATGCCCACATTCAGCACAGCACTACTATTATATCACGCACGTATATAAAATAATAATAATAATAATAATTATTTTTTTTTAATCGTTTTGGGGGGAATCTCGCAGGGTAGCGAGTCGCAGTCTCGAGCCCACTCACTACAGTAGCGACCCTATCACACTACTATACCCTCATACATACTACAATCCCTCTCTCACATACACTATCATTCTCTCACACACACACACTACTATACCCTCATACATACTACAATCCCTCTCTCACATACACTATCATTCTCTCACACACACACTAGTATACCCTCATACATACTACAATCCCTCTCTCACATACACTATCATTCTCTCTCACACACACTACTATACCCTCATACGTACTACAATCCCTCTCTCACATACACTACCATTCTCTCACACACACTACTATACCCTCATACATACTACAATCCCTCTCTCACATACACTATCATTCTCTCACACACACACTACTATACCCATACATACTACAATTCCTCTCTCACATACACTATCATTCTCTCTCACACACACTACTATACCCTCATACATACTACAATTCCTCTCTCACATACACTATCATTCTTTCTCACACATAACGTTTTCTATCTTGCATACACTACTAGAGTATTATATTGTAATATGATGTTGTCTGTAAGTGGGAATAATAGTGTTTCTAAGAAAGTACAGTTTGGTATGTAAGTACGTTTGATTTATGGCCCAGACAAAAGTGTGTGAAAGAGAGTATGATTGTGCGTGTAAAAGTGTTTAGCTATATGTATAAAAGAGTTTAATGGTGTATGAGATTCTGATATTGTTTGTAAGACCAAGTATGAGTTGTGAGCTAGACGGCCTCTCATATCTATGTCTCATCTCGGCGTAATTAACTGCTAATTAAGCTAGTCCTATATCTGGGTCATGGTTCAGTATTTACCTAAGCGTATATCACTTCATGCTGCGCATATTGCACTTCATCTACATTTCGGTTTCATGCTCACACGGCTTGTGATAAGCCAGGTTATGATATTCATGCATCACTGTACTTAAGCTAACAGCTCACGGCATTACATTGTCCACATCTCCCTCTTCGCCGGACATCGGCGTGCTGGCAATCAAGATCTCTCCAGCTTACCATGGTATATATGCATTTAACTGGTGGTGGTGTCTTAATAGCATTTCAGGGCTTTTGTCAGGATAGGTGCAGCCAACTCTGCTGCTTATCAAGGTATTTCTTCCTCATCCCTGCAACAACTCGGACGGTGGTCCTCCTCTGCTTCACAGCCTACATTCGCCGGATACCAGTGCAGTGCTGGCTATCCAAAGCTCTGGTATGTATGCATATTAGTGGTAGTGTTCATCGTGTTAATGTCTAACCCTGCGTTAATGGCCGTCTGTTTAGTGGTAGTGTTCTCGTAAGCCCGGCACTGATTCCGGCCGTCTGTTTAGTGGTAGTGTTCACGTAAGCCCAGCACTGATTCCGGCCGTTCTTCTGAAGAAGAGTGGACTTCGTGTCCGTGTAGACCTCCGTGTCTACGTAATAAAGATCCCTGTATCGTCAGGCCGTCCGACCATCGTGTCGGCGTAGTCAAGCCCTGCGTAGCCAGGTAGGCGACCGTCGGGTCGTTTTCATATAAGCCCGGCACTGATTTCGGCAGTCAGCATCCGCGGGTGGACCCGTAAGCCCGGCAGTTGATTCCGGCAAATTGTGCGATCATGTGCTAATCTCTCATTTCCTCCATAGATCACTGCAGTCAGCCCACAAGGTAAGAAACTCACTTCATCTCAGTATATCATACTTCACTTCTTTTTGGGGTTTCATGGAGCGGTTCTTCCCCCTCCTGAATGATTATCCTGCAAACTGGGGCCTAATCGCCAAACACCATTTCATTCTCCTGTTATAATTGTGGCAATCATTATTACATCATATTATGTGTCCCGGTAATAAATATGTATTCCATACATCAACGTCTCTCCTGTTTGAAATGAAGCTCAGCGCAAGTTCAATCAGGAAGACCAAGCTCTTCATTCAGATTACACGTCACTTCATTACACTCTCCTCCCTCATTAAGGCGCCGTTTACACGAGGAGAAAACTGCTTGTATCTGCATAGTTTCGCGTGCGTATAGCCCTATTATTTACACGAGGCCGATAGAAACGGACCCCACAAACGATAACGGGTCCCAAGGTGGATAGATTTGCAAACGAAACGCTCTGGGGGGTCAACCGAGTCCGTGTAATCACCTCTATACGAATATTTCCTGAAAAAATAACGATAGCCCCACCTCTCCCCACCTCTCCTGCTCACTGCTGTAGCATGGCCAGTAGCCATCTGTAACGATCAACTATCAAAAATAGCTGTGTTAATTAAACGCACAAGGGGTTCTTGAATGAAATAATATTATAAAAGGCAAACCAGAATTGTTAACGCCCAATATACTCCTTAAACAAAATAAACAGAGTCAGATTTCATGCATTGATCCATTATATTGACAAAGGAGCGATCTCACCCGGTGTTTGTAGAGAATATCTCTCTTTCTGAGCCGTCCTCTCCACAGAGACGTGCTTCTTGGTCGGTCGATGCAATATCCACAGATTTGGTTTCTTTCAGTTAACTTCCCCGTTGCATTTATCCATATGCTGAGGAAATGACTATATCCCGCTGAATACCAGCAATCGCCACACACACTTCCTCCTGTCAGTAGCTACTGCTAGTGCTACTGCTACTGACCATGCTACAGATATTAGTGCAAAATATACAGCTCCTCTACCACAACCATCAGCAACAAGTGGACATGGAGAATTACATGAACTACATGTTGCTAAATACACCGCGGGGCATAAACAGAAGGGTAGCCATGGCAACATTGCTGCGGGGCTGCTCCGGGCTGCTCTTCTTCGCTGCTTTTGGTGTATTTTGGCGGAAGTTACAGCGCCACTTACAGTCCCGGCATATGTACTACAGCGTTTCCAGCGGTCTCGTTTGAACAGACACGTTAAATGAAACGAATGCATGTGAACGGAAGACTTTTTTGAATACGCATACTGTGCATAAACGCAAACGTTCCCGTGTGCACAACGCCTAAGTGATCGGGGGCGTCACTCCCCAGCTAACCAATCTCTCCTCTCTCCATTCTCACAAGCCTATCATAGCTCCCACTAATCCCTTTACATGCTCTTCCCTCTGTCAGCTGTCATTTCAGGTGACAAAACGCAACCCTCCTCCACCCCTTTCGCCTCCCGTCTCCTTCAGGACCAAGCTAAACCTTCTCCCTTCAGACCGTTCCCACCTACTTATCACCACCACCAGTGTCTAGACCCCGGAGGGTTTCATCGGAGCGGTTCTTCCCCCTCCTGAATGATTATCCTGCAAACTGGGGCCTAATCGCCAAACACCATTTCATTCTCCTGTTATAATTGTGGCAATCATTATTACATCATATTATGTGTCCCGGTAATAAATATGTATTCCATACATCAACGTCTCTCCTGATTGAACTCCAACTCTATACTATTTTTCTTCAGAATGACGTGGCTAATATTACCATATGGGTTTAGCGCCAAATGCTGCTCTTGTTCCACTGGGATATTTATATTCCTAACCATGGGCGTCACTTTGTTTTGAAAAGTGGTGAGAACCTTGTGACAGGATTAACGGTGTGGCTAGACTCCTTTCACATTCACAGGCAGCGTTACATGTTGCGGAGGGGAAACATTTGAGGAAGCCAATGATCTCTGTCTTTTTAAAGAACACTTGCACTCGCCTGTTCTCCACGCCGACACACATACCTACAAACTCACTGGTTGTGAAAAGAGGTGCCATGTGCCAAGCGAACCTCGGGGGGGTAAAAATAAAACGTTTTATATATGTAAACTACACATTCTGATACTCTCTGAGAAGAAAATAAAGTGCAGTGCATGCGCCCTGCTGCTGCAAAGAGGGAGGGTTTGTTTTTACATTTTAGTTTACAGAAATACTCCCTCCAAGTGTGAACAGACAAACTGTTTCAAGATGTGCACCCTATTTTTCAGAACATTTATAACAAGTTCTACTTTTAAAAAGTGGTGGGGACATGTCCCCAGGGTCCCCAGCGTAAATGACACCTATGTTCCTAACAGCCGCTTGAAAGAGTCAGGTTGTCTCATAATATCCCTTAATGCATATTTCCCCATAAGTATATTTATTTCGGTTTTAATGGACAATATCAAAATGTCAAAGATGCTGTAAAATGTAATAAAGGATTGTTTGATGTAAAGTTTCTCTCAGATTACATTACAAGATTATGAGTCAACTAACTTAAAGATACTGGCATTCATTTTGGCATGTTTTATGGAAAGATGCAATCACAGATTCACGGAATCAGGCATAGCCATGTCATGAATTATTCTTCAGGTTGTCATTGCTTTCATTATGGCATTAGCCATTTTTTAATGGCAAATCTGAAGTATTTTTTCTATCATCTATCCTCTGATAGTCTTGTATGACAACTTATTTATGGATTGATTACACATTATATCTGGTATAAATATATATATAAACAGCAGGAGTCGTATGGCTGTTCAAAACAGCTAATGCCATAATGATAGCTAGGTCAATTCTCAACATACGATCGATGTCCCGCCCCAGCCTCTGATGTACGCTGCTATTGAACTAGTTGAACCAAGAAATACCCACCAATGAGCCAATGAGAGAAACATCCAGTACATCGGGATATGTCTCAAGAGTTAGGACAAACGTGACATAAAGAAAGAGCTTGGTGGATTTTTTTATTTAGGTTTTAAGTAACATTTCTTTAACAAAATGCAAAACACTTACATCACAAAAAAATCACAAATCATCACAAAAGTAAGAACATTTCAATTTGCATAGCAACGATTTAGAGTGCAGTGTCGCCACAACCAATGAACTCAATGATAAATTAAAGCACAGCTTTAACCTTGTTCAACATATGTCAGCATATTGTAGCACAAAACCCGGCTTGTAGAGAAGAACAGAGAAACCCTTTCCATGTGTGATCAGCCTACACATCTGTTAGCCTTCTCAATGGATATATTACTGTTAAAAACAGACAAATCTGTTCATTCTTTTTGGAATATCCCTTTCTTTTACATTGTAAAATATCAGAAAATACTTGTTGACTATTTTAAAATCCTCGGGTGGTGTCATCCAACAGTCTCAATCACAAAGATATTCAATCAACATAAACAGAGAAAATCCTCACTTTCAAAATGGATGAATAAATAAAGCATGATGAACTTGGTTCTGCATAAATGATCAAAATACTTGAACTTATAAAATAAGTTATAGGATACGTTTACAGTCGTATTCTGTCAGAAGGCTACGAAGTTACAAGAGTTTGGGATGTTTTAAAAAATATATACATTCTCAATAGATTAGTGCATCTCAGTTAAATCACTAATCATCAGTGTGTGAGATGAATAGAGAACTTTGGTCGAGCAGATACTGGCAGCTTCTTGCATTATCATTACTATAGACTCCTCATGAGAAGTAATAGAAGAAAAGCAGAAAACTAGCTATCTTCCCTTAAAGGGGTAGTTTGGATATTTTGACGTGAGTTGCGAGGTTCTTATATGTAGATGCAGTATATAATTTTAACTTTACCTTAGTGTATTTTATGCCTTCTGACAGCCCTTTCTGACGGGGAACTTAAGCCGCTATCTGTGCTCTCTTTTGAGCCACCAGACCTCATCGAAAGTCAGGTCTCCTGCTGCCTTGATCAGTTTGTATGTCAAATAAATTCAAAATATGGCATGGGTCAAACTCTGACTATAGAGAAGTATCATATTCAACCCTGCTTCTAAGCATCCAAACTGTCCCTTTACGTTTCCATGGGGTTAAAGGTGCAAACTACTTGCAGAGCAGATGTAGGTGATCCTAACGGTCAGATTACTGAGGCAGAAGGTCAGCACCGAAGAACACACGGTCTTCGTTCCCAACAATAAGTTCCTGGCATGATGATGTCACTCGCAGCCTGCTGTCAGCCTCCAGGAAGAACAGGCCGGCTGTATAGAGGGATTTATTCCACCTCTTCAATTTCTTACTCACTGTGTCTTCTGACATCAGGAGAGGTTGATAATCATTGTAACTTTTCTGCAGAACAAACACTGTGCTGTTGAGTCTCAGGTTACAGTCGAAGTGACTCTTGCTCTCATAGGTGATCTGCAGGAAGACTCTGTAGAGGCCGGCTCGGGGCACCACAAGGCTTCCCCCGGAGTAGATGAAACCTCCAGAACAGAAGGCATTTCCCGCATCACTCTCCCATAGAAGATAATACCCATCAGTCTTATTGCCTTTAGGAGCTAAGGACGAGAGCACACAGATACAAGTGAGGTGATGACTGTTTCTGCTGACGGGTCCTTTTCTGACATTTTCACGAAAGCTGTGAATATGCTAAAACACAGGCAAGCAACTATTTGCCATTAAAAGCCAAATGTTTTTATAACAACCAATCTCTTCAGTGCCTGTTTTGACTGATAATATGATCCCATCCGTCAGTGAGGAGGAACACAGGAGGTCTGAGTCGTAGGGTCAAATCAAAACGTCATGAGGAACCAAATTATTGCTCATTTACACGCATTTCTGCTTCCTGTTGTGCCATTCTACCGGCTTGGAAATATGTAAGGACAGAAAAAAGACAGAATTCCCTGCAGAATAGTAAATAGGGCTGCAATTATTTTGTATTATCGATAAATATAATATGACAACACAGAAAAGCAGGTAAGGCTAAAAACTGCATTTTCTTGCATGCACGGCAGAGATTTTAACTGTTAGATTTTGTGGAGCGACTAGCGACTTTTGTGCAGCTTTAGAGTCGACACAGTGGTCAGTGTCGACTTTAGAGTCGACACACCCCTAACCCTACAACTACAATTGAAAATGTAGTCGATTTTTGTCTCTATAATATGATTATAAGTTAAAAACACAAAACACAAGTCAATATTCCTATATATGTTCCTATGGTTTGTTTTGTTTAAGTTGTGTAACACCAAAATACTATAGACTATTAAAATCGACGAGGAACATGTTGTGTTTACTGCCAAGCTGTTCTTCTTTCTTATCCTAGAGCAAGAGCATCAAAGTCAAAATAAGCACCAATATTTGTATCTTTGTTGACTTCACTCTGAAACAAACATCAGTGCCTTTCTAGAAAAGTCCGTAGAACCCTAACCCTGCAGCCTAGTGCTCATTCGCTACCTGTTAGCATGGCACTTGGGTGGCCAGAGTTCTTCTGTTGCTGCTGTTCGAAGCTGCCCCCTAAAAGACAAATCAAAGGTTGCTCAACACATGAATGAACAACTGCTTTCACAACATAACCTTTAATCTCAGTAGGATATAAATGATTACCTGATGCTTGTCTCTCAGGCTTCATCGTCAGCTGTAAGGAAACACATTACACTTTATGACGCTGAAGTTGGCTTCCGATTCAGAGCTTCCGATTCGACAGTTAAGGGGAAAGTTAAGGGAAATTTAATTTACAGCGCTGAGCGAACAATCCTCCGTGTTTGAACCTCTTAAATCGCTGCATAGCCGATTTATTTGGACTGGATTATCCCAGAGAGTCTAAAGATTCTTTATAACACAGTTTGAGATTTGTGAAACCTTAATTCTATTTGTGAAAATACAAAAAAAGGAAGATTTTGCTGCTTTTTCTACATCTAGACCACATAAGACCAGGTCCTGATCTAAAACCACTATACCTAGCAGAGTTCCCGTTAGAATATTTTTTTGCCGGTCAACATGTCCGTTAAAGTTGAAATCTTCCGGACAAAATTAGATAAGTGCCGGTTAAAGGTCTTCTTTGTTATTTATTGAGCTTTAAAACAAATTGATATGATTCGACATTAAACAAACTAATTATAGTAGATTAACTACATTATTCAAAAGTGTACAGTAATTTACAAAAACGCGGGAATAATAAACGGAGCGCTCTCTCCTTCTCCTGACAGCCCGTCAGTATCATGCAGCTCGCGGATCCAGTAATGAGTGACCCGACAGTAAAACTAAACATATCTATAACTAGTTTAGGTAGTTTGAGAGGTAATTAAAATAGCTACGTGTGATTTTCTAACCTGAAGTGTGTTTTGCTCTGCTCGCCGCTGCAGGGGATCATGCAGAGCTGCGTGTCGACTCGTCAGCAGCAGCCGATCTCTCTCTCCTGTCAGATTAGACTTTACTCGCATTTATGTCCATATCGATCAGATCTAGCTAGTTCTAGCTAATGATATGACTACCTGCTTGTTAAAAGACACCTAAACAATAAGCGTCGCTATGCAACCGGATGAGGCCACAAAGTATAGCGCAGCATTATGCATTTGTTTACATGCCCACCGGAACCCCGAGGCATTACCAACAGATCAACGCACAATCAACCCATACAGGACATCTCTTTCTCCACATTAAGTGTTAGACATTAGAATTGACAATTTTTGTCTGTCACATACTCTTTTGTCTGTCACATACTATTCTTGTCTGTCACATAAGTGGCGCAACTGATGCGGTATTGCGCTAAGGGAAAATTATTTTGACCGGACATTTTGACCGGAGAGATTTAGATTTGCCGGACTTCAGCATATTTTACCGGTCATTGTCCGGTAATTACCGGCTAACGGGAACTCTGATACCTAGACTCATCAAATTTGGACTGGATTATCCCAGAGAGGCTAAACATTCTTTATAACACAGTTTGAGATTTGTGAAACCTTAATTCTATTGAAAATACAAAAAAGTGAGATTTCAGTGCTTTTTTCGCATTGTCTTGTCTTCCCCTGTGCTCCATGTCTGTTCGTCGTCGTTTCTCGTCTATGATACCTGTTAGTCTCTTTGCACTCGTCCATGCTACCTGTCACGCTCCATGTTTGTTCCTGAGGTTTTTTGTCCTGATCCTTCCTCGCACTCCCCCGGTTTTGGTATGTTGAGTTGTTCCTTGTTTTCTTTTGAGAAATAAAGCTTGCTTTTTGTTACCTGACCTTTTAGTCCTTTTACTGCATTTGGGTCCTATTTTCCCCCAACCCTGACACTGAGTCTGCTTCAAATTCACTTATTATCCTCACAGGATCATTTTATTAAAGTTAAAGCAAAACTTACTAAAGCATTCTAACTGTTAATGCTTTAACAGCAATTCATAAATGATCCAGCTTTGCTTTTGGCTAACTGTTTTTGTTGTTCTGCTTTATGATTGTAATGCATGACTGTGCCAACATGTGTCTCCTCCTCCCTGCACCTGCTTTTCAGGAGACCAGGCCTTGCAATTATCTTCTTTCTGCCAGTGCATCAGTGGTAAGAGTCCATCACAAACTGCAGGGTCTGTCACCCAGCAGGAGCTAGGCTAACATGCTAACAGGCACAGAGCCGTAGAACACAACATACTCCAAAAGACAGATGATGTAGCTCACATCAGGGCACAGAGCTGCTGCAGCCTCACCTGACCCAGCAGCTCGTTGGCTAAAGCTATTGAATGTTGTGTCGGAAGCATCCTGAGGCCACAGTGGCTTCAGAACATGTATGTAGTCTATCTTAAAAAACATCTTGAATTTATTTGTAGAAAGTTAGTTTGTTATTTAACAGGTATGGAGACTTTTTTTAGTTTCATACATTTTCAAAAATACATTGTTAGAATTTCTAAAAAGTACTCTTATTCAAACCACTAAAATAATGTAAATGAAGCAAAAGGCTCCTGAAATGTGATGAGTCTAGGTCTAGTGGTTTTAGATCAGGACCTGGTCTTATGTGGTCTAGATGTAAAAAAAAAAGCATCAAAATCTTCCTTTTTTGTATTTTCACAAATAGAATTAAGGTTTCACAAATCTCAAACTGTGTTATAAAGAATCTTTAGACTCTCTGGGATAATCCAGTCCAAATAAATCGGCTATGCAGCGATTTAAGAGGTTCAAACACGGAGGATTGTTCGCTCAGCGCTGTAAATTAAATGTCTCTTAACTTTCCCCTTAACTGCCGAATCGGAAGCTCTGAATCGGAAGCCAACTTCAGCGTCGTTTACACTTTGTATAACTAACGGGAACATTTGTGATTAGGAGCCGCTAATAAAAACTCGCGAGCAGTTAATAATAATCATAATAATAAATTATATTTCTATAGCGCTTTTCTTGAATCCAAAGACGCAAATTTCAGTTGCATGCATTTAGTTAAAACTAGCTAGTCACTTTGAATGGCACATATTTAAACAATAATTAACACGTTATTTAGCCACTGTTGGAGTGTAGAGGTTACCTGGCTGTCGGGTGACACGGGGTGGCCTCGCCCTCCGAGCACCACCGTGAGAAGGAGAGCCAGAGCAGCGAGGATGAGCAGCAGCAGCCCCACGGTCACACACTGAGCCATGGCCGGGTGTCGCGTCTGTCTCCGCGGGGCGGGCTGGACCAGAGAGAGCGGCTGTAGCGCCCCCTCCCCTCCGCAGCAGCAGCAGCAGTAGCGCTCGGCCTCCATTTGCAGCTAAGTCTCCGGCTCCCATCCTGCATCTCTATTTATCAGCCTGCTGTCGCCCACGTTGAAAAGCTCTGCATTCGCAAGGAGTCTCGATTAAACCGAGTTTCAGTGAGTGTCACGACTCAAACATGAACTTCCTCTTCCTGCACTTTGTTTTCCGGACACTTCTCACGTTTCGACCTCAGCAGGCGACAGGGATTGTCAAGAACTTCTACACTCCCACCTGGTTTCAGAAGTTGGCCCATAATAGGAATGTATTGAGGTTTCTACTGTCCGGTATCACATGACATGACCCTGATACACCCCCTTGCTGTACATACTGAGATTTGTGATGTTCAGTGGGGGAGGGGCCAATGAGGGTAGGGTCATTCATCTCTACCAACACCTGTTGCTCTGGTTGGCCTTCGTTAAACACAATGTTGAGCTATCATCACATCAAACCCATTGAAGCGTTCTGCCCCTGCCTGCAGATCTAGTCTAGAAATATGCCTAAATAGATTTAAAAAACATAAACATTTCTGTCAATGTAACTTCCAATGTAGAATAACCTCATAATAAATTAGTTGCAGCTTTTTGACACACTATCATGTTGAAAAAGGAAATGCAAGATATTTTACATGTTGCGATTATTTGATTGAATAATATAATAATATTGGAACCTAAAAGCCTTAACCCTGGCTACCCTGGACCTTTATGACTGATGATCTAATGCATTTATTTCTTTATAACTATTTTTAATTTTGTAAATAAAAAATGATGACTTTATGATTCTCAAATTCACTTGAAATCTAGGCTAGTCCCCAAAACATTTTTTAAAACAAAAGAAAATACCCTTAGCTTAGCTTAGTTGTAGCCAGATAATTCAGAGTAATTGGGAAAAAAACAATTGGCCATATTCATAAGAAAAGTGTACACGATCGTTCATATCAGCAGTTTTAATGTTATAATAATTTCAGAACGTTATGGACTGGGGATGGAGATCATGAGCAGAGCCATATTTTATGTTGTTGCAGAAAAGAGAACGGCAGGTAGCCTGCAGCAGCACAAATGCTGTTTTGGATTTACATTCAATGTAGGCAGAATAATGAATATATTAATAATTTATGGTAAGTCGTTTTTATGTTTGAGCATCAATGTGCATATTTTTACACTTGAAGGCCGTTTTCACTTTCATCTGCTGAAGTTTCTCTCATTTCATCTCAGTTTAACATGTACCAGCAGGTTGTTCACTCAAGCAGAACAATGTATGTCTTCAAATAAACGTGTTAATTAAACGAAAGGTATGCAAGAAACAAAAAGACAACAGTTAAATCCATCTTTATTTGAGCTCTGATTTGGGTTATTATTTACATAATTGTATTCTTTGTTTTGAGTTCTGGTTGGTGCATTTTAGTCCCGCAGCTGCGTATATGGCAAAATCCACTGAGAATAAGAAATACAAATAAAAATAGAAAAAGCTGATGGTCGACTGCAGTGCCTGCCCTGGAGGGTGAAAGGTTGGGAGCTTGTTAAGTGACAGTGTACACACAGTATTCTACCTGTACAATAATAGTGCTACTATTCACAATCATCTGTACAATAATCATATTTACAGTGATCACATTAGGGAAAGAGCCAGTACCTGAGGAGTTAGTTCCAGAATTAGCTTTTCTCATTCATAAAATGAAGTGCACCCAACCAGTGGTATCCTAACAACACAGCAAACATTGGACCCAGGATCAGGTGTAAAGCTTTGAAAGCAACTTGCAATTTTAGGTGATGCAACTTGAGTTTAGTTGATCAAAACGATCAGTGGGCTGAGGAAATTTGACCTTGTGCAGGCTGGTTTCACTCCATAGCAACAGCATCAACACTAGAGTAGAGGTCTTTTTAATGTTCAGTCACAGAACCAAACCTCTACATAAATGTGAAACAATTTTCCAATCGTTTGTTTAACTTTCGCTGAGGAAGTCAGCAGAGCGCAGACTAGATTCCAAGTAGATTATGGTGGTTTATGCGGGCACAGTATGAGTCACTAGCTGTAGTAGTGGGAGTTTATAGACGGTAGTGGTAGTTCCTTCAAAAGAAACACTCCTCGTAGATACTTCAGGTGAGCTGGCACGCTTTAACAAAAGACAGGAACCTATAAACAATAAGTGAGGTCATTCAAATTCTTGTGCCAGCACCTTTCATCTTCCCCTATGATTCTCTCCAAAAACACACAAACTATACATGAAAACATATTGGCCAATTCAAATTACCGTTCGACAGCACATAAGATAAAACACCATGAATAAACACACCATACATGTGCAGCATTTCTCCCAAGAATGAAACGTCAACCAATAAATAAGAACAGAATAAAAAATTCATTAAATAACAATCATTGTCTCAGTTGAGGATCACTGTGCAAGTGATCCAGTTAAAACATAAACAGTCAAAAGTCAATTTTTAAAATATCTGAAATGTTAGGCTCCTGTTAGTCCTCTGACAAATGTGGGGATCATCGTTTCAGCCAACAGCTGTCTGCTTTGAGCCTGTCGTACGTCATACCAAAGTAATCTGCACAACAGTGCCCTCTGCAACTCAAACCAAACACTTTTCTCTTTGGACCCTTGTCATTGATCGCCCTTTCAACACAAAATCGTATCATAAAGGGAAAACTCTGCGTGTCTTTTCCATATCTTTGATCACATCTGCTTGATCTCACTGTGTAGTGAAGTGCTGCAGACCCGCAGCGAAACAACAAGCAGTCATTCATGAAGGAGCTTTGGATTTGGTACTTTCCAGCAGCTTTGTGTCATCGGTATATCTAAGCGGTCCGGTGTGGGGACGGATGGGTCAAGCCTTGTAGCAGTTGCCCTGCGTGGTGAGGGCCAGCTGGCCGTTGGGCACCACCTCGTTGGCCTCGTCTTCCAGTAAGCCGGACACGTCAGCGTTGGGGATGCTGTCGTGGTAGCTGCTGAAGCTGATGTTGTCCTCTTTCAGTTCAATGGTCCAGAATGGGGCATTGAGCTTGCGATTCTGGTACTCGCGGTAGGTGTACACGCCTCCGACGAAGCCCAGCAGCACCAGCACCACCAGAATGATGACAGCCAGGATGATGATGTTGAACTGCGTCCAGGACACGTCTGTCAGGGCGGCGGTGGTGTTGTCGGTGGGGGAGCTCAGGCTGGTCAGCAGCGCCTGGGTGGAGGCGGTGCTCAGCGCCGTGCTGCTGTTGCTGCCTGACGTGGACGCTGGGACGCCTTTTGATTGGGCAGAGGTCAAAGTGATGCTGGTGGTGGTTGTGGTGATGGTTGTGGAGGGGGAAGATGGACTGGATGTTGTGGCTTTATGTGCCGGTGTGGGAAGGAGCCGGGGGGCTGAGGAGAGAAAAGCATTGAAAACATTAGTGAACGTTTAAAGACTGGACTTCACAGCTTTGTTACATTTACAATCCTCAATGTCCGATGTAATGAAGATCTGTTATTAATGAAGAGAAATCTGAATGCTTTTCAGACTCAAGGTTGTTGATAACCAAAGTAACTAGTGACACCGTGTGGCGAAAACAAATAACTACCTCTTAGTGGAGATATTCCTGATATTATTTTGTATTATTTAAACCCTGGAGGCTAACGGCAGACTTTGTGGGACTTCATCCTGACATGACAGTGTTTCCCCTACCATTGTCTTGGAGGGGGGCCCCGCCAACGGAGCCCCGCACCCCCCTGAAATTCAAGGTGTTTAGAATATATATATATAGCACCAAATTGCAACTAATCTATCTACTGTCACTTTTCACATTGAACATGTGCTCTTTTATTAAATAAACTAAACACTTTCATTTGAAGTTGTGAGTGTAGTGTTTTTGACCCTAAGAAACACTGATGCATTCATCAATAACAATAATCCACAGCTCCTCTCTCAATGCTATTTTTGGTCGGGTCAAAGTGCTGTACATGTAATAAATACTACAATCACATAAAAACACATTACTACAATCACAATAAAAGACAATACCAGACCTAGGCTGCATACCAACACAATTAGGAACATGCTCACATCTTACTATGTTGGTCTGAAGAGCTGAAGCATTCATACACAATGGATACAAACTGTGTTGTCTCATTCTATATAGAATAGAATAGAATCATTTAATGTCATTATACAGGTACAATGAGAGAAAGAAATGCTTCTCCCTTTCAAAAGGTGCCATCAAAACAAAAAACATCACAACATAAGCCAACAAATACACGCAGCATACATACTTAGGAATAAGGAATAAAGTGCAGTAATTATTTCCAGGGGTATAAAAAATAAAATCTAAAATGTAATAAATAATAATAGTAGGTATGTATTTATAATAATGATAATGATATATGTATATATATACAGAGTCACATTTTTTTCACATGCAGGATGATTAAGAGGTATGACTTTCAGATGGCTCTTTGGAAAAAACTGTCTTTGAGTCTGTTTGTTTTGGACTTTATACACCTGTAGTGCCTCCGTAGAAGACTATATTTAAAAAAAGCTATTTAGCATTAAAAAAAATGAATACAAGAATTTACACCAAATTGAAATATACAAAAGAAACCAAAAAACTAAAACAAACTTAGTACACTGAATATATGATAATATTTGACAAAGTGTATTATATTATAATTTAAAGTGCAAGGCTGTGCAGAAATGTGTGCAGAAATGTGCAAACTATATTCAGAGAGATGAACATGGCTCAAAGTACAGCTGTGTGCAATTATTAGGAAATGTCTCTTTAACTAAGTGATTTATAAGCTGTGAACAAAAATGACTCCACTACTGTTTTATAACTGACAGTAATAGCAGTATATATAGAGAGCAGTAAGTAGAGATCCTTATTGAGGGTGTTGTGGCGGCTCTTACCTGGACGGGTGCAGTTGTGTGCTCCAGCGTCCCCGATGAAGCCCTCGGCACAGAGCTGGCACCGGGCCCCGCCTGTGTGGTTGATGCAGCGCAGGCATTGGCCGGTGTCGGGGTGACAGGGGGGGGGGTCCTGAGGGTCTGCATTGCCACTGCAGTCACATGGAACACACAGCCCAGCAGCTTTGAAGAAGCCGGCTGAACACTGGTCACACAGCGGGCCGCTGTACCGGGGGAGGCACTGCTCACACACTGGGGGGCTGCTGCCATCTGCACAGGGACACACAGGGACACACAGGGACACACAGAGACACACAGGGACACACAGGGACACACAGGGACACACAGGGACACACAGAGACACACAGAGACACACAGAGACACACAGGGACACACAGAGACACACGGGGACACACAGGGACACACATAGACACACAGGGACACAGGGACACACAGGGACACACATAGACACACAGAGACACACAGAGACACACAGGGACACAGGGACACACATAGACACACAGGGACACACAGAGACACACAGGGACACACAGAGACACACAGAGACACACGGGGACACACAGGGACACACATAGACACACAGGGACACACAGGGACACACAGAGACACACAGAGACACACAGAGACACACAGGGACACACATAGACACACAGGGACACACAGAGACACACAGGGACACACAGAGACACACAGGGACACACATAGACACACAGGGACACACAGAGACACACATAGACACACAGGGACACACAGAGACACACAGGGACACACAGGGACACACAGGGACACACAGGGACACACATAGACACACAGGGACACACAGAGACACACATAGACACACAGGGACACACAGGGACACACAGGGACACACAGGGACACACAGAGACACACAGGGACACACAGGGACACACAGGGACACACATAGAGACACACAGGGACACACATCAGTGCCACACTAATGATGTCGCTACAACAGAGGCTAAATAAGTGTTTTCAGCCTTGACACCAGCATGGGCTGCAGTTATTAAAGAGTATTAATGTTGTGGAAAACCGTTTGATTTGAAAATACTTTTTTAAAGACAAAATCATAAAATATATCATGCCGTCATAACATCTTATTCTTAAACATGATTGATCGTGACCAAAGTAATTCACAATAGCAATATTATATATATATATATTATAGAGAGAGAGAAAAGGAGAGATACATATGTAGAGTCTGTAACCATAACTGTAAAACTTTGTTCAAAAAAGGATTTGACTGACGATCTGTGAGATGCTTATTTACACAAGATTATTACATTTCATTTCATTTGTTCCATATAGGTTAATAACAATGCCGATTTATTACTACACCCCGACCCAGTTGTACACCCTTTTTTCTTTATTATTCATCAACATGTATGAACCCCAACCGGTTAATATCACAAACATGTCTGTGGAATAATTGATTTGATTAACCTTTTTTGTCAAATGTATTTGAAATGTCCAATGCGTATGCTTGTCTCTTCAATGCGTCCATCCCAAATGAAAGAGCTCACGCTGCACCACTAGGTGTCTCCAGATGACAGGATATTGATCTGGGAGGCGGAATGGGTTATTCTGATCAACTTAAATCATATAATGGAACATTATATGAGACAGAAAGGTAGTAGAGGCTCAGAAGGAGGGAGGGCATTGCTTTGGCATTGTGGATGGTGAGATCTAGCTTTCCGTTGTGTTATCAATAATGAAGCTAGATTTGGTTAGTTTAGAGCTGTGGAATATGAAATCACCCATCTTTCCTCAATACATTCTAGCTTTTCTTACCCTCAGATGTGCATTAACTACAGGTTATTCATTTATTTTAAAAATATAAAATCACTGTTACTTTTCTAATACATGGAATTAGTACTCAAGGCTCAGAAAGGTTTCATGAGTAGCACCAAACACCACAGATAATAACATCTTTAAGTAAAGGGGAGTTTTTAAATGCTCAGATGGAGTTGGAATTAATCCAAATTCATTATGATCTTACCTTAAAGACACTTATTGATTTAATATGTAGCTCCTCCGATTTTGAACTAAATATTGGTACACCTGAAGCAACTGTATACATCTATAAATGATACGTTTAAGTACAGTTGTATGAAGGCCTCCATCCAGAATAGCCCAGATGTCCCCAGCCATGCCATCCAGCTCCTCCTGGGGATCTCACGGTGTCCCAGGCAGATGGGAAATACAACCCCCCCCAATCTGAGGCCTGCCCTAGGGTCCTCTGCACAGGGACATACCCATAATATGAGGTGCTCAGGAAGTCGGAACTAGATCAACTCCTTAATACAAAGAAGCAGTGAATGGATGATGTTGAGGGTTAAAGCACATGGTAAGGTCTCTGCTTGGAAAGGGTTTCCAGTCAAGCAGCAAGACTTTTATAGGCCTTTATGATAGGGTGCCATGCCTGGAGAGGAGCTGGGCCGGGGTTATCCCTCAACGAAAAGGTGGGGCTGCCTCAGATGGGCTAACCCACCACCAAAAACAACAATGAAGACTGAACCATGGCTAAGGAAAGTTACATTATTCTGATATGTAAAAACTGATATACATATAAACACTATCCTCCTATGCAGCCGGTGCTCTTCATCAGACGCCCGTCCTCACCACACTGCAGCTCTCAGTGTTGAATGATTTAGACACAGATAACTGCCTTTCAATGGCCTAGATGTTGGACTCTCTCTAGTGGGGTCACGTGATTACGTTGTACTCCAGCCCTGTGCAGGCTGCTCCTGATAAGCTTGATTTAACCTCTGCTGAGGTTCAAAGGCAGCGGCCTGCTGGGTTATATAACCAGGAGGAAACATGAGCTGCTCTCAGACCTGCTGCTGTCCCATGCTCCTCCTCTCTGCTGCCATACACTGACTGACTCACACAAGAAGTGGAAACATTAAAGATTGAAAGACAAATTAAATGAACACAAATATTTGATGAACCTCAGGCTAAACCGGATGAGCCCAGCCATTCCGGAATCACTGAGTAAAGATGTAATCATACATGGATGATTGCATATGTGTGACCCACATTCTGAACCGGTGCAATGCTCCATTTCACCTCTCTGTGTGTCAGTGTGGAGGCTTATTAATGTACTGCAACAGGCCTCATCAGCACATTAAGAAAGCAACTATCCTCCCTGAGACATGGTACTGCATTGTGGCATCAGCCCATTTGTCACCGTTGCCAGGGCGACATCTACTTGGAGGTTTGGTCTGAACATCCTCTGCGGCCACACACAGAGAGCAGCTCTCGTACTGAGCACATGTGATCATGTCCTCTGTAGCGCAGCTCTTCCACCGTGTTTCTGTCCAAACAGACTGTGGTGCTGCCCCTCCCCCCTCTGTTGCTGCCTGGCTAGCGCTGAAATGGGCCAGCTGTGCTCGTGCTGTCCCAGCTCAGCTCAGCTCAGCCTGGTTTGTGTCCCTTCCCCTCCCTCCCACGTTGCACAAACCTCCTCCGCGGCCCCTGGTATGGGCAAACAGAACCTGACAACCTAAGTGCATCTATACGTGTTGCCACGCAGACTACTACCAATGAAGCGTCAGGACATGGCAGCGCCGTCAGCAATTGGTCCAGAAAGGGGAATGGCAAGGTGCGATGACATGATGAAGAATAACTGAGTGAAGTGATGCAATGCTGAATGAAAGTCTCAAATGTCCGTTTGGAGAACGGGTACAAGAGCAGTCTGATGGGGATCATTTGTGAACTGGCGTAACATGGCTCCTCATGGCCTTACTGTTACACTTTGAAGGACTCTGAATTGGAGGTTAAGTTATACAATATCCATTTGATGTCCAGTCTGCTAGCAAAACAGAATGAAAAGGTCTAGTGCTGAAACAATGAATCCGTTAAGCAACTCGTCAATCAACAGAAATGTCATTTTCTGAATAACTAATTTGTTAATCAAAAAATGTCAAACATTGAATACATTTTAAATCTGAGTATTTGCTGCTTTCTCCTTTTTATACCATCGCAAATGTAACATCATTGGGTTTCTGACAGTTTGACTGGTAATCTGATGACATCACTTTGTCACATTAATCAAGGAAATATTCCCAGAATGAATGGATAGTAAAAAATGATTGTCAGTTGCAGCTTTAGCTATGAATATCTTAAGGTTTTTGTCACAACATTCATTCTGATGAATTGAGCTCTTAAAAAAATTAATGGGAATATGTATTTTATATTTGATAGACTTGTCCATTATCTCTAATACCAAAAACAAGTTGAAGGAATGATTATGAAAATAGCGTGGCCCATTTTAAACAGAAGTAATCAGAAATCTTAATGAACTGAACTGGGTTACTCTATAGTTCTGCCGCTGACATGAACACACTGAAACAGGTTAGCTGATAACTAGGTTATCTTTGACTGTAGGAACACGATTGTTGTGTAGATCTGAACTGAGATGTGGGCGGAACATACACCAGTTTAAAGAAATAACTGGTGAGACTTCCTGACACCTGTTCAGTAAGTAAGTTGTTTCCAGGTGGGCTCTTCACACACAGCTGGTGGAAGTGGAGGCAGCATCGGGGCCAAAAACACAGATTAGAAGTGAAAACAAGGCACTAGCTGCAGGGCTCCGGCTCACACCCAGCTCTTCCGTTGACACGATAAACACACGAGATCATTCACCTCAACAACCGTGATAACAGAGAGCTTCTACCATTGGTGGATGATAGATGTGGCTCCAAGCAGCCTAGGGGCCCGAGCCTGGAGCTCTGCAGCTATTGGAGGAATTCTTCTCTGGTAAATTCTCTGCCTGTTGTGACATGCCAGTGGCAGGCTGACATGACTTTTGGTACCTAAGCATTAAGGTGTACCAGTTAGGCATTTCACAATGACATTTAAGGCCGAACAAAGGCTGGTTAAGGAATATGAAGTGACTGTAGTTCAACCCAGATCTAAACCCACCAGAGACTTTTGGGTGTGTTGTAATTAGAGCAGCGGCAGCCTGGAGGTGAAGGAAGTGGGGCCATACAGGACCTTCACTGTAAATCCCACTGTCTCGAAATAGAGATTAAAAGAACTCTAGTTTACAGTCTCAACTCATTTGAAATACTCCATCCTTTTACCTAGCAACCAACGCTACTTTTCTCATCTCGCTGAGCTAACAACTTTTTAACCACTGTTTTCCTGATTGAAACAAACACTAGTGGAGCAAAAAGAAACACAAGCACCTAGCAGCTGAGTGAGAGGTGTTAGCTGATCATCTACATCCAGGGTCCCGGCCCGGAGCACCCCCTCAGTCTGCTCCTGAGGGTGGTTAGGCTCTGCCACTAGCCTCTCAGTTAGCTGGTTGTGTAAAGGCAACATGAGCGCGGATTAAACACGCCAGCTAACACTGACCCGGGGAATGTGAAATAAAAACGGATCTCCCTAGGTTAGTAGAGTTTAGATTTGTGTGTTGCACGTTTATTATCTCTGGTTAGGATACAAATATTGACTATTTGCAAGTTAAGAAGTTTCTGTAATATGGCCTCTGGAATTTAAGAACATTATTTGGTGAATTAATAAAAACACAGCAAATATGCAATGATTGATGTGGGGGGAGCAGTGTGTAGAGACTAGGGCTGTGCAATTAATCGTATTTTAATCGCAATTACGATTTTGGCCTGACACAATTACGAAAACAACATAATCGAAAAAAACAATTATTTAGCTTTGCTAGGTTGTGACAGTGCACTGCAACATATTTGATCTCATTTATTTTGGTCTAATTTATTTTTTATTTATCATATTTATATATGTTTAGTAGCTTGTGGAAGTGCGCTCCAAAATATTTGTTGATCTTGTTTATTGGTATTTATTATTTTTACATTATTTATTTAAATGTAAATATTTCATTTATTTTTGTATTGGTTTTTCAGTTGAATTATACGTTCAGGGTAATCAACAGTTAAAAAGATACTGTTCAAATTATTATTTGTATTTGTTTTAAAGTTCAATAAATGGAAGTCAATGAATAATCGTATTTAATAATCGTGATATCAATTATTGACCAAAATAATCGCACAGCCCTAGTAGAGACCAAACCCTGGGCATCACTAGTGCACATTGCACAGTCCAGCCGGGACCTGTCTGCTGGTTTGAAAGGCAGACCACAGAAATGTCAGTCAGCTGGGTTGGCTGTGGATCTGAGGCAGATGTGTGAATGCATCTTTCTTCACGACTAAATGAACAGAGACTGGAACTAATGTCTGAAACACCATGCCACTCGAGATGTTTTGATTCATGAACTATTCATGTGAATGGTTCTTAAAAGTGGAATTTGAATTCAGTTGTGTTCACTGTATGTGTTGGACTGAGTGGGTGAGACTGGAATGTCCCTTTTAAACCATAACTGGCAAACTCGTTGGACTATATGTCTTTGAACTTTAACAAAAAAAAGCTCAACATTATATCACTTAGAATATTAGTATTTGCTTCCTGATAAGAAGATAGTATAAACATTCATTTTCCCTCATACAGGGGGTTATGTAACTTCCTGTAGTCTCGAATTTCAGAATTTCCAACTATGTGTCTGATGTAATGCTTTTAAGTTCACTTAACCCAGGTACATTTTATTTGTGGGAAACTATGCTCACATCCAGCTCTCTGGAAACACGGTAACTTTGGCAATCAAAGATGTCACTACTTTTTCTTCTAAATCAGACTTACACATCGAAACAAATAGTAAATGGTACATAGTAACGGTCGAAGAAAAGCAGTAGAGAGCCCGGGGGGGAACCATCCTTTGCTCAGATTGTCCTCTCAGGCCATCGGAGACAGAAAATGCGTGGCAAACACACATAATGATACCTACACTAGTGGGGTACGCATAGGTTATGTCATAGAACAACATGTGAAAACTTCTCCCGCTTGTGTTACCACAGACCCTTTTTGAGGAGTTGAGGGAACTGAAAGTGGTGGAATGCAGACTCATTTCTGAATGATACTCATTTCTGCACCACTCTACCAGACTTCCACATAAAATGTACTGAATGTTACCTTAAAGACAATTATTAAACCAGCAAGCCACTGTACTTACATATTGCAGCATACTTATACTACTTCAGATATATTTTACTTGTATTTCAAGCTACTGTACACATTGTTTTATTGTATAGTACACTATGTTTTTATGTTCAGTAGAATGGTATATTAGAGAGTATTCAATTGTATTCTATATACTATATTGTATAATGTTTAGATACTCCTCTGAATATATATAGTGTGTGTGTGTGTGTGTGTGTGTGTGTGTGTGTGTGTGTGTGTGTGTGTGTGTGTGTGTGTGTGTGAGCCGCAGCACTGACCGGGTTGACAGGTGCCGGTGGAGGTGGAGTTGGAGCAGGGACAGGGTGCACAGGCCTGGGGGGGGTCAGCCCCCGGGCTGCGGTAGAACCCGGGCTTACACTCCTCACAGTTGGATCCCTGGGTGTTGCCCTCGCAGTTCAGGCACACTCCTGCAGGACAGAACAAGGATCACATGATTAAAGGATACAGCAGATTGCCTCTATATTTTGTGTGGCAATATCAGAACAATACAGAGACACAGAAGTATCAAGCTCTTGTATATAAATTATTAATATTGCAAATAGAAATTCAAATGTTGGTAACAACCATTTTTTGTCTAAGATTGTGCTGATTTTTTTCAGGTGATTCTCAAACAATAGGGGATATTTCCTGGATCTGCACAAAATGTGAGATAAGTTGGCTATATGAGCATTTCACTTTATAAGGGTTGACAATGCATAATCATTCCATTAGATTGGTGTGTCATTTCAGAGGAAAATCATACTGAGTGGAACGGATCAGGTTTTTAAACAAGGCTAACTCCTTATCAAAAAGCTCAGTATATTCGATTTATTTATTCCTCATGATTCTTCAAATATTCTTAGAATTGTAACGTTTTACTTCTCAAGAGCAAAGAATTAAGCAAAGAGGGAAGACAAACACACAACACTGCCAGTCACACAAACACAGACATTTATTTTAGAAACCTGTCCTTGCTCTCTTATTTTTAGTGTATATCTAAGAGAATATTGAGATGGAGGAGAAGGGATTTCATCAGTCTGTGTGCACGTTTAACCCCAGTGTGCACACAGACTGAAATAAGATATTACAGCGTTATGTTACCTGAGAGTTGAACCATGGGGCAAAAAAGGGTCTGCAAATCAATCCTTATGAAACCTAATCCTGACACGTTTGCACAGCCATGTTTTGCCTTGCATTACTGACTTGTGATATATTTTATCGTTATATTTTTTAACATATAACAACAAATTCATGATTGTTTGTTGTCCTGGCTACCCATTAAAATCAGTTAATACTGATTATTACACATTAGAAATGTAGGAGGAAAAGAAAAGAGACAAGATGAGAAAGAAGATAGAATATTGTGCTATTTTATCACATCAAGTTGTTCTGTTGCAGTGGGGGGGGAAGAGCGAGAATACGAATATATATGATATAAATACATAACTAAAAAAGTAGAAAATAAATAAACCACTCATCTCTCATATATAGGATAGGGTCTTACACGTGAAGCCGTTCAGCGTTATTAATGAACATTCATAAATCTTGCCCATCTTTAGGTCCTATCCACACAGTCAATTTAAATTCCATAGACTGAATGACTCATTGTCGTATTTTTCCAACAACACAGTAATTAAATGTTGATGTAAATATTTGTGAAGGGGTTTTCACTACAATGCTGTTTGCAGTGGAGCTTGTGCCTGTGGTGGAGTTGTTGTGCCTCCATAGATAGGACCTAACCTGCAGGATGCTTCGCTTGCTTTATCTGAGTAACACTGGTTCAACCCATGCATTAACCCAGTGTCAACAGAGGAGCTGCTAATAGGCTCATTTAGCTGCTGGAGGCTCTGAGTCTGCAGCAGACTCCATTACTGCTTAAAGTGTTGTTAAAGAGGGCTTTGGGTTGGGTCTGGAGAAAGGTGCTTTCCTACACCAAGTGATGAGTAATAACAGCTTTTAACATACTGCTGTTGATGTGAAATGATGGGTTCTGATTGGGTGAACTTAGACCAAGTGGAAGTTGGTCTATGCTTTTATTCTTCACTGAGGGATTCCTTTGACCTTACTGTGCACCTGCCACACTATCTGCTCTTCCCATAATATCTCTAAACATGTGTGCATTCAAGGTTCAGAGGTGAGTATTACATAACTTTAAAATTGGAAAAACTTGTGTTCCTGTAGAAAAAATAAACTAAAAATCTTTATTTTTCTCCGCATTCTTTTTCACAGCATGTCAATCTGATTCAGCTGAAAACAAAAGGTCAGTGTGGGGGCTACGTGTCTCTGTCCTGTTGGAAGTGACGGGTCCCTGTCATGTTTATCTAAGGGCCCCCTGTTTGGGAGACTGTACAATAAGCATTTGCACAATGTGCTCCTCAGTAAGTGGGGAGAGCAGGGTGAGTCTTTAAGGAGGAGCTTTAGAACCTGAGCTTTGTTAATCCACAGTACACTGAGCCCAGATACAGCCCTCCATCTGCCTGTCACTAGCTGGGGTCTAGTTTCCTGACCACGGATACCCCTTTCACACCGGCGCTTTTCCAGCTCCTGCTGGGAGCCTGAGCCTGAAAAGCGCCGGTTTTTCCTGTTCACACCGCAGCGGCGGCGCGTCATAGCTCCGGAATGGGGTTCACTTCCAGCTCCAAAAAATTGTCGGTCCAGAGGCAAGAGCTTCGGAGCTATGACGCGGCGTCGCTTACGTCTCTTACGTCGAGGCGTGCAGGAAACCTTACTTTGACCATCCGTTCTCTGTTATTGATCATTGTGGAGATACATGGGCTATACAGGTTGTCATGTCCGACTATCACAAGTAGAATCATAATGAAAAATACGCCGGTAAAATGTGCCTGTAGAAAACGGCTTAGCAAGTAGTCAGTTTAGCTTCGGTTGCTATGCTAACATCACCCATGTTATACCAGAGAAACTTTCATAACAGCGTTGTGATGCCAAACAGCGTCAATTCAGACTGACACACATTCACTTAAGGGGAACTGGGGATATGTATCAGCTGCTTGTGTGACAGTCAGACAGTGAATACTTTAGAGCCGTGTGAGCTAACCCGGAGCTAACGGGACAATAAACTCCCGTGGAAGTGCAGCCACTGCAGCGGTCGGTAAATGCCGCTGAAACACATTAATAAACAATGAACCACGGCACTCTGGAGAAAAGTATAAGGTTGGAGAAGTCGTTATTTAATTTAATCTGGCTTCGTATGATTAAAAGCAACACGACCCGATGCAGTCCCCGGCCCGTTGTTGTTGTGGGAGAAAATCAGCGACGTAAACTGTGACGTCATGACGCAGCAGCGGCAGCTCTGGGCAGTGTGAACAGAGCGGGAGCTGAAAAGGGAAACGGGAGCTGAACCAGAAAAGCTCTCGCGAGGAGCTAGAAAGTGAAAAGCGCCGGTGTGAAAGCCGCATGAGAGGTGGCAGCAATCCTCCTTCACATGTGATTGGGGAGAGGAGGACTACCTTAAATCACAATGGAAACTGGGTTTCTGGTTCCTCTGTAAATATTTACTTCAGACACACTGGGGGGTTTGTGTACTTTGTGTTGGTGTCTATCTTCAGCATATAGTACCCAGGTGCTAACTTACACAAAGCTAATGGCTTAAAGTTATTAGGAACTTCATGAGCATCATATTGGCAAACATTGGGCTGTTAAGCTTCAGAGTTCTAACTCAAAATGCTCATGCAAAGGAACCACATAAAACGTGCATGTCATTGTCTTTGGTTTCAGAGAGGAGATATGGAGACATCACAAAGCTGATGGTGATTGAATAATGATACATTAGATGAATGTCACTAAAGACAGTCTAACAAAAAGATGCTGACATTATTTTCGACTATAGGATAATTCTATCTCATTAATATACTTGATGGCAGTTTAATCTATAACAAAGCATATCATTGTATAACGTTATCACCTGTTTCCACAGGTGGGAAGGAACTAAGTACATTTACTGAAGTACTGTACTTTAGTAAAATGTTGAGATACTTGTACTTTACTTGAGTATTTATATTTCATTATACTTTGTAATTCTACTCCACTACCTTTCAGAGGTACATGGTGTACTTTGACTCCACTACATGTATTTAATACCTTTAGTTACTTCACAGATGTGGATGAATGATGTGAAATATAACCAAGTGTTAAATCAGACTTTAGTTCCACCTGGAGTAAATCCACAAGCTACCCTGCAGTATACAAAGTCATTCAAACTAGCTGCACCTTTACCAGCTTTGAGAACACTTTCATGATCAATCATTATAAAACATATCATATATATTATTCTGAAATGGACCAATCTGCACAATGACTACTTTTACTTTTGGTACTTTCACTATATTTTGATGATAATACTTTTCTACTTTTACTTGAGGAACATTTTGAATGCAGGACTTTTACTGTAACAGAGTATTTATACCCTCCGGTACTTCTAGTTTTACTCAAGTACCAGATCTGAGTACTTCTCTTCTTCTATTTTATAACAATCAGTGCTGAATTGCTGGATTTTGAATTATTGCACAAAATAAAGAGGGACCTGGAAGTGGTAAAATGCTAACTCATTTCCGGGTTCTAAGACTCATTCCTGGCCCACTCTGTTGTGCATCAGTCTAACAGTAACACATGGACTCACCCGACTGTGGGTGGCAGGAGTTGGTGTGGTTCTGACACTGGCAGGGCCGGCAGCCAGTGCTGCTGAAGTAGAAGAACCCCGGGTGGCATTCGTCACATTTTGGTCCATACACTCCGGTCTTGCACACACATATCCCTGAGCTGAAAGAGGCAGAACATACAACACAATCAATAGAATAGATTTTTCAGTGTGATGTGATGTGAGCTGAGTGTGTTTGCTTTTGGAATGCCATCATGGCAGCTGATGTCCAGACTGTCATGGTGATTCCACACTTCCCACAGGTTCTCCAATCACCCATCTGCTTTCTATAACCTGTTCCAGGTATGAAGCATGTGGGAAGCACACTCATATCTTTCTCCCCCAATATGTTAGGCATGTGTAGCTCGGCCTGCTGCTCGTGTCCAGCAGCACACAATATAAAAACGCTATTCATAGTTTGGGCTTATTTAGATATTCATCTCTGAAATTGTTGCTGCTGACACACAAATGTAGTATTTGCTGATCGAAGCAATAATTAAATTATATTACAAAAGTTCTACATCGTTTTGTCTTTTAAAATACATTGTACAGTTCTATATGTTAGATAATACAAAAACTACAGTTTTTATTTAAATTACTTTTAGCAGACAAAAAATAGAGTCCATTGCCAACAGCATGCATCTGAAACAAATCAGATAGAGTTGCCGAGTGGAAATGCAGACGGACTGGAGCCAGACTCCAACATTCACACGTAATATATTCCTCACAATTGTAATTATGAAAATAAGTTGTGCAATTTCCCCAATAGCAATAGCAGCTGAGAGACACTGAACGTCCTGTGAAATGAACCATCTGTCTCACTGCTACTTTACCCAATGAAAGCCACTCCACCATTAATTAGCAGCTCCAGTGATTCAGCACACAATCATTAAAATAAATCCAGTATCAGTCGATCTATGAATAGAACCAAAACCAAGGAATTTTTTTTTTAGGCTTCATGTGTTTTACATAACAGTATGATTGGTATCAGATAAGAAAATATCAGTGGATAATGCTCCAGCAGTTAAATCCAATTACATTTTAGCTCTTCGGCAATAATACACACATGAATAACTTAGTGTCTTTTCCTGTTTGGATCTGCGCTCTCAGCATCCTTCGTAGCTGTCTGTTACTGCATGCTCATTCATACATGAGGGAATAGGGAGAGACTTTATTTCTTCCCAGTGAGAAATCATCCATGGCTCTCAGATCCCGCCCACACTCAAGGTAATTTCCTAGGAAAAGTGCAACGCTAAATAAAGCCTGATCAGCCCTCCAACCCAGACAATGGACTCAGAAACTTCATCTGAGGACAATAACTTCAAAACAATTGAAGTAAATCACAAGTGACTGGGAGCACTTTCCATGAGCGTGTGCGTGGGTCTTCATACAATCCGGGCTTTGTTAAAACAACTGCACTTAATGCAAATGAAGGGGCCCGGGGCCATGCTTAGTGGGGCGTGGGCCCTGCTAGGAATAAGGCTGGGAGATCAACAGTCCTCTTTCTTCCAGCTGAACACACACACACACACACAACAATAACAACAAATATGTGCATGCGGCATCATGACCCTAATGCTGTGGAGTCAGAGAGACAATTTCCAACGGTCACACAGAGTGAGAAAAAGTGCTGGATTTCAAAATGTCATCATAATCTAAAGACTGAAAATGATTGCGTCCTCAAAAGTCAATATTGTTGGCGGTGTAAGTCATGAGATCACACTGTCAGTTAGTAATATTCATCAGCATCAATGACAAAAAAAGACATACAATTCTACTAGAGTAAGATAAAAGGACACATTGGGTTTAAGAAATCCCATTGCAACATTTATTTGGATATTAAAATACTAAATATGTATATGTAATATTTGATAGACTGGCCTTTTGCATTTCCTTCACTCTCACTGCACCAAAGTCTTGCACTATAATACAAATACAATGATATTGCACAACCTGTAGAATACTTTCTTTTTCAACATGTTTAGTTATATATGTACATAAGTATATGTAAATCTTTTTTGTATTGGTATATACAGTATGTCCTATGTGTGTATTGTGTCAAGAGGCTACAACCTACATTTTATTGTGAAAACCTGTTTTGTAAAAGAAAAGAAAACACAATTTGACCCAACTGTTAATGCGTCTTCTGTGAATTCATTCAGAATCAGATGAATCTCAAATAAGAAACTGTTGGAGAATTATCTATACAGCAAATTAAATGTGCTACTAATCAAGAAACTGACATTCCTGACACAGTCCTGCTTAATGTTCTTAATCCACCAATATACTCAAGAGATTAAATATTAGATATTAATAAGATTAGATACGATAAAGAGTAATATTAGAGCTTTTATAAGTCATTGTTCGCCAGAACAAAACAGATGAACCTAGTTCTATGCATCCATTTTCAGGATGTGCTGCTCCTCTTGATGTTTTGTGAATTAACTGAAGGTCTTTGGGTCTCAAGTTGGGTTTTGGGAAATAAGAATTTGTTCACAAATAATTAATAAAGTAATGAAGAAAATATGTAGTAATCAAAATGACAGTGACAAATAAAGGAGTTTTGATTGTGATTATACTAGACTGTCCTGCCCCAGTAGTCAGTAATGCTGGTGGTCATCTGTGCCGTCTTGGGCTGGGGGGGGTGGGGGGGGGGGGGGGGGGGGCTGGGGTGTGGCTGTTATTGTTTTGGTGTGATTTCACTGGCCTGGCGCTCTGTGTCAGATGCTAAGTAGGTCACTGTGACATGAGCGATGAAGCTTAACCCCATTCTGCTGCCTGTCGGCTGCACCGAGTGGACGAGAGCAGACAGCAGGCATCATCTGAGCAACAGGAAGTGGTCACCACTTTAATGACCCAGAGGTGAGTGTCTGCTACACTCAGCAGGTTTAGTTGCATTGCTGGGTGTGAAAGGGTGTGCACGTCAGCAGAGCACATGTCAGCAGAGCATGATCCTCCTCCTCAACACAAGCATGGACACGTCCAGATATTCAGAGACATTCCTACTCATGTAGTCAGGTGAAATCGGTATGCCGTGTATTAACTGTCATTGTTAACTGTCATGGTTTTTTTTCCTTTTAACTGTACCAAAGGTCCGTACTGAACTGGGGAAAAGGGCGTTCAGTTACGCTGCCCCTCAAGCTTGGAACCTGCTTCAAACTGAGCTGAACTCAGAGAGCTGGTCTCATTAAACACACTCAAAGCAACTTTAACTGACCTTGAAGCAGGCCGCTGTGTCTGTAAATGCTTTGGCTAAACTTGGTGTATTGGTGTTGTGATTGTGTGTTTTTTTAATTGTCTGTAACTGTGCTGTTACCATTCTTGGGCCAGGACTCTCTTGAAAAAGAGATTTTTAATCTCAATGAGACCTATCCTGGTTAGGGGACCTATCATGCAAAATGCACTTTTGTACGTCTTTTATACATGAATATGTGTCCCCGGTGTGTCAGGGAACTCACCAAGTGTCAGAAAACACAACCCTCTCTATTTTCCTCCATACGCAAATCTCTAAAAACGGGGCTGCAACGGATCTGATACAGACTGATACAGATTTGAAATTGTTCTGACGTCAGAAACAGGGAGCTCCGCCTATATGGGCAACTCTCCACCTATCAGGGGAATGGGGGGTTGGGCCACGGCCATTGCCGCTCGAAAGCGCTGGAGACGCTGTAGTACATATGCCAGGCCTGTAAGTGGCGCTGTAGTCTGCCACAAAAGCAGCGAAGAAGACTTCTCACAGAATCAGCCCTTGCAAAAACAGGGCTGGAAAAGAGCAAATAGAGCGAAATGAGGTTTGGTATTTTGAAAAAAAAACTTCACAGACATGTTTTATATAGGTATGGCCCTACAATATATTATTCAAATATAGCATGATAGGTCCACTTTAAATAAAGGTAAAATATATAATGTTTGGGGAAACATCAAATATAGTGCATGTAACAGGGTTAGTGCGACTCAGGTTTGAGATGATTTAAAAATGCTAATGGGTTACTAAAACATTCAACTAGAAACAGGGGCGGACTTGGCCATCGGAACGAATCCCGATGGGCCGGTACTGAAGTGGGCCGGTCGGACGATGTGGGCCGGTCGGATAAGTCACTAGCACCCCGCCCCCGTTGACAATTTACTAGCGGTAATTACTTGCGGTACCGAAGTGGGCCGGTCGAGAGTCCCAGGCTGATTTGTAGTCCCAGTCCGCCCCTGACTAGAAACTACAAAGAAAATCTAAAAATCCAAAAGATTGTGAACAATGATAGTTTAACATCTCAGCCAGAATTGTTTTGGAGGTTCGCCGCTTAAAGGAATTTCTTTCTGTGTTGGCAGTGTAACCTGAAATGATTGAAAAATGAAATTATAAATGTGTCGGCCCTATCTCCCATCACAAACGAAGCTTAGCTCAAAGACTGGAGACTGCTAACTCAAACAAAAGTGAAAAAAACACTAGTTCCATCAAGTTGTTCAAGTTGGTTTTTTGTGAGCATAATGCCCACAAATCCACCCAAGAGTCAGTGGCTTTGGTTGGCCATGGAGTTGTAACAAACCAAACCAAGCCAACGTTCTGATACAAAGTTAGAGATGCAGATCCATTCACTGACAGAGCAGCTGAGGGCCAACAAATAGATCCAGGGGCCACTGCCTCCACCCGACGCTCCGACCACATCACCCCCATCCTCCACCACCTCCACTGGCTCCCCCCACCGCATTGACTTTAAACTATTACTTTTTGCCCTCAACAACCTTGCCCCCACACCTCAGTGACCTCATCAAACCACACACCCCCACCCGTCTCCTCAGGTCTGCTGACGCTTACCTACTGCAGCCCATCAGGACCAAGCTCTGGACCTGGGGGGACAGGACCTTTGCAGCAGCCCCCCTCCCTTTGGAAGGATTGTTTCAGACTCGTATGGATGTAATCATTTACAAAATTCACAACATGTTTTTATCCAACCAAATATTCTGCGTTAGTCGAAAAAAGTGTTTTCTCTCCCTCTTGCTGTAGAAAAAGGGAGGATTTTGTGTATTTGATTTTTTATGAGGGTCGTAAATGATGTTGACGTCTTTCCAAAACATGGATGTTAACAGGTGCTGATACTTTATATCTTGGTTTACCACTGAAAACAAGTTTCTGGAAGCTGCTTATTTTACTTTTTACTTTTTACTTTTCTACTATTATTTTACAGATATTTGAGCCAAACATAACAATTCCAGTGTACACGCAACTTGATATACATGCTCCAAACCAGATCTGGAGCATTTCTTCCTTTTTAGAATGATAACAAAAAAAGGAAGGTTAAACTACAGGGTAAGAATTGTGCCCTCATATATCTGTTGAGCAAATCAAATAATAGTATCAGATACTGCGACCAATGCAGAGTAAAAATACACGGATGGCAATAATGCATCCACTGCAGTGACACATGCAAAATCAATATTTCATTACAGCCGTGGCGCCATACAGAGTATTGTAAAAATAAGCCCACAGGAGCTGACCCCAATTCAGTTCTGACTGAAATGTCATGACGGACAAAAGTGGTTTAAACAGCTCTTCTGTCAAATATTGGCATGACCATACACAACATACAGTGTTTCCCACATAATTTGATTCTATTTGTGGGGGCACCGAACCCCCCGGCAAGAAAAGCCAAAGGCCCCTTAACCTATTCGGGTGGCCTACGCATCCACCCCCCCCCCTCAAATAAGAAAATACATGCGAGTTCATGGCTACTGTAGACAACGTTCTTGTTGCTCTGTGTTGCGTTGTTAATGAGTGAGACACACTGGAGTTGAGAATCTGTGGGGCTTATTCTCCCAAAAATATAATTTACAATTTAGGCATTTAGCAGACGCCTTATTCCAAAGCGACTTACAATGACCAACTGAGGGTGCCTTACTCAAGGGCACACTAGTAGTGGTGTTCAAGGCGGGATTTTAACTCGCAACCTTCCGATCATCAGCCCACCTCACTATCCATTAGACCACCAACATTTAAATTAAAAATTAAAAATTATTATTAAAAGAAATTATTTTATGAGATCCATTTGTGGCGGACGATATTTAATTGTGGCGGCCCGCCACAAATAAACCAATGTATGGGAAACACTGACATATTAACATTGAGTGTCTTTTAAAAAAAGACATCCTTTGCAGAAAGACTGCAGATAGAACACCACAGAGCGTACAGGAGGGGGAAATGCTGTTAGGGTTGTTCAAAACATTGAATAAGGATGAAGTTACAGACTTCATTTAATGAAAAAACAACATATATGTAAATGTGTCATTTTTGGTTTGAAAAACTTGAATGGTAAGCTACTGGATATCAGGGACTTTTCTGTCCCCAGCGGATGAACCCTCATGACTTTTTTGATGAATCGACTTAAAAATCTGCAAAAAATTCCCATCAGCCTCAGCTGTACTTTTGGTGCTGCTTAGCATATGTTAGCATGTTATCACACTAATTAAAGATGAGGAACATGTTTAACATTCTTGAAACATCAGCATCATAATATCGTCAATGTTAACATGATAGCATGCTAGGGTTAGCCTTTAGCTCATAGCATCACTGTGCCTTAAATTCACGCCGTGTCTCCATCTGGATACTCCAGACAGCACACTCGGCTGCTTCGCCCTCACCGGAAATGTTGATCACCACACCACATCATTTCAGACTGCTGAATTAACCCAATATCCATTTTATTTTTTTAAGTATAGTGGCATATTTAAAAAAAAAGCATGTATAACTTTGTTGCTGCGTTTCATACACGGTCTAAATATTTTAGCCGTTATCCCCATATTTAACCCCATATTTTAAAAATACTGTACTTCTGATTTCCAAAGTAGTCAGGCAACATATAATAACTAGTATTAACTAGCATCATCTGGCCACGCTTTGTTCTGTATTTCTATCATAAACCCATCACACTCAAATCTGTAAATGCTGAGTGAAAGAGGATTCCATCCACTCGTATATCATGATGCGATCAGCCTGAATAATGTCAATTAAAGAGTGTCGAGCAGATATAGGCACAGCTACATTGAGCAACACTTTAACACATTATGGACTGCCACACTAAATGAATGCCTTTGATATTTGTCCATAGGGAAGCTGCATATCATGGTCTGTATCCTCTTAAAACACTATAGTGTTTTAAGAGTCAAAATGATCTTGCACAGGGAATTTCTATTTTGTGCTTAATGACATATGGAAATATTTTGACAAGAGAGAAGGCCTTGCTCTTTGATTCGAAGGAACTGACGCAGATTTCTGACGTTTACATTGATGTTTGAACAAGCTGAAAATAAGTATTCTATTACCAGACCTAGCTGCTGGAAATATCTCCCTGTGATGTCATGTTATCTAAATTTGGTCAACACAACAACGGATCAAAAATGCATCGTTTCTATCAGGACAGCAGAGTCACGCCATTCTTTTATAAATGTTTATATGGACTGGCCCCCCCCCCCCCCCCCCTCCCTTAGGGGAATTCATCCACAGAAAACACACTGGACGCTGCACTAGGTCAGAAACCAGAGGAGACTGTGAGGTCCACCGCAGACGGACCACTTTTGGACAAAATGTCCTCTCCGTTAAAGGCAGCTCTTTGTGGAATAGCCTCCCTACTGAGATACGGGATTGTCCCACTCTCAATAGCTTCAAAGGTCAACTCAAAGAATGGTTGAGAAACAAACAGACGTGTAATCACCGCTAAATGCACTTTAACACAGGGGCATCTCCTCTTGCACTTTAGGTAGCTCTTGTATCTTCTCTTGCACTTTACATGTCGTTGCTGCTACATTGTGCTGCCATGTGGTAAATACTTGTATGCTGCTCTTGCTCTTTCTGCATATCATGTATTTATTTTTTGCTATGTATATATATTATATATTATTACATGTTACTTGTTAGACGCTTTTCTCCAAAGCGACTTACATACTCAATACTGTGGACAATCCCCACAGGAGCAATTTGGGGTGAAATGTCTCAGGGACACAACGACATGCTGACTGCAGTGGGGTTTGAACCTGTGCTCCCCTGATCCGAACACCAACGCACAAACCACTGCACCACACGCCTCCGTATATAAATGTCATGTTCTTAAATGTTGTATGTGAGGGACTACGGATGGAAATGAGCTCAAAGCTAAAATCCGGCATATTTACATTTGAAGCATTATTTGTTTAAAGTGTTCATCAATGTCCCTTTTCAAATAAACAATGAAATGAAAAACATAAATAAACTACAGCCGAGCACAAACCCAGATGTTTGTTTTGCATCCACACAGAGCCTTTAGTGAGGAGCTCTGGCTCGGAGCCTTATATTGTGTCTGTAGGAGCGCTTCATCACAGCAAACACTTCCTCACACTCACACTGAGTGTGATCACATGTGGGATTGTTGGTGCTTTTCCTGAATAAGTAAAGCAGCTAAAGACAAATGATGCCGTTTTAAAAAAAGCATAATCTTTTGCATGATTTTGGAATTACAACAAGTATCAAACAAGGGCAGCAACATACAGATTTCTATACACCTTGTTCTTGTGCATGCATACCAATTTGGCCAAGTCATGCACTGTTTTTTATGATCATTGTATTTTTAGCTCTCAGTTAAGCTACAGTATCTTCGCTGGATTCTGGTCCGACCAAGACGAGAAATGGACCTGAAAATGAACCATGTTTGATGAGTTGTCATGCATTGACTGTGACATTCTTTTATGAACATCTCCAAGCTTGACTCCCCAGGGTGCATCTCTCTTGCAGAATGAACACCCACTGTGTTACATTTCTCAAGATACCAGGGTGTCTCTGCAGCTTGTGGGCTCTAAACAAATCAAAGGACTATCTAATCGGTTCTGTTGTCATTGCCTTGGGTGTCCCGTAGCAGTGGACACAACAAAAGCCCTGACCCGCTCTTTCTCAGCTAGATTGCTCATTACTTAATGGAAAAGATACCTTAAGCGGCATGCTGGGGGGTAGGAAAGCTGACTTATCAGAGTAAGACCCAGTGATAAGCTCCTGGGGGGGCTAGGCTAGGCTAACAGGGTTAGCAGTGGCCAGGCATGGGCTCAGACTGTCTGAGAAGGACTGTATTAGGTTTGGTACTGTGTGAAAGCTCGAAGTCCTCAAATAAACCTCCTTCCTGCACCTTCACCTACATCCCATTAAACCCACATCAGCTCAGGTCCTCTAACAGGAGAATGACATGTTGTGTTTCCAGTGAAGAACTGGTGGGGTTAATTATGATTTAGTTTAGTTAAGCTTAAACTGTGACTTCTTCTGGGCATGACAACACCAATCCTCCACACATTGCACATTGACTCCAGCAGCAGCATTCCTTCTCATGGTTAGAGGCAGAGAGTGCAGCCGCTATTTTGACCAGGTCCCTAACCCACACACACAGCTTCTTTTCCAAGTCACAGTTCATGAGTCTCAACTGCATGTCAGGTATGCCATGTGTTTTCTAGAATTGAAGGAGTTAGCAGGGTCTCAACATTTTGCTGCTTCCAGGGCAGCCTGTGGGATGATGGTCTCATCCACTCACAACCATGATCCTGCAGGGCTAAGGCGTTATGGTGAACATAATGTCTGAGCAAAGCTGAGCCCAGAACATCTTGTCTCAGTCCTTATGAGATAACAAACACTCACTCACACCAGACAGTCTGTTTGGGCAGGCTACGGCCCTTTTGCTTCTAAAGATAGTACTCCTTCATAAAGCTTCAGACTATATGCAGTTCCATGGCATGTCTTACAGAGGCCATGTCTGGCCAAAAGTAATGTTTGTACACTTTCAAATACACAATTAAGGTATCTGTTGAATCGTGCACTTGCATGCAATAAGTCCAATAATCGAGACAGTGGAAGAACAGCATCCCTGTGTTCTGAAGGGTACAATTACTGTTACTGTCTTTAGCCAATATCAAAGATACCGGCTGTAAGTTCCCCACGAGAGGATTGTACTTCTGCAAAGCGGTGAAAATAACGTAGTGTACGCATTAAACTGATATTAATACTTTTTGAGTGGGCCATTCTTTTAGGTGGTTAAAATAGCCACCCGTCCACAGCAGTAAATTGATCAGCTCAAGTAACTCAAGTATACTACTCCAAACTGGGGGCATGCAGACCCCCATCTACACTAGGTAATACAATGATTAGGGAAAAGTACCTCATACAAAGCTACCTAAAAACATCCAAACTATTCCTTTGAGTGACTACTAAAACTACATTTAGCTACAAACAACAATGTCTAAATACAAATTCAATCCAATAAGTAAATGCTGAGATGACCTGAAACACAGCACAGATGATTACCCATGTCCTTATTTTTCAAATTAAAAGTAAGTATACACATTTCCAGTCATGGCTACCAGAGGTTAAAGGAGGGAGCGTACCTGTCACAGAGGCTGTTCACGGCCCCGGAGGAGTCGCAGGCGCAGGGCATGCAGCCGCTGGTGCCGTTGGTGTAGTGACCCTCCTCACAGTCCTCACACTGCAGACCAGTGTAGCCCGACAGGCACGAACACTGACCCGTGTTGTGATCACAGTCGTCCGGATCCCGAACCCCCTCAGCACCACTGCTGCAGTTACACACACTCTCTGGGGGCATGAACGGGGGTGGGGGGAAAGGAAGAGACAAGACATTTGAAAATGTTGCATGAGATGTACCAGCAGTGGTATAACTACAGAATGATGTGCAATATATACTTATTTATATTATACATAATATTGTTACAAAAACTCAACATTTATGGCCATATACTGTAACAGGCAGGGTCAGCTTAGTACTGTTTCCCAGTGACATACTGATGTTTAAACTGTCAGAATATAGTACTGACATTAGAATAATATCTGAAAATAAGTTTACTTTAACTGAAGCCTTTATTTTATTCTGCCTAAACAGTCTGCAGAATTCAAGACAGCGTTTACTGTTTCCTGCCTGGTTTACATTTGCACAATAGGAACAGTGATGCACTGTGTTTGGAAATGGAGAACTCATTATGCTGTTCTCTTAAGTACGATATTACAGTGCCAGACTAATGGCGCATTTCCACTACACGGCCTCGCTCGGTATGGCTAGGCCTCGTTAGGCCTTGTTAGGACTGGCTCACTTTATGGCGCATTCCATTACAGTTTAGGAACTGGGGCAGTATCTATAGTAACGCAGTGTAGGCGGAGCCGTGATGTCATCTTCAATGAGAAACACAAAACCAACATCAGCCGTTAGCTGTTAGCACTCAAGCTCACAGCTCCTCATATCTGTTCAGAAACTAGACAAAAGTTAAACAAGTACAAACCACAGACTGTCTGTGTCATGGCGAATACAGTCGCTGGTTTATTTATGTCTGTATAGGCCGTTGTTGTGAGTGTGGACGGAGCATACACTGCGTTAGCTTAGCCGATCTCCAGATCTCTTTAGACAACACGCATTTTAAAAGGTTTTTCTCCTGCCGTCTGTCTGCAGACTTGTCAAAGCATTAATTCATGGTTTTTACTAACCGGTATCAGTATGTTGTTACTTCGGCATCATTTTGAAACGTGTATTACAATTAAATCACGGTCAAATATGTTCATCTTGTTGTAGTTGTAGCCCCCTGGCCAGCGATTCTCTCTCTAGTTTAGCATACTCAGCCCGACTCAGCCTGGTTGTTGGCCCGGAAAGAACCTCGATTTTATGGGGCCAGAGAAACTGTGAAATAGTACCCGCTAGCCGGTACTACGCTAAGTGGAAACGCAACCAAAAACGGGCCCCGCACGACTCGGCACGCTTAAAGCGAGCTCCGCGCTGTAGTGGAAATGCGCCATAACAGTCCATAGACACAAGAAAACTGCAATCAATCAATGTTCCCAATATCAAGTTATTCTACACACTGCGTTTGTGACATCACATCTGTTTTTCAGGGCTGTGTGCAGGGAAGTCACATAGGAGGAGGGCATGCAAGTGTGACCAGACCCAGGAACAGTAAGACAGGAGCTGATCATGCACCCAGCCGTCCCCTGAGCTACTTAAAGCTGCAGAATGCATTCACAGAATTCCTGTACCATCGGCCCTTCGGAGCTGGCCAGTACAACGCCAGAGTTGCTAATTCCCTTTCCTCGAACATATCCCTCTCACCCATCAAGGAATTCAAAAATCTGCATTTTCATGAGCCTGATTCTAACGGCTTTGCTGTAGTGATTCCCAAACTGCGGTACACACACCACTGGTGGTACTGGTACTGGTAGTGGTGTGCACCTGAGAGGTAGAAAAAAGCTTATTACTGAAAAACTTGGCCTAAGACTCTAACTTAAAACCAAAAAATGTTTGATTTATTATAATTGTTTACTGACACGGTTATTTCTTACATACATACATCTCATTACAGTATGTACAAAATATTGTTATTCATTTAAATATTTTAGAAATAGAATTGGGGTGGACATGACAACTTGCTATGACGTTTGAAAAAGCATGAATTAATAGTGCAGTTGGTTTTGGAATTATTGCAGAATGAGTGGAATTTTGAAAGGTTACAAGGTCCAGAAAACAGTTGAGGGACAAGTGAAAACGAGAGAGCAGAGTCTGACCATTACAATGCTAGAGAGTTGCAGAGCAGCGCAACTTCTATCAAGAAATGTGGGACTAACAGAGACCCGGGGAAAGCAAAGGCTGTTTCCAGGCCCTTCCATTGGAACAGTGTTTGTCTGTATCTGCAGTGGGAAGCAGGACTTGGAACATTTGGTTTGGCACATCCTTTCACAAGATCTGAGGAGTTTGGGAACCTCTGCTATTCCACATAAACAACTTCATGGTCATTTTTTTCAGTCAGCTTTTAAATAGACCACAATGCCCTCAAATCCATTTTATAATACAAGATCATATTTTGTATTAGAGGAATTTGCCTAATTTGGCCAGTCTAAAAAAACAAAAGATGGTAAACCTGATGAATCAGTCCAGATGCCAATGATGGATTCTGTACAGTTTGAATGTGACATTGAAGCAGAACACCACTTGTATAGAGCTTTATTGTAGTGTTGTGAATGATCAAATAGAAGCTGTACTGAACATCCACCTCTGAGTCATCGATAACATCTGGTACAATTCATTGTTTTTAAATATCAGTTTAATAATGTCTTCTTCATGCTATAACACATTTTAGTTAAATCATTAGTTTTGAAGATTTGGGCAGAGTTTTTGTTAATTAATATGTTTTTAATGTCTTAGAGCTTAAGAATGTTTGCATTAGGAAAATGGCGGTAAGAAACCAGAGGATATAATGACAGACATGTGGATGACCTCGCAGAGTACGGAGTGGCATCTATTATTCATCTGATCTTAGGCTAGGTGTGGTGAGTGACGACTGAATGCCTGATTATACGTGTCTCCATTCTGCACTCAGACAGATAAAAGAAATGATAAATGGTATACACACAGATTTCACACAATACCTCAGCTAGCAGTTAGATAAAGAGGACCGGACAGCTGAGTTATATTCTATTCCTGTCCCAGTCAGATTATGCTTCCCTTAGACTGTTGCTTGGACTTTTACATAACTAAGCCTGTGGTTATGCAAGTCTGTGCAGTAAACAGTCAGGCCCTTTGCTACAGTGACGTCCACCAGAGCACTGTCTGCCGATCACGCCTGAGAATATGTGACATCAAGTGAATCGACTCCCACACTGCATTCAGGCCTCCTCTAGGTGTGGGGCCCTATGTGGCCATCTTTGAAGCCGAACAACAGGTTTGATGTATATTGGACTAGACCCGTGTAGTCGAGAGGGAAAGGGAGGAACTGAGTTCCCCTCTCTCCTATCTGACTGCTGTGAGGTGGTGTGACAGCATGACTGCTATTGAGACACAGGCAGCTGCAGGCTGTTCAGAACAGGTTGTGGCCCAAAACTCCTCTCTTGCCTAATTCCCAGCCAGTCTGTGCTGCTGCAGAGAAAACAACAGCGGTTGAAGCGTTATTCTGCAAAGAAACAATCGCTCTACTTTACATTTTGGTTAGGGAATCAAACCTTGTTTAACCTTTAGAGAGTTCCTCCTGGAAAGCATGTGAAAACACACCTTACATCTGTCCTCGCGGCCCCTGCCCTGCCAGAGTATAGCAGCGCGCTGGGCGAGGCGTTACCCCAAGTGACGCCTTTGTTGTTCTGATGTTATCATGAGACAGCCTTTAGACTAGAACAATGAACAGTGATGAGGTTCCTGGTGACACTTTCAATAAGGTATCGGGAAATGTTTCATGTGTCATGGGGCAGGTTGCATTTTGGCCTCAGGGCTTAAATGAAGCCAATACAGAGGAGTGATTTAGTAGAGAATGCTAAACCCGCTACCATTTCAACTCAGGCCTCCTTCACACGGGAACGTTTGCGTTTATGCACAGTATGCGTATTCAAAAAAGTATTCCGTTCACATGCATTCGTTTCATTTAACGTGTCTGTTCAAACGAGGCCGCTGGAAACGCTGTAGTACATATGCCGGGACTGTAAGTAAGTGGCGCTGTAACTTCTGCCAAAATACACCAAAAGCAGCGAAGAAGAGCAGCCCGGAGCAGCCCCGCAGCAATGTTGCCATGGCTACCCTTCTGTTTATGCCCCGCGGTGTATTTAGCAACATGTAGTTCATGTAATTCTCCATGTCCACTTGTTGCTGATGGTTGTGGTAGAGGAGCTGTATATTTTGCACTAATATCTGTAGCATGGTCAGTAGCAGTAGCACTAGCAGTAGCTACTGACAGGAGGAAGTGTGTGGCGATTGCTGGTATTCAGCGGGATATAGTCATTTCCTCAGCATATGGATAAATGCAACGGGGAAGTTAACTGAAAGAAACCGAATCTGTGGATATTGCATCGACCGACCAAGAAGCACGTCTCTGTGGAGAGGACTCGCTCAGAGAGATATTCTCTACAAACACCGGGTGAGATCGCTCCTTTGTCAATATAATGGATCAATGCATGAAATCTGACTCTGTTTATTTTGTTTAAGGAGTATATTGGGCGTTAACAATTCTGGTTTGCCTTTTATAATATTATTTCATTCAAGAACCCCTTGTGCGTTTAATTAACACAGCTATTTTTGATAGTTGCTACAGCAGTGAGCAGGAGAGGTGGGGAGAGGTGGGGCTATCGTTATTTTTTCAGGAAATATTCGTATAGAGGTGATTACACGGACTCGGTTGACCCCCCAGAGCGTTTCGTTTGCAAATCTATCCACCTTGGGACCCGTTATCGTTTGTGGGGTCAGTTTCTATCGGCCTCGTGTAAATAATAGGGCTATACGCACGCGAAACTATGCAGATACAAGCAGTTTTCTCCTCGTGTAAACGGCGCCTCAATGACCTTAAAATACATAAACTGAAATAATTATGCCGATCGATAGTTGGGCTCCAACAATTTTTTATTCATTTATTAATCTGGCCCTTATTTTCTTGCTAGGTCTATAAAAGGTCAACCAATGGTTGGAAAAACAGCGTCATAATTTCCTTAAACCCAACGTCTTCTAATGGCTTGTCAGCCCAAAACCGAAATACATTTAGTTTTATGACATATAAGATCATCAAATATTCACAAAGGAGATATATATATATATAGATATAAGAGATAAATAATCGGTGTTCAGCATAATTGCAAAAATCCAAAAAGAAGAACCATTAAACAGAACAGTAAAGAAAATGCAGTATGTGAGTGTTCAGAGGGATATCAGTGCCAGATCAAAACCATCTAAATCTGTTCACAAAAATCCCACCTGACTATTAGAATATTCTATTGAACATCTGGATATCATTAACCAGACACTCAATGTGCATTTTGTGTAATATTATGGAGATCAATCAGACCCTTCATCCTCATAAACATTAGAACCCACTACCAAAAATGAATCCCCCTTCTATCAATGCTGACAGTAAGGTTATATTGAGCACAAAGGCTCAATGTAAAACACATGACTGGATAAACCCTTGATGTGAGGGGCCAATATCAGTCAAAATATGAAATGAAACCGATTTGTTGTGTTTTTTTATTCTGGCTTAGAGGCATTATGAAGTTACAACTAAGTACACAGCATTTTGGAAGACATCAATTGATTTTAAACATGTTAATCAATGAATTGACTTTGAATTTCTGAAATGGTTTGGGAAATTCTCCTACTATTGTGTAGTTTAGGAAGAGGAAGCTCCTTCCCCTTAGCAGGTGGGAACACAACTGTTACGGGTACTGGGTGGGTTTTTTGTAAATTGTGTATTTTCTAATGTATCTTTTGATTTGTATGCATGCTTCTTAATTAATATTAAGCTATAGGCTCGTTACATGCTGTAAGAATGTAAAGTTCCCCTCTGTGGGACGAATCAAGGTATTCTGATTCTGAATAATGAAATGCTTGCACAGACGTTGCCACCCATTACAGAAGCCCTGCTGAGGTGGAGGAGAACAACACATCCACATGGAGACTGGGGTGCTGAGGTGGAGGAGAACAACACATCCATCCACATGGAGACTGGGGTGCTGAGGTGTGAGAGGAGGGGCTCCACAGTCATTGCTCATTCATGGCTTGGCCTGCCTGGCCATTTTGGTTTAAAGGGCCTTGTTCTGCATCTGCCTTGCAACCAACAAAAGAGGGGATGCAGCCGCTATCTGAGCAGCTTCTTTGATTCTCCTTCCATATGAAACACGTCTAACACAAAGGGATCACCGGTCTCCGTGGATGCTGTCTGCAGGGACGGATTGGATACATTGACGGAACAACAACAGGATCATCCTTGCGCCCCTACAGCCCCCCCTTCCCAGTCCACTGTAATATTTGAAACACTTATCCAATGATAAAGGCCCTCTGGAATATAAAATATGCTACACAGCAAAGACATTGAAAATATTTGAGAATAAATTGTTTTTTGTATGTGATACGATGGGATTTGGTGATTTCCCGATTTTCAGGGGGTTCACCGTGCAGTCTGAGAGGTCTGCCTATTGTTGCAATCTGGTTTATTCGGTCCTTCTCTGCGTCAAAACCCCTGTTAGACCACCCTGCTGCTACTACCAGGCTAACATATGCATGGCTTTCTCTTCACAGACTCGTTTTTCTTAACATGAATGTGCCAACACAAAATACGACAAAAAATACATGCAATTCATTTTTATATCGCGTCATATCCAAAAGCTTCTTTCTTTTTTTCCCTTAAATCTGAACGATCTAGTTTGAAATGTTTTGGTAGCTTTTTAATTCAAAGGTAACGTTACTCACCTTGACTATTCTCTATTGAGGTAACAGATGTGCCAATATTATCTGCTGCCCAGGCATCGTTGGCTGTGCGCTGGGAAACCATGGACACCATGGTCTGCAGCCTTTTCTCCGGAGAGAAAAGTGAGGCTTGTGCATCGGTGGATCTTTTGCTTGCGCCGTTTAATCGGTAAATCGGCGCAGTTAACTGTTCTTTTGTGGCTATGATTATTCCAGTATCAGGGGCGGCAGTAGAAGGAGTGGTGGTGGTGGTGGTGGTGGTGGTCTGGTCCGCTGTTGGAGGCTGAAAGGTGTTTGCCGTTTTCGAAATAGAACTAGTGGTGGTCGGGCCGGCAGAAACAATAGCAGGCTGCGGGTTGAGGCCGGCTAGAGGCCCGAGTGCCAGGCTGCTCTCGGGTACAGAACGAGGCATGTCGGTGAAGAAGGTCTCCCAGGTGTCGGAGGCTGAGCCGGGCTTCCTGGAGATAGGCGACGCATCGTAGGGACTGATGCGAGGTGCAGCTTCAGAACATCCAATATATACATACAAAATAAATAGCAGAGCCGGAGATATGTACATCATTAAGGACGTTAGCCTCATATTCACTTTCAGCTCTCCATGTAAGCCCCAGTAGTGGTCTCTCTCAGACCTTTCCCTGAATAGACGCGTACTCCACCATTGATGTCCCCGGCGGCGTACGCTGCTGTTTGTTGCCCTATGAACCACAGTCAACACTTCACCTGCTCTGCAACCTACCATGGGCCGCCCGAGACTGACGTAGTCGTTAGCCAATGGGAGCCCTCCAACATTGCCCGTGAGGGCCCGCTGGTTGGATAATCTTCCTAACAATTTGTGAAGTCATATATTGTAAATCATCAAATGTAATCACCCCTCTGAACATTTTCCACACATAAATGGTTCGATTCAGAAACTGTATTACAGTAAGAAATTATATTGTTAAAGATAGTGTGCCTTCTAGAAACACTTACATACCGTGTGTTACAGTTAAACGCCTCACAGGTATCCTCCCTCTTAGGCTATGTCATAAATGCGGTGGCAGCTTGTTGTGGGATCAATGTTTATAGTGAAAGGTCCAGAAGCTTCCATTGTCTACGCTTTCACACCTCATTATATGTGAATGTATTCTGAAATCACTCACTAAATATGAAATTCATCTTTAATGACTGCCTGGTAAAATAAAGCAGCATCCTCCTCACTGCCTTCAGGTGACTTTAGGCAGGGCCGGCCCTAGACTTTTGGGGGCCCTAAGCGAGCTTTGGCATGGGGGCCCCCCTCACTCTAGCGCGTTCTCACTACACACAACACGGAACCAACTTTTGTCTTATGATGTTAGCATAAGCACACATATTGTATAAATAAGCATGTAAACACCGTGGACCTAACCTCCTCTGGGGGTCCGGGGGCATGCTCCCCCGGGAAGATTTTTTTTTAAATATTGAAGTTAAAAGCATCAATCTGGTGCACTTTGAGAGCAAAATTAAGAGATCTATGGATACATCTCTCAACATCCATATGAAACAGAATTCTAAATAGATTTTTCTTTATGGATATTTTACAAATCATCCTTTTAAACTGTATTCTTGTTTTGTCATATAGTATTTCATAACTTTTTTTAATGTATTCTCTCTGGCTGTCCATCTCATAATGTCCACATAGAAACTAGCTGTCAATAGGAATATCATTCAGAAGAATTATAATTTCATGCAAAAATCTGTCACAAAAAGAGGTTGCCCATTTAAATTCAGGTGTTGTTATGGCAACGTCAGTGGCCAAACAGCCACATTTACTGCTGCAAATACGTTCAAACATGCTGTCGACACGTGGCAACTATGCCACCATTTCAGCTGACTTTTTCTCAGAAATACTTTCACATAACATCCATATATTTCAGTGCTAGGTTGATGCTTAGCTAAGCTAACTATGAAACACTTTAACTGACAGGACTCAGGATCAACTATGTACTGTAAGGTAGCTTCTAGCTTCATGTCGAACAGTAAGTCAACATTTCCTAGAGAGCTTTCTTTGAAATCACCAGGTAACGCCAAAAAACATTACATTTAGATTGTATGACAAAGTGTTTATTTAAAGGGCCCATGTCATGGCCATTTCCACTGATCATAATTACATTGTTGAGGTATACTAAAATAGATTTATACTGTGCAATTTTCCAAACTCACATTGGTTTCGCATACAACATCTCTGTAAAGTATGTGTATTCAGCAGTATTCACTCTCTCCACTAAACGACTCGTTGGAGCTCTTGCCCCCCCCTCCCTGTGAGCCTAGTGTGCTCCGATTGGTCAGCTCGGCCACTCTGTTCTGATTAGTCAACCACCAGAGAGGCTCCGCCCATGTCTAAGAGTGCTTTTTTCGGCTCGCTCTCAGAACATCAGTCTTATAATGGCGTCGGTACAGCCGTATATTTTATACGCTAACTAACTGAACTGTACCAACAACTGTTGTTATAGAAGAGTGTGACGGCCCCAGGGCCTTTGTGCAGGTGTGTTGCAGGTCTTACGATGGGGTGGAGCTGAAGAGGCTAATCAGCGCGATCACGGACACCTGGCCGGAGCCGAGGTGCTATTAAGCCCAGCTGCCTGGAGTCACACGGCGGCCCCTGTCTCTCTCCAAAGCGGCTGTAGAAGGACGAACTCGGCGATCCTCTCCCCTCGACCACCTATCTCTGCATTTACCACAATAAATGTGCCGTGGTTTTGTAAACTCGTGTATGTCTCCTTGTCTTTCCGTTGTGGCCTACGAGCCGGTCATAACAAAGAGTAAGTTATTTTTACCTGTAATAAACTACTACTGTTTGATGAGAAATCAAATCATGGTTTGCTATATATGAATGATATGTTATAGGAGCAAATAATTCAGGGAAGAAAGGATAGGCCTACTAAGTATTTCCATTAAACTTTATTTTTAGAAATGTACAAAATGAACATAAATATACATATATACACGGTATATCATCAATTCCTCCCCGTTGTCGGCATCTTGCCTTTCGCAGCCGGGGCTTTTTAGGACGATGCATCAGTGTGGTAGTCCCGTCATGTATTGTCCGGCAGGATCTGGCTGGACGAAATCAAATGCAAATCACAAAATATTAGAGAAACTTAGTTGTTTTAGATTCGTTAGTAGTAGTTGTGGTAGGAGTGTGGAGTAAGCTTGCCAGCTAATATGCTAACCTAGCTTTGTTTACTTTGGTAGCTAACAGGATATGAACACTAGCTCGGAGGAACGGCAACTATAATGTAGAGTAATAAAACTACTATGAACAAAAGCTAGTGGTTCATATTAGGCTAGCAATAACGTGTTTATAATTGCAATCTTATACGGGTAGTCTGCTACGTTCGGTCATACAATGTTTCTATATAATCAACACAGTAAGCTTGCCAGCTAATATGCTAACCTAGCTTTCTTGTTTACCTTGATAGCAAACACGATATGAACGTTAGCTCGGAGGAACGGCAACTATAATGGAGTGTAATAAAACTACTATGAACAAAAGCTAGTGGTTCATATTAGGCTAGCAATAACGTGTTTATAATTGCAATCTTATACGGGTAGTCTGCTACGTTCGGTCATACAATGTTTCTATATAATCAACACAGTAAGCTTGCCAGCTAATATGCTAACCTAGCTTTCTTGTTTACCTTGATAGCAAACACGATATGAACGTTAGCTCGGAGGAACGGCAACTATAATGGAGTGTAATAAAACTACTATGAACAAAAGCTAGTGGTTCATATTAGGCTAGCAATAACGTGTTTATAATTGCAATCTTATACGGGTAGTCTGCTACGTTCGGTCATACAATGTTTCCCGCTAGCATGTATAGCTAGCCTCGTTAGCTATACATGCTATCAGCGTCGGAGGAAAGCTAACTGTAATGTACAGTCCTTTGGGGGTCTGTCAGCGGGCAAAGAGAGGGGATTTCCCCGTTGTCTCTGCTGGAAGTGTGAAATAAACTTAGTTGTTTGATGTTCGTCAGCTTGCCAGCTGGATTACAATGCTAATCTACGTTTGCTAGTTGTTCAGTTGTTCAATATGCTATACTATACTATGAACAACAGATAGTGGTTCATATTAGGCTATCAAGCACATGTTTACAATTGCAATCTTATATGGGTAGTCTGCTACATTCATTGTAGCTGGCATAAAAAAAATGTTTTTCCGAGCAAACTCATGTCTAGCTCTTAGTAGCCTTGTTGTTTAGCTCGGTAGCATACACGCTACGCCAGCTATAATGTAATTACGTTTCGCGACTGACTGTACGGCAAATCACCCGGAGTATACTGTCTATGAGTATTTCATGTGTGAATGCAGACATTCTCCTGCTATGAGATACATGTATGTAAGGCCATCTGCTGATATTAGAGTTGATATGGAAACGCTAGCAACTTAGTTAGCACAGTTAGCACTGGCTTAGCAGTCTGAAACATGTTTACACATTTAAACAGTCGTGGTAGATACCTTGTTTGATAAATACACAAATAACAATGCAAACTTACAGGTTGTGTACCCGAATCTTCCCCTGCTCCAAACGGTCCAAACAAACTAGGAATAGCATCGTCCTTCAGTTTCAAATGCTGTGCATATCCGGCCTCAAACTGGGCAATGTTTTGGAAGCTTTCGTCTGTGAAATGCCGGTTCTTCGAACCTCTGAAGGAACAGTGTTAAAAAGAAATTTCAACCACTGACTTTGTCGTGGTTCTTCCGTCGGTAGGACAAACAGCTCAGATTTCTCCTTACATTTCAGGAAACAGGTCCTTGGCATTGGCATGACTGGATCGATTGTGAACTGAACCAGAGCTTCCAACAGTAAATGTTAGGCTGGCAGAAGGTGCGGCCAGCGCCGCTGGGTGTGGCCATAGCTCTTCGGGATTGGTCCATTTCGTTCCGGGTACCGCATGACATCATGCCGTACCCGGAACTAAATGGAAGACTCAAATGGGCAGTGACGTATCTCCAACGAGGCGTTTTGGGGAGGTATTTTCTGTGTTAGAGTTTTACTCGCTACAGGGTGTACTTTGAGGGTTTTGACTCTGCACACCGTTTACATGCATAAAAACCTTCATAACACACAAGGGGACGGGTAATAACCGGAAAAGCATGACATGGGAGCTTTAATATATCTGGCTAGCTATAGCTAGTTGCTAACGGTTTAGCTTACCCCCGCGATTCAAAGTAACGTCAACGTAGCTTTAATTTATGCTTTGCTTACATGTTTGCATAACTTGGAAGTTTACTGACATTTACATTCTTTGTTTACCTGGCTCAAGTGCTGGCTCTGGGGTTGTTGTGAGCCACCACTTGAGAATTGTCGTCTTTTTTAAGAAAAAATGTTCTTATGTCCATCTTCAAAAACTCTGAGTCCGACTGACAGTTTATTTTAAACATTGTCACAGCTCACAGGATAGGTACCTGTCAGCCAATAAGACAGATGTTTATTTCCATTCAACTCTCTGGTTGGTCTGGTGTCTTGCCTCTGTTGCATTCACTCAACACGGGAAATTACAATCCTGCCGTCCTCTCTAGTGTCATGATGAGGTTCAGGTAAAGCACAGTTAATGTATTATATTATTGACTCAATAATATAATACATGACTATGAGAGTAGGCAATCTAGGCATATTAACAAAATGAATTAAACGTACTTATCACGGCGACGGTGTACTGAGATAAAAAAAAGAATTTCATTTTCTTTTTCTTTTTTTTTTTGCTAGGGGGCCCTTAGTGGCTGCGGGGCCCTAAGCGGCCGCTTATGTCGCTTAATGGGTCGGGCCGGCTCTGACTTTAGGACACAACTAGGCTACTAGCCCACAATGTATTTGAATTTTTATTTTTATTTTTATTTGATTTCTAGGAATTGATTAAAGGAGATTTTTACCGTGGCTATGAGGACTTGACTGTTTTCTGCAATTGTTATTTTAACACTTTAAAAATTGCTTCAAACTTAGGAATGCGTGTCTGTAGGCCGCAACCCTAGGCCGCCCGCAACACTCTGTCTCTAAGCTCTTCACATTGTAGCTGCGCTTCTATTTTAAACCTTTGTTTTGAATGTCGTCATCGGAAGTTATAGCATGCTTATGTATTGACGTGTGCTGTCGTGAGTGTATGATGATGAATGTTTATTCTCCTGCAGTGGTGTTGGTGTATGATATTCTGTCTGCATTTGTTATGTTTGCATGCATGTATAAAGAGAAAGTGGTTGGCATCTGTTTATCATCAGCCTGCACTGCCCTGCGGTGGTCACAATTTGATCTGCATCAGTAAAATGAACAGTTTTGAATATGTCTGTTTCTTTAATTATTCAACAATAACATGATTGATTACGCTATTTCTTTCCCTGTTAATCCTTATATAATTAGAATTCTGCTTTTATTCTGCGTTGCTTGTGAAGTCAAATCTGTATTATTTTAGGTACAGTTCGATTTGTTGTCATACACACAAAAGCCACAATTTTGGCAATGAAAATCTTATGTTTCAGGCTCCTCCAACAATGCAACATACAATATATGAAGGCCCAATCCCAAACCACGGCCTACACTATACCCCTACACACTACCCCTCCGTTTGCGCGTTCGCGTGGAGGGTCTGCCACATTAAGTGCTGTTCCAAACCAACGAGTGTGGAGCGGTGTGGAGGGGGAGTGGGCTATCTATGGGATTAGTTTTGTATCATAAAGATAAAGCAACACTTTCTCAGAATAAAGCAAAACTATGAGTTTAAAAGAAAAAAAAACTGAGTCAAGCTAAATAAAATAAATTTCAAAAATAAAACTATAAGTTGCAAACAAATCATTTGTGTAATCATGTAAACTATAAGTCTTTTTTCTTTGTTTTAGCATATCTTTTTGTTTGCAGTTCTTGTTTCTTCTTTCTCAATGATCAGACTTTTGCTCTCGCTGCAGCTCTCTCGTTTGCGCCCCCTCATTTTTTGTTTTCGATTTTGACACAAACGTCCCAGGTGGGCGGGACTTTCAGGGGTGTGTCCCCATTGGCTACTCAGTTTTTGAGTGACAGCCCCCTACACCACAGATCATACAGTGCAACTCATGCAGCAAACTCCGGAGTCCACTCGGCCACGTTTGTGTTGGTGCCTCCTGGGGGGTTTTCATGAAAATATCGGTTTGATTTGATTTGATCATTTTTTTTTTTTTTCAAAATAAAACCCACAATGCTAACACTGAGCCTCTGAATTAGCAACGAGCGAAAAATGCTAACACCTTACTGCACCGAAAATCACTCACAAGACCTTATTATTTATCTCTTCTCTACATCCATGACATCGTTTCACATCGTGAGGTGACACAGAATCTTTGGACACCCACATTATCACTGAATTATACGAAATGGCGACGTTATAAGCAAAAACGGACATCAAAACAGGTGACGCTAGGTAGCTAAAAATGCTAACATTTTTACCTTGGCTCTGTAGTCTCTCCAAAGTGGTCTTCAATGGCATTAAAACGATAAAAACGCTGCTGAAGTTAATCCATAGGTTAATCCAATGTGTCTGTGTCTCTTTGAAAGGATTTCTGATAATCCATAAGCATTAAAACTAGGGCTGTCAGTCGATTAAAATATTTAATCGCGATTAATCGCATGATTGTCCATAGTTAATCGCAAATTAATCGCACATTTTATCTGTTCTAAATGTACCTTAGAGGGATATTTTTCAAGTTTTTAATACTCTCATCAACATATGAGTGGACAAATATCCCTTTATATGTTTGTTTATTATCATTTGAACAATGACAAATATTCTCATGAATATTAAACACAACAACCTCTGAACATTACAAATATTCGCCTCAATTCAACCTGGAACTTCTCTCATACAATAATACAATACAAAGTGTGTGTGTGTGTGTGTGTGTGTGTGTGTGTGTGTGTGTGTGTGTGTGTGTGTGTGTGTGTGTGTGTGTGAGAATGTGGAGACACTGTGATGGATCGTTGGAGCTATGTGCAGCTCAAGGCATATATGCTCGAACGGGAGCTGCCTGCGTTAAAAAAATCTTGGAGGTGGGCGTATCTGAAGCTTGGGGATTTTTTGCGAGCAAGGCACCAACAACCAATCACATGAATCTCCCGCCCCCGACATATGAAGCAAAAAAGCCCGAAGTAAACTGGATATAAACTCCCCAAACAGGCGAAAACCTACCACTGTCTCTGCCACCTCCCTCCATGCCTGGCTCCTCCGGTTTATATCCCGGTAGGTAAATAGGGACTGGTCATAAAGCACCGGGTGATTCCCTACCGCTATTTCTCCTCCATTTTTTGGAATATGAGGAAATGACCTGCGGTATGTCTCTCCCAGCATACACGCGGTTTGATTGGCTAGCGCTTGAACTGTCAGATTTGCATACACGGGATTTGATTGGCTGACGCTTCCACCTCAGCTTCAAAAGTTGAACATTGCTCAACTTTGAATCCTGAAAATCCTGAAAATCTCCGCTCTGCTGCCCACAATGCAGTTCGGCGAAAAGTGAGGCAAAGTGACGCACCCCATTCAAAGTGAATGGGCAGAAGCGTTCCAAGATTTTTTAACGCTGCTGTGTGGACGGGCCGTAACTGCTATTTAAAATGTTAATTTGCTACATATCCACACAAACAAACAAAGTGATCAATCCAATGAATGTTAATCTAACTGGGTTTTGATAGATAACATATCTCTTTTTCTTCTCTGAATTATTTTATTTCTATTGTGCACTCTAATCAATATTAATCCAACTATTGTTCGTTTATACATTTTAAGAATGGCGTTTATCTTTTTTGAGAATGAGTTCTTATTTTATTTAATGTATTTGGGTCTACAACAGATGATACAAATGTTTGTGTCAGTAAATGTGTACTGACTGAGGCGGGGGTGTTTGTGAAAATAACGGGGACAGAGCTGGCTGCTGTCAGACGATCAGCTGTGCGGAGTCATCACAAACGGACGTCGCTTCACGTGACGCTCCGGAGGAAAGGACGTCCCATTGCTCTTAAAACTCATTTCCCTGCTTCTCGTGGTTTCCTTGCGTCTCTCCCAAGCGGCAAACTCTGGGGAAGAGCCGGGACGCCAATACGGAAGTGCCACAAACTGCAGTTCATATATTGGCCGATAGGCGCTGACTGCAGAAAGGAGCAATTTCCATAGACCCCCATGTTAAAATGCCCAATTTTACAGCCTAAAAAAACATGGATCCAATAAATATTATTATAGATATAGTTAGATTCCACCTTCATGATTATGAATCTGTGAGTGAATTGTTTTCTAACGCGACCCTTTTATTTATATTAGGTCTTAAAGTTTTTGCATAAATTAGGGCGTGGTCACATTGAGTGACAGCTCTGTCAAGTGACTGCTGCTGTTAGCTTCTTGTCTCTCTGCTAGCTGCTCCGTCTCCGTGAAGCTACAGGGACTCTGCCTGCTCAGTTCATCCAGGGAACACAACTTGACCCCGGCCGTGTTTGTTTGTTCTTCATGTTTATATATCGGACTATTGTGACTCGCTCTGCGGTTAAAACAGACGGTGCATGAATGCGGTTTTGCGGTAAGTGAAATTCGAGTACTTTATTTATGTGTTTATGATTTTAATCAGCTACGTAATGAATGTTAAGGCGTGTAAGCGAGTGGTAGCTACATCGGTGCTAATAGAATAGAATAGAATAGAATAGGGAGGGATGAAACCCTCTTTAATGGTCACACATGCAGAGCACACAGCACACACAGTGAAATTTGGCCTCTGCTTTTAACCCATCCTAGTACAAGGAGTCTAGTACTAGGAGCAGTGGGCAGCTAATGATGCTAATCTTAGCCTCCAAGTTAACTTAAAACCATAGACTGTATATATGAAGGTTAAAACGAAATAGACAAGTGTTAAGCGTTAAGTGGGATAATACTGTAGAACAAAAGGCTTCTGTTTGAGGTTGATAAAATAAGGTCATCCTTGTAACTTAGAGAGATATTTTATTATGTAGGTAGGAACTTTATGCATCGCTAAGGTTAATTTAAATTGGCTATGCTCGAGTATGTAGACAAGCTGATTGATTGATTGATTGAAAAGTTTATTAACAGCTTGTATATTGGGTACAGTACAGTACAGCTCAAAACATACAATTGTTAAGGGGATGCAGACCAGAGAAAGACTTTCGTCTTGTTTACATCAGGGTCCCCCATTTCCAATTCATCATATCATTTAAGACATATAAGACATATTTGACATACAGATGGCTTATTTACAATTTACATACAGGTGGTTTTTTACATACAGATGGCTTAATTACAATTTTCATTTTAGATTTCGTTCTAATACATCCTAACCGGACATTTAAGACATACCAAGTCTACAGATATACAGTTAGTAACAGAGTCTAAAATGCGAGTATATACATAGATGGGGGGGGAAGCTGTCCATTGTACGACAGGTTGAGATTTGTACCATTACCGGGGCCAGTTTTGCAATGCTCTCCCCCGAAGGTGCTCTTTAAGAGAGGTTTTGAAGGTAAGTATAGTTTTACTTTCCTTTACAGTTGTGGGAAGAGTGTTCCACCTTGATGTGGCATAATTGCGAAACGTGTATTCCCCCTTTTTTGTGCCAAATCTGGGTTTTACATGATTTGTGGAGCTCTCTCTGGTGTTATGATCATAATGTCGAAGTAGTGTATGTGAAATCAACCTCACAATAAGATGTGTGTATATTACAATTATTAATGTCATATTTCAAGATGATTACTTGGATATTACAATATGGTTGGTTGAGCTGGAGTTCATTATTGAGCTTACACGTTAACGTCAGTCATATCTGAAGAACGAACCCAAACCTTGTTGTTTTTATTAATTGCATTACCAAATTGGTATCAAATAAATAGTAAGCATTGGTAACACAACTTCCAAAGTTACAGTAAAATCAAAAGGACCCTGACTCGGACAATACACAATCCAACATGTTCAACAGAAGATAATAAGTTATATTGTTTGTACACATGGTTCTTTACATATATATCTGTTTGTTTAAAGGGCCCATGTCATGGCCATTTCCACTAATCATAATTACATTGTTGAGGTATACTAAAATAGATTTATACTGTGCAATTTTCCAAACTCACATTGGTTTCGCATACAGCATCTCTGTCAAGCATGTGTATTCAGCAGTATTCACTTTCTCCACTAAACGACTCGTTGGAGCTCTTGCCCCCCCCTCCCTGTGAGCCTAGTGTGCTCCGATTGGTCAGCTCGGCCACTCGTTCTGATTAGTCAACCACCAGAGAGGCTGCGCCCATGTCTAACAGTGCTTTTTCCGGCTGCTCTCAGCGTAACATCAGTCTTATCATGGCGTCGGTACAGCCGTATATTTTATATACATATATATTTTTAACTGTTGTTATAGAAGAGTGTGACGGCCCCAGGGCCTTTGTCTTACGATGGGGTGGAGCTGAAGAGGCTAATCAGCACGATCACGGACACCTCCGGAGCCGAGGTGCTATTAAGCCCAGCTGCCCGGAGTCACACGACGGCCCGTCTCTCTCCAAAGCGGCTGCAGGAAGACTAACTCTGCGATCCTCTCAACCACCTATCTCTGCATTTACCACAATAAATGTGCCGTGGTTTTGTAAACTCGTGTATGTCTCCTTGTCTTTCCGTTGTGGCCTACGAGCCGCTCATAACAAAGAGTAAGTTATTTTTACCCGTTATAAACTACTACTGTTTGATGAGAAATCAAATCATGGTTTGCTATATATGAATTCAGGGAAGAAAGGATAGGCCTACTAAGTATTTCCATTAAACTTTATTTTTAGAAATGTACAAAATGAACATAAATATACATATATACACACGGTATATCATCCATTCCTCCTCGCATCTTGCCTGCGCACAGTCGGTGCGGTGCCTTTTAGCACGAGGCCTCAGTAGTAGTAGAAGTCCCGTCCCCGTCATGGATTGTCCGCCAGGATCTGGCTGGACGAAATCAAATGCAAATCACAAAATATTAGAGAAACTTAGTTGTTTTAGATTCGTTAGTAGTAGTTGTGTAATGAACAGCTTGCCTGCTAATATGCTAACCTAGCTTTGTTTACCTTGGTAGCTAACACGATATGAACGTTAGCTTGGAAGAAAGGCAACTATAATGCAGTGTAATAAAACTACTATGAACAAAAGCTAGTGGTTCATATTAGGCTAGCAATAACGTGTTTATAATTGCAATCGCATACGGGTATTCTGCTACCATACAATGTAACTTGCATGAATACATTGTTTTGCGCTAGCATACAGCTAGCCTCGTTAGCTACATGCAGTATATGTACTGTCACAATGTACGGTAAATCACCCGGAGTATACTGTATGAGTATTCCGTGTGTGTGACTGCAGACATTCTCCTGCCATGACAAACATGTAAGGCCATCTGCTGACATTGTAGTTGATATATTTAAACGCTAGCAACGTAGCATCACAAAAATGTTTTTCCGACCAAAACTAGCTCTAGCTCCGTGTGTTAGATCGGTTGCATACACGCTACGCCAGCTATAATGTAATTACGTTTCGCGACTGACCGCACGGCAAATCACCCGGAGTATACTGTCAATAGGTATTTTGTGTGTGAATGCAGACATTCTTCTGCTATGAGATACATGTATGCAAGGCCATCTGCTGATATTAGAGTTGATATATGGAAACTCTAGCAACTTAGTTAGCACAGTTAGCACTGTGTCAATGGCTTAGCAGTCCAACACAGTTTACACATTTAAACAGTCTTGTTTGATAAATACACAAATAACAATGCAAACTTACAGGTTGTATACCCAGATCTTCCCCTGCTCCAAACGGTCCAAACAAGCTGTGCATATCCGGCCTCAAACTGGGCAATGTTTTGGAAGCTTTCGTCTGTGAAATGCCGGTTCTTCGAACCTCTGGAGGAGGAACACGCAGCTGCTGGTGTGGCCATAGCTCTTCGGGATTGGTCCATTTCGTTCCGGGTACCGCATGACATCAGGCGGTACCCGGAAGAATCAAATGGGCAGTGACGTATCTCCAACGAGGCGTTTTGGGGAGGTATTTTCTGTGTTAGAGTTTTACTCGCTACAGGGTGTACTTTGAGGGTTTTGACTCTGCACACCGTTTACATGCATAAAAACCTTCATAACACACAAGGGGACGGGTAATAACCGGAAAAGCATGACATGGGAGCTTTAAAGTGTCCAGGTGATGCAGACAGGCTGGACCAGAGAGTGAGAGACAGAACTGGACTCCTCACAGCAGTGAACTTCAGCACAGGTACAAATACTCTTTTTTCATACTGTACAAAGAATCAAGAAAGATATTGGTTTAAATAAATGAAGTATTGACTTTAATACACTGATATACATTCCATTAAACAATACTAAATACTAGATCACCTACACATCAGTGAAGTTGAGGGTTTTTTCCATGCAAAAAGGTACATTTAGATGTTAACAAGCAATATGACTGTCAGCTTTCTAATTTAATGTATTGAAAGCAAAGATATTTAATGCATAGTGAGAACTGCTACTATTCATCTCTCAATATTGTCTGTAAAAAACGTGGTAAAAGTGATTCTTTCAGTGAGACAACAGAGCAAGCGTCTACAGTTGCACTAAGTTTTGATAACAGTTATATTTTATTATCAAAATAATATTGATTTCAATGTTGATGAATGTCATACTGCTCATTCATAATCTGATTGTCTTTGTAGCTCAATGTTGAAATAAAAAAAAAACATATAAAATAATTATATCTACAGCCCCTAAACACACAAACACACCGCTTTCATAAATAACACAATAATAATATGTTTTATGTTTCCTGTAATTTTTGTTAGGAAAGGACATGCCTGAAAGACACGACTCAACATTTTCTCCTTCTCTGAGGGTCAAGAAAAACATCCAAGAGGAAAATTAAAAGCTGATGTTATGAGATGTTAAGACCAGTACAGGACATTCACTAAGAAACTACTTTTATTGTGAAAACAAAGTCAGCTGATCGAATGCACCTATTTCCACATCTACACTCCATCAGCTGATTAATTCTATTTGCCTCACTTTATGAGCTTCACATCACTTGTGCCTTGTACCGCAGACTTTGCAACATCACAAATAAATGGGGCCAATCTTCAGTCAGATGTGAATGGGTAATCTAACATTTTCAGTAAGAATAATGGACAAAAGGAGTGCAAATACAAATTCAATTTATTGAAATGTGAACCAAAAGTTCATCAAACATGTTTTAAATAAAAAAGCACATATGGACAGAAGGTGTAAACCTATTAAATGTATAAGTAAACACATTTAGTCAAATAAAGTGACAGACAAGGCCTGTGCAGGTGGTATCAGCTATGCATGGGCTCCTCCATCAGGCCTGGTCCTCCTCACAGAGGAAAGACCCTCAGTCCTCTCCAAACCAACAGACAGGACGTCCATCACACGGAGGTTTCTCCCTGAAGTCTCTGCAGCTCTCTGGACACCACGCTGTCTCAATCCGTCCACACTGAATATGAGAGGGGAAAAATGAAAATAATAAATGCTTTAGACAATAAGAAATATAAAGTTGACTGTTGAGTTGCTCAGTTTTTTTAGATTGTCAATACTATTACTATATAACTAATATCTTAGGTTAAGAGGCACATTCAAATAAAGATTGGTCTTTAAATACATTTTGTCTTTAGAATTGTTTGTCTAAAGTCAAGGATCTAGAACTGGTACTTCTAGTAGTAATGGTACAGTCTGGTTATTATGCTGTTTGGAGGAGGCATCACAGGTAAGAGCACTAACTAGCTACCATCACATGTACCTTAGTTTGACTTAAATGTATTAAACGTATAATTAAGTGATAGCAAAATATAAATAACTAATGTCATGCAAACATATTAATATTTGCTTGATTCCAGTGTTGCATTTAGCACATTGCATACAAACGTTAAGGGATTTTAAGATTCTGAAGTATTATGCTAAAAACTCAATAACTTAGATTATTATTTATAGTTTTGCTGAATAGTTTCATGTCCGCTTACCTTAGAAACGTAAAATGTGACGGCAGTGTGCAGATGGGGAGCATGTTAGCTTAGCTTGGTAGCTTCAGCTAGCTCTGGAACTTCCAGCCCGGTGGCAGCAGGTCCCGCCTCGGCTCCGCCTCTTTGCCCTTATTTGGAGCAGGCGGGAGTTAGACTCTGACGTCACTGTCGAGCCGTTAGTGGCCGACTCCGCCTACTAAGGGCTTCTCGGCAACTCTGCAGAATCCTATGGGTGACGTCACGGACCCTACGTCCATTTATATATACAGTCTATGGTCTCTCCATGCTTCCCTGGTGAGAGGGACTAAACGCAGGGAAACGACGCAAGTGAGGGACGCAAGGATTCCATTTAATCGACCTGAGAAGCAGCCTTGCTCTGGAGGCTCGCCTACATGAGACGTTGAAATCTCGCGGGACAAAGACGCCCGCAGACTTGAGAGCGAGGCACGGCGAGGCGGCGCAGTTTCTCTCCACGGGCTGCGGAAGCGAAATGCTTGTTCTAAGGCTATCGCTATTGGGTAATCCCCCTGCGCACCCGCGCAGCACTGAAACACTTGTAGTCCACGCCCGCCCGCAAGGTGGGCCCCACCCTCGGGCTCCCTTCCGGTATAAATAGGAAGGAGGCCCGACAATCTGCTCCCACACAAAACAACTTTTCTTCAGCTATTCGTGGAGCCAGTGGGGCCCAGAACTTAGAGGGCTACGCCAATACTCATAGAAGCTGGAGTTACAGTAGGTAACTTCAGTTCTATTTCGTATATGGCTTCGCCCTCTAAGGCTATCGCTATTGGGTTAAGGGCGAAGCAAGATCTAGTCTGCGCCCCACTGGGTCCCCCCGGTACAAGAAGCACAGACACACCTGCTCAGATAATAACCCATGCCTATTGCGCCATGCGAATGGCGCATCACAGTCCCTGGAATATAGCATAACATGAATATTTACCATGAGGGGACGAAGGCTGGGAATAATACATACCTGCCGCTGTGAGAAAGTAGAGACGAAGGTCACACTTTGCCCAGTGACAGAAAGGAGGGGGAATAGCAGCTCTCTGCGTGCAGACAGGCAGGAGAGCGCACAGCTGGGTCCCCAACATCACTCACTCTGACAAGACATTCCGTACGAAATGTGTCAGGGGAAAAAGGGGGACGTCCCTCTCATAAAAGGGAAATACAGACCACTCTCCATGTGCCGAGGCAGGAGAGAGGCGCACAGCTGGATCCCTGACGTCACTCACTCTGACAGGACACTCAGCACAGGGTGTATCAGAGAGGAATGGGAGACATCCCTCAAATAAAATTGAATAAATGAACAGGGAGAAGACCAAGATGCAGCAATGCAAATGTCTTCCACTGACATTCCTCCGTGCAAAGCCGTGGAGGAGGAAACATTCCTCTGGTGGAGTGCGCATTGATGTTCTCCGGGGGATCCACCCCAGCGGAGACATATGTGACACAGCTTCACACAGCCAGTGTGACAGCCGTTGTGCAGATAGAGACTGCCCTATCGAGCGCTCTCTATAATGCACAAACAGGCGCTGAGAACGGCGCAAGGCAGCCGTGCGCGCCACATAGCAGGACAGCTGAGATGAAACGTGGCTTCTTCCTCCGACCTGTGAGGAGGGGGAAAGAAGCCAGCCAGGGTGATCACTCTTGACCTAAAAGAGTTTGTGATGACCTTAGCCTTAGGCATGAAGCCGGGTTAGGGCGTAACCCAGCTGAACTGCCATCTCCTTGGATCCGGAGGCATGACGGAGCCACAGAGAGAGCGGACAAATCACTCACCCTTTTCGCTGATATTAGAGCCAAAAGTAATAGCCTACTTTGGCTGATAACAGTTTAAGGGGAACCTGATCTAAAGGTTCAAAAGGGCTTTGCTTAGTGCGCGTAACACCAAGCCAAATCCCACTGAGGCGCCAGTGCGCGTGACCCGCCAGTGTGCGTGACACAGGTCTGAGTCTCCGTACTCCTCGCATAAACGGCTGTCCTCCCTGGCGATTGAGGTAGGCTGCCGTGGCCTGTTGGCTGGGCGAATCAACACATGTTTGATTGTACAGCAACGGGGCGAAGTGCTGGAATACTTCCCAACCCGGAGAACAGCTCCAGCACATTTACCTCTGACGCACGGGGTCGGTGCGTGGGCGAATGAACCACCTCTGGAGACCCCTCCTGTGGGGGAGACCCCGGGGAATCCCCACGTGATCAGCTGACGTCATGCTGAGCAGCTGTATCACGGAGAGGGCTGTCACCACGCTGTGGGATGTGACACGCTGGATAGGGAGCTGTCAGTTCCTCCACTCGCTGCAGCGAGAGCCGCACTCTGCTGGATGAGTTTTATTCCACTCGCAGATAAATGAATGTCTGGGGGGGAAGAGGACAGCTCTTCTTCAAATCCATTATGGAAACCAAGCTTTGACAGATGCGATACGAGATGTAACGTCTGTAAAGCGACTTCCTCCCTGGAGCGAGCCAGCAATAGCAGGTCGTCCAGATAAAACCACACTCTCTCATCCCTCCTCTGTGTAGTGGCTCCAGCCTTCTATACACTTTGAAAAAATGCGAGGAGCCAGGGAACATCCGAACGGCAGACGATTGTCTGGTCTGATATTTCCCTGAAAAGAGAAACGCAGGAATTTCCTGAGTTTCGGGATGATGATAGGCTACATGGAAGTATATGTGCTTCCGGTTTATGGAAGTGAACCAGTCATCCTGGTGAACACATTCCAGCACCTGTTTGATCGTCAGCATGGGAATACTGACAGATCAAGGATGGGTCTCACTCCCCCGTTCTTTTCCGGGATTTTAGAAAATAACGGGAGTAAACACCCCTGATTTTCCTCCCTTGAAAAAATGCCTTTTTCAACAGGAGCTCCTGCAGCGCTGAATGGAGCGCAATACACTGTTCCTGGGATGACAGGAGTCTTGTATCCCATGGAACTGCGGGGGGGAGAGGCTTCTCTGTGATATGCTGTAATGGTCGTCATGACCGTGCTCTGTAGGAGGCATATCTGGGACAGAGGAATGCCGCGAGCTATGCAGTTTATAAACCAATAGGTTAAAACAGCAGGCTTCTGCAGCGAATGACCCACCTCTGGAGTCTCCTCCTGTGGGGGAGACCCATGGGGATCACCACGTGACTAGCTGACGCCAATGCCGAGCAGCTGCGTCACGGAGAGGGCTGTGCGGGTTTAGACACGCCGGAGGAGATCTCGCTGCAGTTCCTCCACTCGCTGCCGCAAGAGCCGCGCTCTGCTGGCTGAGTTTAATTCCACTCCCAGATAAATTAATGTCTGAGAGGGGAGAGGGCAGCTCTTCTCCAAATTCATTATGAAACCCAGGCTTTGACAGATGCGATACGAGATGTAACGTCTGTAAAGCGACTTCCTCATGCTGGAGTGAGCCAGCAAATAGCAGGTCGTCCAGAGAAAAACCTCATTCTCATCCCTCCTCTGTGTAGTGGCTCCAGCCTTCTCTACACAAAATGCGAGGAGCCAGGGAACATCCAAACAGCAGACGATTGTCTGGTCTGATATTCCCTGAAAAGAGAAACACAGGAATTTCCTGTGTTTCGGGATGATGGGTATGGAAGTATGCATCCTCCTTCAGGTGGAAGTGAACCAGTCGTCCTGGTGAACACATTCCAGCACCTGTTTGATCGTCAGCATGTGGAATACTGACAGATCGAGGATGGTCTCATTCCCCCAGTCTTTTTCCACTCCCCGTAAGACTGTTCCTGGGATGACAGGAGTGTTTCCTGTGTCCCATTGAACTGTGTGGGGTGTGGGGGGGGGGGGGGGGAGAGGCGAACTGCAGGGTGTACCCTCTGCTGATCAGCCTGCTCATCCATCTGTCCATCAGACGCACGCGCTACCACTCTGAGAAACACTCTGAGAGCGGGCGCACATGCTCGAGATGTGTTGTGGTCGTCATGGCGACAAGCCACGTCAGAGCCCTCGCCGCCGCAGCCCGTGAGGCAACCCAAGGTGGGCCTGGAGCAAAAGGGCTGTGAGGGAGCCTCCACACGCTGCGTTTCACTCCGGCTCTCATCATGAGGCGTGTACACGCTCAGGGGATGAGTGGAGGTGTGTGCCGTGACGTCCACATGACTGCGCTCATGGGCTTATTACGTGTGTAGGAAACGTATCTCGGACAGAGGAATGCCGCGAGCTCTGCGGTTCATTAACCGATAGGTTAAAACCAGCAGGCTTCTGCAGCGAGCCCTGCTGTCTACTAATCAACAGATTGGTGGCAGCTGGCTTAATTAGCGAACTCTGCAGTTTATTAACCGATAGATTAAAAACTGCAGGCTTTTGCAACGAGCCCTGCTGCCTATAACCTATCGGTCAGTATACTAACCGATAGGTTATAGGCAGCTGGCTTACACAGAGTGGGGGGTGAGAAAACACTTGATACTGATGACTCAGACAAAAAGTTGGAAAATGAACTCTCCTTTTATTTTCCACACAACCCCAACACGTCAAAAACGTCTCTGCTTCCTCGGAGGCTCTGGTGGAGCAGACCAAGAGCGGGAGTGCCTCACTCCCCGTTGACCCACCGCTGGAAGACCCCTTTGTCTCTGGGGTGGCGGGGGAGTGGAGACGTGGGACGGAGCCCTTGCAGCCGCTGAAGGACACTGACGCCGCGGCTGTGGGCGTCTCTCCGCCTGCCGCTGTGGCCGGGTCGGACGCTGCGGCTGCTGCGGGCGTTGATGCCGCTGTGGCCGCCCAGCAGGCTGGAGCCAGCTGACGTGCTGGCGGATGTCGTCCGCCTGTTCTGCAGCCGACTTCATGGACTCCACCATGGCGTGGAACTGGGGTCCGAACAGCCCGTCCGGGCTGATTGGAGCGTCCAGAAGCACCTTCCTGGCCGTCTCTGTAAGTGACGCCTGCTGCAGCCAGGAGACAGCGACGGAGACGCACAGTGTGAGCGCCGTGCTGGCCGCCTTGCCGATCTCCTCCGCTTCATCAGCGGCCAAGGTGGTGGACCGCTCCACCAGCGTCACCACCGAGTTTGAGAGCAGCGCGATGTTGTTCGCCGCCGCCGACGCCTGAAAGGCACACTGGTGCACCCGGTCGGCCTGGCGGGCGACATACTGGTCCCTGGGGGAGGCCAACGTAGGGCGCCGTCCGGCGATCACGTTGGCCTGTCTCACCCCAAAAAACGCTGTCAGGCTCGGCTCCAAAGAAGGGGTGGCTGGGAAACCAGCATCTGTAAACCCCTCCACCTTGGTGAGGGGAACAAATGTGGCCACCGGAGCCTTCAGGGTCCTCGGGTTCGCCGCCGCCCCCTCCTGGTACCTCCTGATGGCGGGGAAGCGTGGCCAGACCGGGTCACTCCTGACCGTCTGCACCCGCGAAAAAACTCCGGCCATATCGTCCGGAGCACACCTCTCCTGAGCTGGGGGAACAGGGAGACCTCTGCAGGCGGCCGCCTTGCATATGATCTCCGGTAGTTCCCCCAGGATGCCACCTATCACCGGCAGCGCCGTGGTGACGGAGAAGGGGACCGCGTGCTCGTCCGCCAAGCCGGCACCCTGCTCCGACTCTGTCTCGTCCGTCCGGGGGAGAGGAGGGAGGGGAGAACCGTACGGTGAACCGTGGAGGGAGGCGGGATAGGAGTCGTCCGACACCTGCCCGGCACTCGGCTCCAGGGACATGAGGCCGCCGTCCACGGGCTCGAAAGCCTGGACGGGCCAATCGTCCTCCTCGGCCGCAGCAGCGAGAGCGTCCGCTCTTCGCTTCCTGTCATCCGAGGGGAGACGGGCACAGTGTGTGCATGCGACCTGCTGGCTGAGAGCCGCGTATGCGTGCTCTGGCCCCAGGCAGGATTCGCACATCGTGTAATGGTCGTAACTCATAATGTATCCTGAGCCACATGAGGGACAATCTCTCACACAATTGCTGCTCATGATTGCTCTGTTAATGAAAGTGTCTCTTGTGCTTCAGTAACGGGGTGCTGAAGAAAAAGAGGGAGCAGATTGTCGGGCCTCCTTTCTATTTATACCGGAAGGGAGCCCGAGGGTGGGGCCCACCTTGCGGGCGGGCGTTGTTGGAGCAGAACACCTATCTGGTGGCTGATAGCCCCCTCTCCGCGCCGTTCGTTGGATGAGGCTTGATCTCTATTTAATAAAGAAAGGAATTGAAAACACCGGAATCAAAAGTTATAACAATTATCTGAGTTTACTGGTAGGAAATAAAACACGTATACTTAGTTATACAGAGTACTCCGGACTTCAGGCTTGTGATGCTGTTTACAGGTAGACAGACCAGCTTTCAGAAAACGAGAAGTATGGACTCCAGGTTTGTGATGCGGTTTACCGTCTCTAGACCAGCCTTCAGCAAACCAGAAGCATTTTACACACAAAAACAACAGTATTCATATTCATATTTTGGGGCGGAGATGCGAATTAGAGAGTCCGTGAGGAGGAGCTGTGTGAGCTGCTCACATCCCCCAGGTGTTTTTACTGGTTGGATTCACTTCTGGTCGGGTTCAATACAGCGAATCAGAGTTCTGACCAGAACGTGAGATTCTAAGGTTTCACAAGGTCAAAGTCAATCTTATCTCTGCCCCGATATTCACTCCCTTACTTTCCCATGGGATTTTTCACATAAACTATTCTTTCATACAATTAAACCTTGTGCACAAATATAATGATGCCCATAAAGAAGGAGCTGTGTGTGTGTGAAACAGGATCTCTGGGTCAGTGAGTTGTAAGTGAGAATATGTGACCTGCTCTATCGAAATCAGTCGCATTGACCCGAAGACACATTTTGAGTTGTATACACTGTTGGAAAGAGGAGATTCCTAGCTTTCTAATGATATCAAGATTGTTTTTGTACTCCAAATATTAAGCAAAATATGTCACATTATATAATGACTGTCACCGAGTCATCATTTTGAGAAAAAGGCCTTCAAAGTTTCCTCTTCTCTGGAATCCATCGATCTGATTGATTATTAGCGGAGCAAATGATCAAAATAGTCCGGAGGGAAAATATTTCCGTTTGGATTACTGGTCTGGGGGAAGCTCGCGAGTGTGTGTGTGTGTGTGTTTGTGTATTTTTGCGTTTGTGTGTATTGTGTTTGTTTCCCGGGGAAAACACTCACGAGAAACACCGGCTGTTGTTATGCTTGCTGTGACGTTAAATGACTCCGTTCTCCGCTTGTAAATATGCCGTTACAAGCTTCATAGTTGTATTTATCATCTAAATTTGCCGAAACAAGTTTAATATTCTGAAAGCCAAGACTTTGTTTAATTGAAATCAGATGAAAACAAACTGTAACGGACCCCGCCGTGTTATCTAGATAACTATATGCCTTACATTCATAATTTCAGCCGGAGGGAGGGGGAGCTGCGCTACGGAAGAGCAGATTGCGAGCGAGAGGTGCCTGTCATCTTCCCTTCACAAGCTTCACAAATGTATTTATCGTGTGATTTTGGAAATAAAAGTTTCATATTCTGAAAGCCAAGACTTTGTTTATTTAAAATCAAACAAAACACCCGAACCCCGAAAAAATAGTTTTTTACGCAAATCCACGTTTATTTTGAAATGAGCCGTTGCGACATCCGACTGATTTCGATAGAGCGGGTCACATATCATTTCTATATATGTGATTACTTAAAACAGTTCAAACAATACCTGTTCACTAAAATACAATTCAAAATAATACATGTTTACTTCAATATAGTTTAGAATCATATCTTTTTACTTCAGCGTGGACTACAAGTGTTTCAGGGCTGCGCGGGTGCGCAGGGGGATTACCCAATAGCGATAGCCTTAGAGGGCGAAGCCATATACGAAATAGAACGACTCGCTGGTATCTCGAGCTGAGCGCTCATTGGTGGTTTTTACCCCGTGCTGGTGATGAAACTCTCCATTGGCTCGGCAAAAGTGTGTTGTTGTTTTGTGTCAGTTTTACGTCGCCACTTCCATTCACATTTTTCATCAGTGTTCCACAATGTTTATCATCATGAAATTAATATCTATATATTTTATACTATACTTGCACTGCTTACCGTTTTCATACTTTATATATCTTAGCATTCATACACACTGTTAATACTGTTCATACTGCTCATAGGCTACTGTGTATATCTAGTTTATTCATACCCCTCACTGTGTATTCATCATTCAATTCATTCTATATTTTATTCTGTAGATTTTGTACATTACTTTTCACTTTACTGCTTTTTGCACTCCTGGTTAGAAGCTAAACTGCATTTCGTTGTCTCAGTACCTGTAATCTGTGCAATAACAATAAAGTTGAAAATAATCTTGAGCAGGAACAAATGTATTTACTTAGTACATATCTGACATTAACGATTAAACACATTTGTGCATTCTTTAGAAGAGAGAAACTTGCTCTTTCATAGGCCTACTGGGTCAGGCTACAAGGAAGTGGAGAGGAAAAGATCACAAACAGAATACTACAGGATTGCTGGGAATATACAAAGTTCCAGGGGCGTGGGTTTGGCTGGACAAGTAAGGAGAGAACGAGGGCATATGGAGTGGAGACCATAAAGTTTGCCAAAGCAAGCCCATTTAGCAGTGTTCCCCCATGGCTTTTCCCAGAAGCTAACATAGATGTGAGTATCATAGAAAGGAAAAAAGAGTGGCAAATAAATGAAGTGGGAATTAAAACGAGTATGTACCTGAACGAAAAGTATTACAATTACCTCAAAATGTATGCAGATGGATCTAAGAAGCAAGAATGCGTGGGGATAGGCGTGTATATACCAGAATTCAAAATATCAATCTCAAAACGAGTGTCACATAACTTATCAGTTTATACAGTAGAAATACTCGCAGCAATTATTGGGCTACAATGGGTTGAAGAGGTCAGATAGGGTGGTGATATGCACAGACTCACTATCTGCTTTGGAAAGCATACAGTCGACAATAACTGTTAGAGAAAATTTCATTATTGAACTTAACCATTGCTTACTGAGACTTCAGAGAAGGGGAATAGATGTGCAGTTATGCTGGGTGCCTGCACATGAGGGGGTTCAGGAATGAGCATGCTGATAAGTTAGCAAAAGATGCGTTACAGAAGGAAATAGCAATACCAGTTTCATTTGGAAAAGGAGAAGGAAAAGCAATAATTAAGAAGAAGGATATGGAAATATGGCAGAAAAGGTGGGAGGAAGATCAGAAAGGGAGGAGATACCACAAGTTACAGAAATCAGTCATAATAAAGATCTATACACAAAGGAACAGACGGGAGGAGATCACCATCACTAGACTCAGATTGGATCATCCAGGATTAAATGGCACAATGTGTATAATGGTAAAAAGCGAAGTTGAAGAATGCAGGGGGTGTGGAGTGAAAGAAAATGTGGAACACATCATATTACACTGCAACATGTACAAAACAGAGAGGGAACAACTAAGAGACAGGGTCATAGAGGCAGGAAGGGAGTGGAGCCTGATGGGGATACTGAGAACAGAAGGTGAGGGGGTAAGAGCTACCAGGAAGGCCATTCTTAAGTATTTGAGTGAAACAGGATTGATTGGAAGAATTTAAAACAACGTAAATACATGGTATAATTCCACAAGTGGTGATAGGATGATATGTTCATACACACTCTTGTACAGTAGGTGGCGGTATGCACCTTAAAGTTGTTTGCAATCCGCCAAAAACCGAGAGAAGAAGAAGCCGACTCCGAGCTGTCCGACTTCAGGCGAGCTTTTTGAGACCTCCCCCGGCTGCGATCGGCTATTCTCGTCTACCTTCGAGGCGAGCCGCAGCTCGTCTCAAACAAGCCTATTATTTTAGTAACTGCTTTCATCGCGACGCGATGTTTACTGTGGCTGCATTTCACTTTGGTTAAATGGATTCCTTGCGTCCCTCACTTGCGTCGTTTCCCTGCGACTAGTCCCTCCCACCAGGGAAGCATGGAGAGACGCAAGGAAACCACGAGAAGCAGGGAAATGAGTTTTAAGAGCAATGGGACGTCGTTTCCTCCGGAGCGTCACGTGAAGCGACGTCCGTTTGTGATGACGCCGCACAGCTGTTCGTCTGACAGCAGCCAGTTTCATGTGTTTTCTTCACTCCGCTGGTAAACTGCTCTCATGTCAAGAAGCATCAGATCAGTGCATGCGCTGCATCGTCCAATCAGTGAGCGATACACAGTAAGGGGGCGGGGCGAGTGTCTGAGGATTTCACCGGAGGATGGTCTGGTGGTTCCTCGGTTATCGCTCCTCCATTATCGCTCCTCGCTCCTCGATCCTCGGTCCTCCGGCAGAAATACGAGCCATGGGACGCTACTCAAGATGGCGCAGACAAATCAACTTCCGGTGATACCGAGGACCGACGACCGAGGAAATGAAAATAGTCGACCTGAGACGCAGCCAGGGAAATGAGTTTTAAGAGCAATGGGACGTCCTTTCCTCCGGAGCGTCACGTGAAGCGACGTCCGTTTGTGATGACGCCGCACAGCTGCTCGTCTGACAGCAGCTCTGTCCCCGTTGTTTTCACAAACACCCCCGCCTCTGTTAGTACACATTTACTGACACAAACATTTGTATCATCTGTTGTAGACGCAAATACATTAAATAAAATAAGAACTCATTCTCAAAAAAGATAAACGCCATTCTTAAAATGTATAAACGAACAATAGTTGGATTAATATTGATTAGAGTGCACAATAGAAATAAAATAATTAAGAGAAGAAAAAGAGATATGTTATCTATCAAAACCCAGTTAGATTAACATTCATTGGATTGCACACTTAGTTGGTTTGTGTGGATATGTAGCAAATTAACATTTTAAATAGCACTTAATGACTGACTGAATGGAAATGACAATAAATGAAAATGTAAAACGAAAAAGCGATCAAGAAAATGTTTCCAATAAATGAATAAAATGATTTTTGACCACTTTGTTGTTCAGATATATCACATATTTGTAACTGAATTATGCATTAATTGAAACAAAACACGGTATAAACTGAGGAGTGAGTCCCGTGAGTTTCATGTGTTTTCTTCACTCCGCTGGGAAACTGCTCTCATGTCAAGAAGCATCAGATCAGTGCATGCACTGCATCGTCCAATCAGTGAGCGATACACAGTAAGGGGGTGGGGAGAGTATCTGAGGATTTCACCGGAGGATGGTCTGGTGGTTCCTCGGTTATCGCTCCTCCATTATCGCTCCTCGCTCGTCGCTCCTCCGGCAGAAATAAGCGCCATGGGATGCTACTCAAGATGGCGCAGACAAATCAACTTCCGGTGATACCGAGGACCGACGAGCGAGGAAATGAAAATAACCGACCTGAGACGCAGCCAGGGAAATTAGTTTTAAGAGCAATAGAGAGGCGAAGTCCCTCCCCTTCCGGTGGGACTCATGGGACCTTATTTCGGAAAAAGTTTGTATTGAAGTCAATGGAGAGAGAAAGATTATCTTTCGATCCCGTTTGAATTGTGCCATGAATTACACATATGATGTTTGTCAATCTTAAATAATAATTTCCATGTCAAAAAAGTCACAGTTTGTCGTAAAACTGTTGAAATATAAGACTATGAAAAATACGCAACTAGAAAGACTACAAATCCCAGAATCCCAGTCCCGCATGCTGGCTCTTACGGAACCGACTAACTCCCCTTGTGTGTATGTACAGCTCTCAACATGCCCAGACTTGTAGTGATTTTCACCTCTTTTAATACTTTTCGCCTCATTCTGAAAGAAAGAAGTGAAATGTGCTAACGTGACGGCCGTCTTGGTGTGTGGTGCGAGACGGGAGATGTAGTTCATTGAGCGGTTTCACACAAAAAAAGTGTTACTTCACAGTTTTATGACACATTTTTATTTTTTTGACTTGTAAAATTATCTTTTAAATTGACAAACATCATATGTGTAATTCGTGGCACAATTCAAACGGGATCGAAAGATAATCTTTCTCTCTCCATTGACTTCAATGCATAACTTTTCTGAAATAAGGTCCCATGGAGCTCAACCGGAAGGGGAGGGACTTCGCCTCTCTATGGGACGTCCTTTCCTCCGGAGCGTCACGTGAAGCGACGTCCGTTTGTGATGACGCCGCACAGCTGATCGTCTGACAGCAGCCAGCTCTGTCCCCGTTATTTTCACAAACACCCCCGCCTCTGTTAGTACACATTTACTGACACAAACATTTGTATCATCTGTTGTAGACCCAAATAAATAAAATAAAAGAAGAACTCATTCTCAAAAAAGATAAACGCCATTCTTAAAATGTATAAACGAACAATAGTTAGATTAATATTGATTAGAGTGCACAATAGAAATAAAATAATTCAGAGAAGAAAAAGAGATATGTTATCTATCAAAACCCAGTTAGATTAACATTCATTGGATTGCACACTTTGTTTGTTTGTGTGGATATGTAGCAAATTAACATTTTAAATAGCACTTAATGACTGACTGAATGGAAATGACAATAAATGAAAATATAAAACGAAAAAAGCGATCATGAAAATGTTTCCAATAAATGAAGAAAATGATTTTTGACCACTTTATTGTTCAGATATATCACATATTTGTAACTAAATGATACATTCATTGAAACAAAACACTGTATAAATTGAGGAGTGACTCCCGTGAGTTTCATGTGTTTTCTTCACTCCGCTGGGAAACTGCTCTCATGTCAAGAAGCATCAGATCAGTGCATGCACTGCATCGTCCAATCAGTGAGCGATACACAGTAAGGGGGCGGGGCGAGTGTCTGAGGATTTCATCGGAGGATGGTCTGGTGGTTCCTCGATTATCGCTCCTCCATTATCACTCCTCGATCCTCGATCCTCGGTCCTCCGGCAAAAATAAGGCCACTGGGACGCTACTCAAGATGGCGCAGACAAATCAACTTCCGGTGAGACCGAGACCGAGGAGCGAGGAAATGAAAAATAAGAGAAGTGAAACGCAGCCAGTGAGAACAGCTGTGAGGTCCGTGCAGAAAGCAGAGCAGTGTGTAAAATATATATCACTCAGTATAACAGGCCTACATTACTCTCTGTATTTGTATGCTGTAGTTTAGTAGATATCTACAAACAAAGAGTCGATATTTTTCTAAGACCATTTAGTGCTTCACATAATAAAATACACAACGGCTGTAGCCTGATTATGCTTTAGGAGCTATAGGTCTGTGTGTTACAGTGTGTAGGTGTGTGTGTGGTACAGTGTGTAGGTGCGTGTTGTACAGTGCGTAGATGCGGCGGACAGACGGGTCTCTGGTTTGGTGTCCTATGCTTACTTTTAATACTTGTAAATACAACTTTTGGCCCGTAATTTCAATTCCCCATTTCAGCGACCAGAGAGGGGGGGGGGATATATCCAGTCTCTGATTAGCCGCGTTCACACCGGAGTACTTTTCACCGTACTTTTCGCGTTTAGTTCCGTTAGTACCCCTTATGTCGCGTTCACACCAAAAATCGTACTTAATCTCGGGAACTTTTACCCCCATTTTTAGTACCCGCTGAGAGATCGTACTTTCCTGTGGGTAAAAAGTGCCCCAGTGCTGATTGGCTGGGCGAATTGCAAACCACGCCCGTACAACTGTGAAAATGTTGTGTGGAGCAGCCATTGTTTTTCCTCGCTACAAACGGAGAGTAGTTTGTTTTTGAAAGCAGTTATGGCAAGCATCAAGAAATGATGAGGAGGTGTCGGCGCTTCTGGAGATCTACGCCGAGGACGCGACCCAGGGAATGCTACTGAAGCGAGTTCAGTAGCTCGACCTGGGAATCGTGCACAGCCCCACGGCACACCGCCTAAAAATAAAGAAACTCAGGCAGGACTACAAACGCCGGATTCAGTGGCCAACGATGACGACCACGACGAAGGTAAAATCAACTACATGCACTGGGGTTTTAATCTGCACAATAATGGTCTCAGATGTACTTTTATTTGCTCAGTAGATCAAACTAGCCATGCTAGGCTGAATAGGCTAACACCGGCCCCGAGCTAGCTACATCTAGCTAGCTAGATATTCTCGGCCGCTATGAAAACGTTTTGTCTTGTGAATAACTGTGCAGTGTTTCTGTAATTTGCTTCACTAACTCATGGCACTAATGGCGCGTTTCCACTACACGGCCTCGCTCGGCCCCGCTCGGTATGGCTGGGCCTCGTTAGGACTGGCTCACTTTATGGCGCATTTCCATTACAGTTTAGGAACTGGGGCAATATCTATAGTAACACAGTGTAGGCGGAGCCGTGACGTGATCTTCAGAGGACCCCAGAAAAACAACACAGCCGTTAGCTGTTAGCACTCAGAGCTCACAGCTCCTCATATATGTTCAGAAACTAGACAAAAGTTAAACAAGTACAAACCACAGACTGCCTGTGTCATGGTGAATACAGTCGCTGCTTTATTTATGTCTGTATAGGCCGTTGTTGTGAGTGTGGACGGTCGGAGCATATACTGCGTTAGCTTAGCCAATCTCCATTTAGAAAACAAGCATTTTAAAAGGTTTTTCCCCTGCCGTCTGTCTGCAGACTTGACAAAGCATTAATTCATGGTTTTTACTAACTGGTATCAGTATGTTGTTACTTCGGCATCATTTTGAAACGTGTATTACAATTAAATCACGGTCAAATATGTCCATCTTGTTGTAGTTGTAGCCCCCTTGCCAGCGACGCTCTCTCTAGTTTAGCATACTCAGCCCGACTCAGCCTCGTTGTCTCTGGCCCTGGACCCACGATTTTATGAGGCCAGAAAAACTGTGAATTAGGACCCGCCAGCCGGTACTAGGCCAAGTGGAAACGCAACCAAAGACGGGCCGCTGACGTCACAGCCCTCTTAAACCGGGCTGCGCGCTGTAGTGGAAACGCGCCATAATCGTCTGTTTCAACTTGCCTCAACAACATTAAACAAAGTTCAAGCATACATGAAGCACTCTTCAAAAAGGAACAATCCTCCGTGTTTGAACCTCTTAAATCGCTGCATAGCCGATTTATTTGGACTGGATTATCCCAGAGAGGCTAAACATTCTTTATAACACAGTTTCAGATTTGTGTAACCTTAATTCTATTTGTGAAAATACAAAAAAGAGAGATTTCAGTGCTTTTTCGCATCCTGGCCACATTAGACCAGGTCCTGATCTAAAACCACTATACCTAGACTCATCAAATCTGGACTGGATTATCCCAGAGAGTCAAAAGATTCTTTATAACACAGTTTCAGATTTGTGTAACCTTAATTCTATTTGTGAAAATACAAAAAAGGGAGATTTCAGTGCTTTTTTTTTACATGTAGACCACATTAGACCAGGTCCTGATCTAAAACCACTATACCTACACTCATCAAATCTGGACTGGATTATCCCAGAGGGTCTAAACATTCTTTATAACACAGTTTCAGATTTGTGAAACCTTAATTCTATTTGCGAAAATACAAAAAAGAGAGATTTCAGTGCTTTTTCGCATCCTGGCCACATTAGACCAGGTCCTGATCTAAAACCACTATACCTACACTCATCAAATCTGGACTGGATTATCCCAGAGGGTCTAAACATTCTTTATAACACAGTTTCAGATTTGTGAAACCTTAATTCTATTTGAGAAAATACAAAAAAGAGAGATTTCAGTGCTTTTTCGCATCCTGGCCACATTAGACCAGGTCCTGATCTAAAACCACTATACCTAGACTCATCAAATCTGGACTGGATTATCCCAGAGGGTCTAAACATTCTTTATAACACAGTTTCAGATTTGTGAAACCTTAATTCTATTTGTGAAAATACAAAAAACACATTCCTAGTATGTTGTAAAACTACATGGCGACTAAACAGATCTTGTATCTTGCTTATTTTCCCCTCTTAGGAAAGCGGACACGGGATGCGAATTTCTTTGACACCGCCCAGGCGTTGGAGGACCGGCGTGCCGTGGTGAAAGAGTCGATGCACGGGGATCAGATGGTGCTGTTCACCAAGGCCCAGGAAACGGAGGACAAGATGCTCACCAGTTCATTTTATATTATTGTTATTACTGTTATTATATAGTCTTGATACAACTGACACTTTATTTTATATTGATAATGTTAATTTACATGTACAACTTCTATTTTATTTAAATTAAAAATGTGAACTTCTATTTACTGTTAAACAGATCATGTATCTTGCTTATTTCTCCTGACACTTTATCTTTAGTGACCGTAGCATCCTATACATCACATGTACAGTGGCGTTTTTATATGTACAAAAGTGGTGGGGCACAAAAAACGTAGATGTCTATATATAAGCTTCTGCAGTGACGTGCAGTGAGGTTCATGGCTGGTGAGGCACTGGCACTGACTCTTCAGGTTTACAAATATTATATTTTGACCTAAACCAAAATATAATATTATTTTCAAAAGCTTTTTTTGTCTGATGCTTCGATTAATTTTAAACAGACAGTTCAACAAAAGGATACCCAAAAAATGTAATTTTATCATTTAAATATTGAATTGTTCTCTCTTAGTAAGATCCCATTTTCAAAAAATTGCGGTCTTACCTTGACTTGAAGATGAAGTCCATTTGCCTATCCTTCTGGACAAAAATGTCTATAACTTTTTTGTAAAAGTCCTCCTTATCTTCTTGTAGTTTCAAAAGTCTATCATAAATCTAATCGATAGATTTATGATAAAAAAATTATAAAAGTAGGGTAGACATGTGGATGTTATCCGGCTGAACAAAACGTGCATTTATCCAACAGGTACGTTTCCCACAGATCTTATTTCGAGCTATTTTCTAAAATCCTATGGAGAAACCTCATTGCTTTTTTGCAGCTTACTTCCTGGTTTTAGGACGCGTCACTGCATCTCTCTTGTCTCCTCTTCACACACCACACTTTTCGCGGCACACGTACTTACAGCCAATCAGCTCTGAATGATGTGAGATGACGTATGGTGGGGATGGCAGCTCTGTGCCCCTATGGTCTTTTTTTTTTTGCCACACACATTAAATTGAAAAATACTCTGAGCATGCGCAGTGTAGTTTTTACAGTCACCGTTCACTTTGACAGTGACAGGGTGGGGCATGATCAGGTTTTGTCCCACATGGCTCAAAACGGCACTGTAGACACTAATTAGAAGAACACAGACTAAAACAGCAATGTACAGACGAATCAGATGATTAAACATGACCTTAACATATATTTTATATATTTTTTTATTTCTTTTTTTGCATCTCTTTGCATTTTTTGTAATCATTATGTGTAATACTTTCTGCTGACACTAGGTGGGGCTGTGCCCCACCTGCCCCTAATGACCAGTCGCCACTGCACATGTAAGTGATTATTCTGATACCATCATGTTTCATCGGTTATAAACTGGCAAAGCTTTATTTGTCATTTCATTTCATCAATGTTGCAACCTTGTGGAGGAATGGCAGGGGCACATACACAAATATGATAATTTATATAATTTAAAATATTATTTGACCTAAAACTAAATGTTTTTATGATTGTCCTCTGAGGAGGACATGGGGATTTGCAAACTTTTAATTCCCCCCCCCATTTTACACAACACAAAATGGAGTCCACTATGGGCCGAAACTAACATGTATGTTTCCATAGTGTTTATGGCAGACGGATGCAGTGGGTATCAGGAAGATATATAATAAATAATAAAGGTGGGTTTGCTGCTGAGCCTATTTACTGTGCATACAACACACCTGGCACAGTTTATTGTTATTATATTGCCACACTGTACACTATTGTAATGTTGCCTGTCTGGACTGGAAAATAAAAGAGAAACAAAAGCACTGTACAAAAGATCAGCTTTATTGTCAAAATGTTTACAATTTACACGCTGTTCAGATGCCTCATAAAGCTGGGTCGTCGGTAAGGCAGTCCATTCGTCCCTGTACTCATTACTTTCACAAAGGTTATGTAATATGCAACATGCTGCCACCTGGATTGTGATCTTGTAGTCGTTTCTTTTCATCAAGCACCGCCACCTGCCCTTCAGTCTGCCAAAAGCGTTCTCCACCACCACTCGTGCTCGGCTTGTTTTGTGATTGTACGCAAGTTGCTCAGGCTGCATTAACTCAGTTACAAAGCTGTATAACATGAGCACAAACAGCACAACTTCAGTCGACTCCATCTCCATCATGTCTGAGGTCGGAAGGTAAACAACAGACGCCTAATGTACAGCGAGTGGGTGGGCGTCGCAGTATACGCGGGAAGTTTTTCTTCTTCTTCTTCTCTTGTTTTGCAGCGGATTGCAAACAACTTTAAGGTGCATACCGCCACCTACTGTACTCGCCGTGAAGTGGTTTGTGGCCTGCCAGTAAAGCCAAAGCAGAAGAAGAAGAAGTGACGTCAGCGGCTCATTTGCGTAATCTTCCCTCAGGGAAAAGTACTCCGGTGTGAACGCGATCTGTACTAAGTGCCCTGGGGTTAAAAGCGCCGGGGCTCTTAGTACGCGGTGTGAACGCGGCTATTGTGTTATTATGAGAGTGCTCTCATACAACACAGTCTCACTCCCTGAACGTCCAGGAGCGACGCTTGGTCAGGGTCCTATGGCGTGCAGTTGTGACGCGCCGAGTCTCCTTCAGCTTCATAAACGGACGCAAAGAGCTTTCAACTGATTGCAATGTATTCCCATCGGCGGCGGTATTTGATGCTCATGGAAGCACCGCATCGGTCCATGTCGGCGGCATTTAAAGGCAATATGAGCGTCCATTCCCATTGGATAACGGAGGATTTTACACCCGGAAGTAAGTGAAGACACTACACTACCCAGAATCCTCAGCTATCGTTTGGGACTACACCATGTGCTTTGCTTCACAAACCCCGTGATTAGTTCTCAAGCTCTGTGATTGGTTGACCTCCAACCAGGCGCGCAGGATTCATTTTAGAAGTGGGGGGGCCAAAAAAGTGCGTGTGTATGGCCCAATCCCAAACCACGCCCTACACCCTACCCCTACACACTCCCCCTCCGTGACGGAGTGAACTCCGTGGAGTGACACATGAGGCTCCCTCCTGTCAGATGGAGGGAGTAAATACAGTGGCAAGCTTTGGGACAAACTCCCCTCTCTCCGGCAGAAACAGGAAATGCCGTAACTGTATCAATGGTATCAAATCAGCATCTCTTTGACAAAAAATGTAAATTAATAACTAAAATAAAACTCCAAACATCTCTAATTGTGTTACTTTTTTGTAAAGCTCTTTTAGTTTTAAACCTGATGTTTATAAGTTTCTTAGTTTTTGCAACAGTCTGTAAATATACACAACTTAATAATAAAATACACACATTTACCTTTTTCTAGACTAAACACAGGTAGATCCTCAGTTAAAAAAATATGAGGTTATCATGAGGTTGTTAACATCGCAGTTTATCAGTGGATGTTTGCTGGAAGCACAATAACTGCATGTTTTGCATTGCTTTTAAATTTCAGTTAATATAGTGGTGAGAGACTCCCGATACATTAGATTTATAAGTTCATTAATTGTCTCATGATGCATATTTCCCGGTAAGCATGAAGCTTTTCAGAGTGGGGTTTTTCTCAGCTACGAGTTCTTTTGGAAATTGCTCTCCTTATCCGCCCTGATTATGCCCCCTGATTGCTAGGCCCTGTCGGGTTAGAAACTGCAGACAGCGCAGTTGCTCCATCATTCCATCTCTTCTTTTTTCCTGCTCAATACGCTGTTGTTTGACAAGCTGTATGTTGACTGGTGTTTGACTGAAGAAAGCGCACTTTTTTTGAATACACTCTCTGTGGAAATTAGACTTTTCGTGGCTGTCCAGGAGGCTTGGGCACTTTTTCCAGTTATTAACTCCGATATTAACAAAGCTATCATCTCCACATTTTGAGAAAGTTACAAGCCGTTTGACAGCAAATCTGCATATTTCACAGAAGGCCCGTTTAGTGGTTTTGCAAAGAATTAACCACTCTCTGTTTTTGTACCATTCTGCGTTGAAGTACCTTTCTCTTTGCCCAAATAATCTAGTGGTCAGTTAGCTGCAGCTTTACCCGTCTCAATGTCCCGACAACAAACCTCCATGCAGTCGGAACCAGCCTGTTTTGGTTCAACGACGGCGGTGGCGGTGGTTTTGACAGTCTCTGCGGCCGCAGAGCTGTTGCTTTTGGGTTCATCTGGCTTCGCTGTTTCTATGATTGATGAAGGTCCAGGCTCCGGAGACGTGGATGTCAGGGATGTGACCTTCCAGTTGTTAATTTAAGTTTAGATTGACTGTATAGTTTTCTTCTGCGCTGGTTCTTCTGACGTGTTTGCAAGTGTATATTTTTTCTATCTAGGTTAACGGCTGACACACACAGAACAACGTAACAAATAAAGTAAACAACGTAACGAATAAACACATCTAAGCTTTTTTATTGGTTGTAATTTACATGGATACATTTGAATGGTGTGACAATGTCCTATTTGATTGGGTTAAAATGTACATATTCTTCCTGTTATGTCTGCCTGCTTTATTTTACCTAATGCAAAGTGACGCTGCTCCATCGAAATCAGTCGCATTGACCCGAAGACACATTTTGAGTTGTAGACACTGCTGGAAAGAGGAGATTCATAACTTTCTAATGATATCAGGATTGTTGTTGTAGGCTACTCCAAATATTAAGCAAAATATGTCACATTATATAATGACTGTTACAGAGTCATCATTTTGAGAAAAAGGCCTTTAAAGTTTCCTCTTCTCTGGATCGATCTGATTGATTATTAGCGGAGCAAATGATCAAAATAGTACGAAGGGAAGATAGGGGAAGCCCGCGAGTGTGTGTGTGTATACGTGTGTGTTTGTGTATTTTTGCGTTTGTGTGTATTGTGTTTGTTTCCCGGGGAAAACACTCACGAGAAACACCGGCTGTTATGCCTGCAGTGACGTAAAGTTACTCCGTTGTTTGTAATTATGCCGTTACAAGCTTCAAAGTTGTATTTATCATCTGAATTTGCCAAAACAAGTTTAATATTCTGAAAGCCAAGACTTTGTTTATTTGAAATCAGATAAAAACAAACTGTAACGGACCCTGCCGTGTTATCTATGATTACTATACGCCTTACATTCATAATTTCAGCAGAGGGAGGGGAAGCGGCGCTGTGGAACAGCAGAGTGGCGAGTGAGAGCTTTACAAGCTTAAAAAATGCCTGTAGCTAATGAGATTGAATATAACAATCAAACATAACAAAATATACACAGCTATATCAGATCGCGTTTTAGATGCGACTTTAGAGTAGAGGGGAATTATTGAAACGGGATTTGTACAGTGTTCCACGGCATCCGCCGCTGCGAAAATGTGGGGCAGGGCTGAAAAGTGGGGGGGCCAATGGCCCCCTGGCCCCCCCGCTTCCGGCACCCTTGCCTCCAACTGCATTCCATATGAAAAAAAACGTTTCGTAAAAGATAAAATCATACTTTATTCAGCAGTGCTTGCTTTACTCTTTGAAAGTCATCACATGAATGCGTTGTAATAAATGGTTCGGCTGCATTAAACATTACACATCTGTCGTAGTTCTTTATTTATCTACAGAGATCGGGCTTCAGAATAGACCGGAAACTATTCTTTTACCGTTTTGTTTTAATTTCACAATAAAGTTAGTAGTAATAATTTGTTTTGATATTATTGTTTTTTATTAACTACTAGACCGCTGGGTCATGTTAAGACCATCTTTTCTGTGTTGCTGTGGGTTTTTTACATCGCTTTTGTGTTACAAATATCAAAACAATAACTAAATATATCCGTCGTAAACTAAACCGGAAACAGCAGTATATTTTATTTTGTTAACACTGTAAACTTGACAGCTTTTTAACCCAAACCACCTACTGGTTAAAGCACGTTATTACACGTTTAGAGTAATTGCAATGCAGGTAGATTGTGTTGCTTTTTAATGACTGTTTAAAATGCCTTTTTCTTAATGTCTTTCATTTTTGTAAAGCACTTTTGAATGTGTTATATTTTATGAAAACATTTAAATATTAAGAGTACATACAAAATAGGAGGAAAGTAAAAGGTCAATGATAGAAATATAGAATAGAAAATATCAAGAAGATACTGTAAATGATATCTAGAATAAAACAGTTTAGTGCCGGATGTACAAAGATATTAATAGGAGGATGTGCAAAACAGACAAACTAATTAGGCTTTATTTAAACATTCAATAATACTTTAGGTTAAGGTCTTCTTTTAAATACATGTAAGCAAAAAGCTTTGGGGGTATCTGATAAATATTAAGCACGACAAAGTACTTAACGTTTAATATATTGCATGGTTTGTTTTGGGACTTGACAATCAACTTTCCTGCAATGTTAACTATGTTGAAGCACTTATTTTAACCGATATTATACATATTTATTATACTCTTATAAGATGTATGTAGATAGAATAAGAAATGTGCAGAATATGACAGTTTAATGGTGGAGGTACACACATATTGATAGATGTCTTGTTGAGGAACCTATGACCCAAGTTTGTCATCATTGCATAACTATACCGTAGTTGTGTATATGATATGTCAATAAACCTTTGAAAATCTTGAAATCTTGAAAGGGATGTGCAAAATAGCCATTATATACAGTCTTTAATGAACGATTAGAGAATAACGAGTAATGAATATACTTTATAGGGAACTGCAGATACATTTTTTGTCTTCTCAAGCACCAACTATCAAATATCTCTCCTGATTGTTGGCACTTGACAATCACCTTCACTGAATTTTACTCAGGTGTAACTAAAGTCTGATTTAAGGGTTGTTTATATTTCACATCATTAATCAGAATCTGTAAAGTAACTAAAATAAATGTAGTGGAGTAAAAATACCAGGTTAACCTTAAAGAAAGCCCTCAGGATTATAAAAGACCCCCATCACCCCAGCCACAAACTGTTCTGTCTGCTGCCGTCTGGCAGGTGGTACCGCAGCATCCGGACTAAAACCACCAGACTCAGGGACAGCTTCATCCCACAGGCCAGAAGACTATTAAACACCTGAACTTTGAAACAACATCCATAACATTCATCTGGCTGCTACTTAGAAATTATTTGTCAAATATATCATATTCCAATCACTTGTATATAGACTCTTATTGCACTATTTCACTTTTTACTATTTTACAATTTTTCTTTTTGTATTTACTTGCACTATTTTTTCTGTGTATCTGTTTTATTGTGTTGCACTGTTGGAGGAGCCTGTGACCTAAGGGGGGGAGGGTAGGACACGTTCGATTCCTGTTTTGGTTAGTGTGCCGTCGATGGGTTTCATTCCATTTCAAAGTGCTGTTTGACGCTCCATGTAAACTTCGCGCCTTGCCACTCCAACATCCAATCACAGAGCTTGAGGACTAATCACGGGGTTTGTGAAGCAAAGCACATGGGCTGCAGTCGAATAGTCCATTTAGCTTAGGAACCTTCCTAACCGAGTGAAATGACCCGGAAGTCCCTCAGTGGCAGCCATGATAAGTGCTGTTCGAATTCTCTAGATCAGGGCTCTCCAACACGTCGATCGCGAGCTACCGGTAGCTCGCGGGCAGCTTTTCAGTAGCTCGCCGCTCGATTATCGATTATAGCGTAGTAAGGTTGCTTATTGATTTTTCGGCCGGGGCTGGACAATAACGTTTTTTTATTTTAGAATTGTTTTCTGTCACACGAATATCAAATCGGTCGGTGACGCAGAGATCAAGGAACAGACGTGACAGCGGCACAGCGACACCACACACGGAGCAGTCTGCTTTCTACACCAACACCAGTCCAGAACCAACAGCAGAATGACCCGCTCTGAATCAGGCCCTGTCGCCGCGGCTCAGAGACACACAGGGAAGGATTTGTGTTTTTTGAAAAACACTCGTTATCGTCATGTCAGGTTTTTGGTGGATTTATTCAAGTCTTGGATTGCAGAGTATGAATGTCCTCTTGCTATTTTCAGTTGATAAATACTTGTGTAAAGTTTGTGAAGGCAGGAGGAAAGCTTCCGCGATCACCGTCTCCTCTCCGTTCCTCCAAACCCCGCCCCCCCCCTGAAAATAATGAGTGACAGGCTGATAGTAACCTGATAGAAACTTTATTATTCACTTAATCACTGATTGAGATATGATGAAGCTAACTTAATCTCATACATTCATGGGATTTATGTAACAGTAAGACAGAGAATGTAAGTGTGCACCCACATGCAGTATTTTTGTTTTTATAATGCTGTTGTAAATACTCCTGTTGTCTGCTGTGTTCAGACTTAAGTCATGTTTTTGATGCCACATTCAGGACATTCACTGTCTGTTTTTTTAACAGAAGACCGTAGCTAGAAGCTGCAGCTAGACTGCAGAAGCATTAGTTTTTTGTTTTTGAGGATGGAACAACTTCACACACAGATATAGGGAGGCTAGACCTATACAATTGATTCATTATGGTTTATAATTTAATGTCAACACGAAAAAGAAGAAGAAAAAGATGGCTGAACTGTTCAGTGTCAATCCTGTGGAGATATCCAAAATAATGTTCAGCTTAAGTCTCAGCAAAACTCACAACATTTCTGGAGCCTTGTAGACCCAGAAAACTATAAGAACATTCACCAAGCAGCACTGAAAATGTCTGCTTTATTTGGTTCTGTTCTACATACCTTTGTGAAGCAGCTTTTTCTGACATGAATGTCATGAAATCTAAATACAGAACAAGACTGACTGGTGAACATTTAAATGACTCTATTAGAGTGAACCTAAGTGGGTACACTCCAGCATACACTGTATGGTGGACTTCATGCAGCGCCATTCATCTCACTAACTGTAAAAAATAGTGAAATGCTTGAAAGGTGGTGATTAAGGACATTTATGTGAATGTTCAGTGATGTACTTACTATGTGGGCCATAATAATATGTGAGAAATCTTCGTTTTCTTGGACCTTGATGTGAAGTTAAGATTTTTGATAAGCTTTAGGTATTGCAATTTCACACGTGTACAAAAGTATAACTTAATTCAACTGATGAGGGCTATGTGAATAAATGTAAGCGATGTGATGCAAGTAGCTCTTGGCCACTTTAATTTTTTCAAAGTAGCTCTCAGATGAAGAAAGGTTGGAGACCCCTGCTCTAGATGATAGGAAAGGAGGTTTCAAACTTCCTTTATAACCTCCTTTAGCTTAGGGACCACTGGACCTCCCTTGCCGAAAGGAGAGGAGAAAATGCTGCCCCACAATGCCTTGCAGCCGCAGCATTTGCCGTCACACAACAGTCGGCCGTTCACGGAAACAATCGATTATGACCGAGAAATTATATCATGAAAGTTACGGTGCTTATTAAGCATTTTAAAACGTATGTGGTAAGTTGCCGAAGTGCTTTGTTTTGAACGTTCATCAGTATTATAATCAAAAAGAGAAATATGAACGTTAGTTTTTACTGAAATGATCAAATAAAGTCAACATTTCACAGTCTTTACTGAGCTGTGTGGGGTTTGTTCAACTTTTAAAAGATGTTTGAATGGTGATATACACAGTGTTGGAGTAGAATACCTCTGCTACGCGCCGTTCGTTGGATGAGGCTGGATCTCTATTAAATTAAGAAAGGAATTGAAAACACCGGAATCAAAGTTATAACAAATTATCTGAGTTTACTTCTAGTAGGAAACTAAACACATATACAAGTTATACAGAGTACTCGAGTACTCCGGGATTTTAGGTCTGTGATGCGAAGCGGATAAATGTGTCGGGATCAAACCAACTCATCAAACAAAAAGAAATTGGACTTCAGGTCTGTGATGCGAAGCGGATACAGATATCGGGATCAAACCACTCACCAAACCCAAAAGCATTTTTACACACACAAACATCAGTATTTCTATCTACTTTTGGGGCGGAGATGGGTCATCTCTTCCTTCCCACTTTACTCCCAAGCGAATCAGAGAGCCCCTGGGGAGGAGCTGTTTAAACTGACCACCTCCCCCAAGTGCCCTGATTGGCTGGATTCGCTTCTGGCCGAGGTCAATCAGAGTTTCGAACAGAGTGAGATCCCAAACCACACCAGGTCAAAAGTCAATGTTTATCTTTACCTTATCTTACTCTACATTCCTTTCCCAGGGGATATTTTCACCTAACCTTCCCTCCTTCCGACATTTAAACTCTTCTCCACTTATTTTACGATGTCTTTTAACGACTTAATGACCGCATCTGGCTTTTAGGGATGATAAGGATGTTGGTGTGTTGAAACACAGAATCTCTGAGCCAGTGAATTTAAAAGTGAGAATAACATTCTTTTTCTAAGTGATTATCAAAACCCGTTTGTGATTACCTAAAACAGTTCAAACAATACATGTTTACTTCAATACAGTGTAGAATCATATCTTTTTACTTCAATCCCTCTTTTGATCTCACCTCACGAGATCAACATATAGCATTTGAAACATTACCACTGTCAATTTTCTTCTTACTGTGTCTGTCCCAACATTTATATAAACCCATCAGAAGTTGGGATATAGAGCACTTTAAACCTTTAGGAACAGTCCACAACAACAACTTATTATGACAGTGGAAGGAGAATAAAATATGTCTAAAAAGCAAAGTCCTTGTCAGCTGAGTCATCTTTACTCTTCCCTCAATGGTGGAACTGATGAGTCTAACACACAGTGAGCAGATACAAGGCACACAACAACAACCACATGTCACTAAAATGGCAATAAAAGTAGCCACATGGCTTAGAAAAGACATTATCATACTTTTCCCTCTTTTGGTAACACATAGTTCTGTAGAATAAAAAATACCAATCCCTTATATTGTGGGATATAAAAATAAAGTTGAAAGTTCCTCAAAAAAAAAAATGGATTGTTCAGACAAAGTTCCACACCGGCTATATCAACCTGTTTCAGCGGGAAATGGAGTTCCCTGTGCCGTCTTGGTTTGCCATATCTTCGTCCCCCCAGCCCGCTGACGGCGGCTTCTGGGGTGCTTGCTAGAGAGATGTGGCCTGATTGTCCTCCCCCGGCCCGCTGATGGCGGCTTCCGGTTCGACGCTGGAGAGATGTCCCAATCCTCCTCCTCCTCCTCCTCCGGCCCGCTGATGGCGCCTCCTGGGTCGACTGCCTTGACGAGAGCCAGATCTGTTCTGATGTCGTCCAGGGTCCTCGCGACGAGGGCCAACTCTGTCCTGATGTCGTCCAGGGTCCTCGCAGGTGTTTTTCCCGACCGCACACTGGCTCCAGTGGTACCAGTTGTCTCCCTTTCCATCTAGGCGAACGGCATGGGAGGTCCCCTTGTGTTTCTCGGGTCCCCCTTTTGACGTCAGCAGCCTGTGTGGAGAAGTCTCATACCAAGCCCTTAAGTTGCTGGAAATATGGTTTTGAAATCATCTTTTCTACTTCTTTAGTGTTTATTGGCGGCACCAACTAGACTGGAGTGTGGACAAGAGACTATGCAGAAAATAATAAACAAAAATTAAAAATTAAAAATTAAATTAAAAAATAGAACAAAAATAAAAATAAAACAAAAAAAGGAACAAACTAACAAAACAAAAAATAACCAAAGCTAGATTATTTTAAATGTATCAATTTCTCTTAAAAGCAACAAATAAAACAAAACAAAAAATACCATAACTAGTATTTTAAATTGATAAATTTCTCCTAAAAACGTAATAATCTCACATACATATTGTCTGATGTATATCCTATCCGTTTCCCCTTTTTTCTGAAATAGAACGCCGTTAACGGTGTTCTTATTTTCAGAAACATCGAGCCTTATACATCAGTTATTTAATATCAGCTATATATTTATTATTACTATTACTTATATATGAGGCATTAAATGTCAGCCTTCTTCCACGATTGACCTCGTCTATATTATCTGACTTATATTGATACGTGTCCGTTTGTATTTATTTAATATACTGGGCAATTATTGATAACTTTTTGAATCTCCCTCTTTTCTTAACAACTTGAGGTATGGCCATTTTGAAATCTGACTTGGTTAAGAGATGATTCGTTTATTGGTGAAAGGAACACTCTTCCCCTCAATGGTGTGGGGGTGGGTATTTAGGGAGAGTTCCTTACAATCTCCAGATCTTCCTCTCTGTGTTTAGGCCATAAAACCTTTTAATGGGCTCTGTGGTCTGTTCAGATTTAGATTTTCTTCCTCTCCAGAGGTCACGCCTGTCTTTGACCCTGTATGCTGCTTTGAGTCTGCAGCACCTCAGGACAGAGAAAGTGGGAGATCTCTTCCCAAAAGTGTAAGCTCCCACATGAGCAACATAGCAACACATTAAACTCTCCCTGACTAGTTTGTAAAGCGTTCTTTAAGGCCTGAATTGAGTCTTCTGTTGTGTAACGGAAAATCCCATTCCCAAAAAGGGTCAGTTTAATAGCCCTTATCATATTATCGCTCTGTGCTTGCATGCTAGGACCTATTGTCTTTGCCAGAGCTGCTGCTATTCTTTCTACATGTATTAGCTCCATATTAGCAGGGTTCACTAACATGGTTGGTTGATCCAGTTTAAGACTTTCAATATCTTCCATTACTATTTCCAACATTCCTTATCCCTGAATATCAGGTCTAACAATGTGTTTTCTTTTAGGAGTATTAGATGGGACACTCATAAGTGGCATTTGTGAGCTATTATCTCCGTAGGGTGGAGGTAGGGTCTCAGACATTATACCACCTTCTTGTTGCTCTCTGTCTCTCAAGTATTACACAGATTTGACTTTAAAAAAAAAAAAAATCACACAGAGCTTCTCATACCTTATCATATCACATTCAGGCAAATTATTATTGTGCGATGTTTATTTCAACAGATAGCGTGACTTCCAGAAGTAGGCTTCTACAATCTCCTCACGGTGATTGCGACTTCAGGTCAAGAGTTAAAAACTCAGTCAACAAAATCTCTTTATCGTCACGTTTAATGAGCCTGATTATCCCCACAACAGTTTTGTGATGAGATACGGTCGTTCCAAATAATTAGTTGGAGGTCGCGTCTCTCTCCTCCTCTATCACCCACCATATAACAATTACAGACATTTTATACATTTAAAGCACCACGAAAGGTAACCGCATTAATCAATCTTATCATGATCTGCGGGGAATTTAACCCTTCTGTTTTTTACACCTCCGTAGTCTTCGTATTTAGTGAGTGAAGGGCCGGGACTTTTTACCCGCCTCTCTCAAACACTATCTTGCTCTAGGTCCAGGACTGAATACCCGACACTAAGCACTTAATCAAACTTTTCCAACTTGAATATGTATTGTATTTCCCACCGTGACTAAGAACACTGAGAACGCTGCTGACAACTCTACATTTTTTGGTATAATCAATCACAGATATTTGATAGTTAAAACAGGTGTCTGCTCACCTCTTGTATATTGCCATGGTCTTAGTTGTCACCAGTATCTCTGTGTCCTCCCCCTGGACTGGATTCTGTCCCCCGGCTATCGGTGTTCCTTTCTAGAGATCAGCTCACAAACGTCGGGAGTCACCACTTGTTGGAGTAGAATACCTCTGCTACGCGCCGTTCGTTGGATGAGGCTGGATCTCTATTAAATTAAGAAAGGAATTGAAAACACCGGAATCAAAGTTATAACAAATTATCTGAGTTTACTTCTAGTAGGAAACCAAACACATATACAAGTTATACAGACTACTCGAGTACTCCGGGATTTTAGGTCTGTGATGCGAAGCGGATAAATGTGTCGGGATCAAACCAACTCATCAAACAAAAAGAAATTGGACTTCAGGTCTGTGATGCGAAGCGGATACAGATATCGGGATCAAACCACTCACCAAACCCAAAAGCATTTTTACACACACAAACATCAGTATTTCTATCTACTTTTGGGGCGGAGATGGGTCATCTCTTCCTTCCCACTTTACTCCCAAGCGAATCAGAGAGCCCCTGGGGAGGAGCTGTTTAAACTGACCACCTCCCCCAAGTGCCCTGATTGGCTGGATTCGCTTCTGGCCGAGGTCAATCAGAGTTTCGAACAGAGTGAGATCCCAAACCACACCAGGTCAAAAGTCAATGTTTATCTTTACCTTATCTTACTCTACATTCCTTTCCCAGGGGATATTTTCACCTAACCTTCCCTCCTTCCGACATTTAAACTCTTCTCCACTTATTTTACGATGTCTTTTAACGACTTAATGACCGCATCTGGCTTTTAGGGATGATAAGGATGTTGGTGTGTTGAAACACAGAATCTCTGAGCCAGTGAATTTAAAAGTGAGAATAACATTCTTTTTCTAAGTGATTATCAAAACCCGTTTGTGATTACCTAAAACAGTTCAAACAATACATGTTTACTTCAATACAGTGTAGAATCATATCTTTTTACTTCAACAGTGATAGATGTTAAGGACTAACGTTTATAATAAATACATTTGTATTTATTTTAAGATCTTTTCATAGTTCATACAATCATACGTATTGGGATCATTTGTATTAATGTGGACCGGAGGGAGAGGGTAACGAGCATAAGTTTCACTTTCCTTTTTTATTTCAATTCCAACTTTGGTCATGAAGAATATGTTTCTCTGTTGTCCACGTTCATAAAGCATAAAACAACAGCATCAGAGCACGGTGCAGAGTCTCTAGATGAGTTTACAGTAGTCCCTCGTTCTTATTATACATCCATGTTGTAGTCCGCTGTATAGAAAACTGTAGTTTCCATAGTTTTCCCACAGCAGCAGACGCACATTTATGACGTCCGCTGGCGCATCATAAACACGTCGGATAGTGAAAGTGCAGTCAGATTCTCTAAAGTACCGCAGTCTCTTCTCCTAAGTCCTTTTGAATTCTCCTATCCACTATCCCTTAATTCACTCAGAGGTCAAGGAATAGACGATAGGGTTAGAATTTAGGAGCTGATTTTTGGACTATTCGACTGCAGCCAGTCCCAAACGATAGCTGAGGATTCTGGGTAGTGTAGTGTCTTCTGCCATCCTAAACTCCGAAAAAATATTTGTTTCTCCGAATCGAAGGGGAAAAATACAAAAGCATTGCACACAATTTAAACCAATCAATGTTGTGTAATTAACAAGGATAATCTGGTGTTTTTGAGTTGATGAGTAGTGCAGATATCACTGTAAAATCAATCGACAGTAAAGAGAATACTTACTTCCGGGTGTAAAATTCTCAGTTATCCAATGGGAATGGACGCTCACATTGCCTTTAACTGCCGCCGACATGGACCGATGCGGTGCTTCCCTGAGCGTCAAATACCGCCGCCGATGGGAATACATTGCAATCAGTTGAAAGCTCTTTGCGTCCGTTTATGAAGCTGAAGGAGACTCGGCGCGTCACAACTGCACGCCAAAGGACCCTGACCAAGCGTCGCTATTGGACGTTCAGGGAGTGAGACTGTGTTGTCTCATACTTTAAATTGTATATATTTATATAAATATATTTGTGTGTATATGTCCGCATCTGTAGCCTGTTATTGTCTCATTATACCGCACTGTCAATTAATTAAAAGTAAATATATAAGTCGTCATGAACACATCTGTCCATCAGATAGGGCTGCTGTGCCTCCTGTCATCATTAATGGACGTCTCTTTAAAATGACCGCTCAGAAGAGAGGAGTTCTCATTTCTCTAACCGCCTGCTGCTTCCACTCCTCTCTCCTCGGTTCCCCTCCTCGACTCCTCCGCTCGCATCTCCTGTGGGCGGGACTAAGTCTCGAGGATAGGAGTCGAGGATAGGAGTCGAGGAGGGGAAATTAGAGTATTAGAAAGAAGCCTCTATGGTCTCTACCTGACCGGTCTCAACGCTGTGTGTCCCCGAAAGGAAACACGCTGTTTACAAGTAGTTCCAGCAAACATCCACTGATAAATTGCGATGTTAACAACCTCATGATAACCTCATATATTTTTTAACTTAGGATCATACCTGTGTTTAGTCTAGAAAAAGGTAAATATGTGCATTTTCTTTGAAAGTTGTGTATATTTACAGACTGTTGCAAAAACTAAGAAGCTTATAAACATCAGGTTTAAAACTAAAAGAGCTTTACAAAAAAGTAACACAATTAAAGATGTTTGGAGTTTTATTTTAGTTATTAATTTATTTTATTTTAATGTTTTGCCTAAGAGATGCTGATTTGAAACCGTTGTTACATACAGTTACGGCATTTCCTGTTTCTTCCGGAGAGAGGGGAGTTTGTCCCAAAGCTTGCCGCTGTATTTACTCCCTCCATCTGACAGGAGGGAGCCTCGTTGAGCTGAGAGTGTCACTCCACGGAGTTTACCCCGTCACGGAGGGGGAGTGTGTAGGGGTATGGGTGTAGGGCGTGGTTTGGGATTGGGCCGAAGACATCAAAATACGTTAAAAAAAAAGGGGCAAGAACAAATTGAAATCAAATTGTGCAAAAATAATGCTGCATGTGACACAATGCTGCAAATATAGTGAAGAATAAAGATTATAAATACGGTTCTGATACACTGATCAAACTGATCAAGTCAGACACTGTAATACTTCCGGTGGAAACCAAATGAATAAAAACACTTCGGCCCAATCCCAAACCACGCCCTACACCCTACCCCTACACACTACCCCTCCGTTTGCGCGTTCGCGCGGAGGGTCCGCCACATTAAGTGCTGTTCCAAACCAACGTGTGTGGAGCGGTGTGGAGGGGGAGTGGGCTATCAAGCCATCAAACAGCGAGTCTGCATACGTGCTGACTGGAGACCGGTCACTACCTGACCGGTCTCAACGCTGTGTGTGTCCGTCAGGAAACAAGCTGTTTAAGTAGTTCCTGCAAACATCCACTGATAAATTGCGATGTTAAAGGTCCCATGTCATGCTTTTCTTGTTATTACCCGTCCGCTTGTGTGTTATGAAGGTTTTCATGCATGTAAACGGGTCTGCAGAGTCAAAAACCCTCAAAGTACACCCTGTAGCGAGTAAAACTCTAACACAGAAAAGACCTGTCTATGCTGCCCCAAAACGCCTCGTTGGACATTTCTCTTTTTCCATTTGTTTCTTCCGGGAACCGCATGACGTCATGCGGTTCCCGGAACCAAAATGGACCAATCCGCGGAGCTCCTCACACACCAGGACCTTTAGCGTACATTTTCAACTAACAGGGAGTCCCATTGACTTGCATAGAGCTCCCTGGTTGGTAATAGACGAGTTGGGATCGCGGAGAAATGCTCTCCGCAGACCCATTCTCACAGCGTTATAAACCTTTTTCTTACTCAATATCAAGCCACACTTATTGTTTTTACTTCGGCTGTGAGTGTTTGTGTGTGCTCAGGTCAGGATGAGTTTCGCGCTGTCCTGCTGTATCGCCGATATATATTGAGGCCCTCTGTTTCGCGAGCGTCGTCAACGACGACGGGGTGGTGGGTGCTAGTGAAGCCTCGCAGCAGCGAAACCGTGCCACGCCACACTAATTGCGCCGCATAAGCGCATAGGTGCGCCACATTTTCGGCTCAGTTGAAGCACCCTCCTCAAGATGAGGCCCCCTCCGCAAGGTGAGGCCCCACGCAGTCTGCATGATCTGCACATATTTTACAGAGATGCTGTATGAGAAACCAATGTGAGTTTGGACATGGGCCCTTTAACAAATCATGATAACCTCATATTTTTTAAACTTAGGATCGTATACCTGTGTTTAGTCTAAAAAAGGTAAATGTGTGCATTTTATATAAAGTTGTGTATATTTACAGACTGTTGCAAAAACTAAGAAGCTTATAAAAATCAGGTTTAAAACTAAAAGAGCTTTACAAAAAAGTAACACAATTAAAGATGTTTGGAGTTTTATTTTAGTTATTAATTTTATTAATTTTTAAGAGATGCTGATTTGAAACCGTTGTTACATACAGTTACGGCACTTCCTGTTTCTGCCGGAGAGAGGGGAGTTTGTCCCAAAGCTTGCCGCTGTATTTACTCCCTCCATCTGACAGGAGGGAGCCTCGTTGAGCTGCGAGTGTCACTCCACAGAGTTCACTCCGTCACGGAGGGGGAGTGTGTAGGGGTCAGAGTTCCCGTTTTTTTGCCGGTCAACATGTCCGTTAAAGTTGAAATCTTCCGGACAAAATCAGAAAAGTGCCGGTCAAAGGTCTTCTTTCTTATTTATTGAGCTTTAAAACAAATTGATATGATTCGATATTAAACAAACTAATTATAGTAGATTAACTACATTATTCAAAAGTGTACAGTAACTTACAAAAACGTGGGAATAATAAACGGAGCGCTCTCTCCTTCTCCTGACAGCCCGTCAGTATCATGCGGATCCAGTAAAACTAAACATATCTATAACTATAGGTAGTTTGAGAGGTAATTAAAATAGCTACGTGTGATGTTCTAACCTGAAGTGTGTTTTGCTCTGCTCGCCGCTGCAGGGGATCATGCAGAGCTGCGTGTCGACTCGTCAGCAGCAGCCGATCTCTCTCTCCCGTCAGATTAGACTTCACTCGCGTTTATGTCCATATCGATCAGATCTAGCTAGTTCTAGCTAATGATATGACTACCTGCTTATTAAAAGACACCTAAACAATAGGCGTCGCTATGCAACCGGGTGAGGCCACAAAGTATAGCGCAGCATTATGCATTTTACATGCCCACCGGAACCCAGAGGCATTACCAACAGATCAACGCACAATCAACCCATACGGGACATCTCTTTCTCCACATTAAGTGTTAGACATTAGAATTGACTCTTCTTGTCTGTCACATACTCTTTTGTCTGTCACATACTCTTCTTGTCTGTCACATAAGTGGCGCAACTGATGCGGTATTGCGCTAAGGGAAAATTATTTTGACCGGACATTTTGACCGGAGATTTAGATTTGCCGGTCTTCAGCATATTTTACCGGTCATAGTCCGGTAATTACCGGCTAACGGGAACTCTGGTAGGGGTAGGGTGTAGGGCGTGGTTTGGGATTGGGCCTTCATTGACAGACAGGTGGTCTTTCTTTGGTGTCGAAGGTGAACAGATACGGGGGGTGTTTCTCAATCGCGAGTACGCTTGATTGGTAGCACATGTCTGCCGAGCATCTTGCTTCAGAAGCGAGGCAAGAATACTTCCTGGCATTCGGAAAACGAAGAGTGGAACACGCTAGCAAGTGTGCAGGTGTGCGTCATATGAGAGGCCCCGCCTTACATCTTCCGCCACAGATTTGGGGAAATTGGTCCGTGCGCAAAGCATTGTGGGGATTTTAAGACCGCGGAGTCTACTCATGTGCAGCCTCGATATTTCTCCAAACGGAGTACGCCGGGCTCGGTAGATTTCCAAGTATGCTGGAGATTGGAACAGTACTTCGGCGGCACTCTATGACGTAGTATGCTTGAAATAGTGGCTCTGAAGCAGCTTTACTCGCGATTGAGAAACACCCAAAGAGTGGAACAGGCTAGCAAGTGTGCAGGTGTGCGTCATATGAGAGGCCCCGCCTTACATCTTCCGCCACAGATTTTGGAAATTGGTCTGTGCGCAAAGCATTGTGGGGATTTTAAGACCGCGGAGTCTACTCATGTGCAGACTCGATATTTCTCCAAACGGAGTACGCCGGGCACCGCGGTGAATTTAGTTTTAGGTTGGATATTCGACAGACATTCGCGGACCCGCCAGCAGCGTCAGTTTCCCGGACCCGCCAGCAGCGTCAGTTTAACGGGGAGATCTTCTCCGCGAAACGAGGCTTTCACTTAGGGACCATCAACAAATGACTTTTACAATTACACAAGAAAAATTTTCTTTTTAATAAATCGACAGCTTCTCGATCGTGTGAATGTGAAGCAAATTCACTCTAGAGCAGGGGTGGGCAATTATTTTTTACAAGGGGCCACTTCAGAAACTCGAGCTGTGTTGGGGGGCCGAATCAAAAATAAGTTGAACTTAATTCTGCTCAATATACCAATACTGAAAAGGTGTTTTACAGTATGTTAAAGATAAGAAATGAATGAGTGCTTTTGATTTTTGTTTTTCAGTTCATTTTACTTGTTCAGTGAGAAAAATCCAGTCTGTCTTGGGCTTGAACAAGTGCACGGAAATCTGGTTCAATGTCTGAGGTGGATATGCGAAGGACAGCTGAGAGGTGATCATCAGTGATAGAGGATCTGTATCTGGATTTGTTGAACTTCATCACTGAGAATGTCTGTTCACATATGTAGGTAGATCCAAAGAGGACCATCATCTTCTGAGCACGTCTCCTGATGTGTGGAAAGTTCTCCTCTTTCAGGGAAGAGTAAAACTCAGGCAGTGAGACTGACCTAAAGTGCTCTGACAGAAGTGTGTCAGACTGCAGGTCAATTAGTTCAAGCTGAACATCACTGGGTGCATCATCCACATGGCATGTAAATGGGGAAAAGATCATGTTCATTTCATTCTCAACTGTTTTGAAGTCTTTAAATCGCCTTGAAAACTCACCATGCAGTGCTTCTAACATGGATGAGTACCTCTGGAGGTGATCAGCTGATGGTGTGGCTTCCTTCAGTGTTGGCAAGTGCGTGAGAATGTTGTCCTCCATTTGGCTTGAGAGAAGCTGCAGCTTTCTCATGAAAGCCTTCACTGCACTGTACATGTCATGCACAAAAGGCCCTTGCCTTGCAGTTTGACATTTAGTTCACTCATTAGTGCAGTCACATCTACAGCAAAACCAAGGTCTGCCATCCAGTCTGCATCTGAAAGCTGTGGGATGTCGTTTCCTTTCTTCACACAGAAGTCTTGAATCTCTTCTCTCAGGTCCCCTACTCTTTTCAGCACTTTGCCCAGGCTGAGCCACCTGACAGCTGCATGGTAGGGTATGTCACGATGTTCAGTCTCACTTTCCTCCAAAAGTGCAACAAACTGTCTGTGATTCAATGCTCTTGCCCTGATGAAGTTAACTATTTTAGTTACAACATCAACAACATGGTTAATTTTTAACACTGACTTACACAACACTTCCTGATGTATAATACAATGCAAAAATACCTATTTCTGCTCAGGGTTAATTTCTGTCACTTTATCCTGCATTCTCTTCAATAGTCCAACATTTTTCCCTGTCAGATTTGGACAACCATCCGTTGTCACGCCTGTCAGCTTGTCCCATTTCAGTCCCAACTTTTCCACACATGCATTTACCTCCGTGAACAAATCACTCCCTGTTGTTGTACCTTTCATTGACTGCATGGCTGCCAGCTCCTCCGTGATTTTGAAGTCTGTAGTTATCCCACGTAGGAAGATGAGTAGCTGGGCAGTGTCACGTACATCGCAGCTCTCATCCAAAGCCAAGGAAAAAAAGTCAAAGTTGACCGCTCTGTTCTGCAGCTGAAGCTCCAGATTTCCCGCGATGTCCTCAATTCTCCTCGTAACAGTGCGTCGGGAGAGCGGCACTTTCTCAAATGCCTCCTTTTTCTCCGGGCATATTAGTGTCCAACAAACACTCCTTAATGAACTCTTCGTCCGAAAACGGTTAACTTTTAAGACATAACTCGTCTTGACAGCTGCATCTCTGGATGTGGAATGTTTTGTGAAAATGTGTTGTTGGCTTTGCAGCTTAGCTAGCAAAGCATCCGACCCCTTTGCCCGCTCTTCCTCAGACAGGTTCTTGTATTTATCTGCGTGTTTGGTAGCATAGTGGCGACTCAAATTGTACTCCTTGAACACAGCGACCTGCGCACCACAAACTAAACACACAGCTTTACCTTTCACTTCTGTAAATAAATACTTAGCGGTCCATGTCTTGTTGAAAATGCGGCATTCAGTATCGATCTTTCTTTTTTTTCCCTTAGCGGACATTTCGAGGACTAGCCGGCCAGCATCACTCGTAGCTGTTACGGCATAAGCGTTTACGTAAATAAATAAAAAAAACAGCAGCTTCCTTTTCAAAATAAAAGCAACACAGTTAGAAAAGTATTTACGCCATGCAAGCAATACAGCTGTGTTGCTTTTATTTTGAAAAGGTTGCTGTTTTTTTTCATTTTGTTGTAATTTATGATCAACCTCACACGGGCCGGCCAAGGCCGGCCAACGGGCCAGATGTGGCCCGCGGGCCGTAAAATGCCCACCCCTGCTCTAGAGCATACATTTATTGAACACACCTCTTTTTATTGCATTTTAATACTTTAAATACGTTTTATTAATATTTTGATAGAAACATTTGCATATTTCTTCAATAACTGCTAGGTAGTGTGACATAATGACTCAAAATCAGTGCTGGATCAAATAACTACACTTGCTGCATAGGACACACCTCTTTTTATTGCATTTTAATACTTTAAATAGTGATTAATGATCAGAAAGTAATACAAACAAGGCTACACAGGACACATGTTTTACTAATCGTCATCATTGAGCACATTTCAAGTATTACTTGCACAAAGGACATTTCCAATATCCTGTCTCTGCCTTTTTAAAGTCTCTGCTGCCCATTGCCAGACACTGGGCATGGTACCATCATTCACAGTCATCACACTGAACCTGTTGAAGTGAAAGAAATAATGTATTTATATATTTGTACCTTAGATTACCATTCAGTTGTCTTAATACTCAAGTGTTAGTGAGGAATCAGCTGACACAATCATCTGGTCCTTAAAACCCACTGCCTGTGTTTTAACATGCTCTTGTTTTTTTTGTTTTTTTTTGTTTTATTGTTCTGTCTTTTAAATTGTTTTATTTAAGTATCCCAGTAATGTATGTTGCATGTTTTAAATGTATTGTATTTACTTGTTTAAAATTAAATGTGTTTTAGGTTGACTTTTAAAATCTGTCCAGGGACTACAGATGAAAAATAGCCTCTTGGCTAACTCTGGCACATTTACAGAGATGTTAATTAATGTGCACTGTCCCTGTTAAATAAATGAAAAAATAAATGTAGACATCACAATTCCACATTTTCTTCACAACAGCTCACCCAGTCTGTGATGGGAGATCCAGATCCTGGAGGCCTTAAGCACACATAGCACAATAAGTGTGCTCATCAAGGACTGAAACAAGATAACAATACATGTATGTCAGCTTCTATATACATACATATACATATATATATACACATACATACACACATATATACATATACATATATTCATATTTATTTACCTGATGCCTCAAGGATTTCGAGAGCCAGTTCTCTCCTCTCCCGTTTCATGTATTTCTTCGAACACTCAAAATTCACATTCGGGATCAGAGGGAAGGACTCCATGACTGCCTTTGCCATCTAAACAAACAACACTTATGTTATGGAGGTTTTTTCTTCTTTATTGTATAGTAATACAGATACAGAAAAAACATGAGACACATTATAGAAGACATCCACCCTTGACTAGAATGCCTCCCAAACTTTTGATTATTGATATAGACCGGTCCTATTATTGGAATTTTGAGATATTCGGAAGCGAAGTTTTGTCAATGAAACTTTCTGTGTTCAAGTGAATACTACATTAGTGTTAAATAACTGTTCATTTAAGTTCAGCAATGTTGTGTCATAATCCAATTGTTGTCAGTTGTGAAAAATACAATAAACAACAACATGATATCGGCATTATACTGTATATTGTCCATTGGCCAACCTGCCTGCTAAATATTATGGGGATCAGCATCGGCCTTTAAAAAACCCTTATCGGTCGACCACTACTTTGACAGATTTGTTTATCCGTCCTTGCATTAAACTGTCTTTCACATTAAAAACTCTGCTTGTTAACTGGATGAGAACAGAATCTCTTCAGCTCACCTTCACAACAACGACACCACAGCTACATCCATCCTTTTGAAGTGGGTGGCCCATAACGCCTCCCTTCCACTTAACATCCACCCAGTCTGTTATGCTGTGGCGTGTCCTCCTCATCTTGAAGTACTCCCTGAGAAAGGATAATGTTAACACACTTTATATTTCTAATTATGTGGCTCCTAAAGATAATGTAACAGAAATTCATACTGTTTGTATTCACCATATGACCATTTATTTATATAAGGGTCAGCTATAGATATCACTGTCTGAACACAGACTGTATCAGACTGTTTAAAATGCTTTCAATGCTGTTTGTGAGTATGAATGTAACTAAATGTGACACATTTTTTACGTTTAAATATAGTTTTTACTTGAATTTTCAAATATATATTGAATTTTTATTTACTGTATTCTTTTGGCAGCATGTTCGGAGTCATCAAGCTCTTTGATGCTTTGAGCTGGATCCACCAGGAATACGGTGCTGGTTTTGGCATGAATGTACGGTGAGAGAACAAAAAAAGTAAAAGCACTGGTTTCACTATATAAGTCTTGTGCTTTAACAGAAATAATACAATAACAAAATAATTACAAACCAGCAACTTCCAGTGGTTGTTGTTGACAAGTACAAAGGACAGGACAGCTTCATAGTTGTCAAAGTTTACCTATAATGGCATCAAATAAAGGATTAAAACAAACTTGAAGGCTAAGGTAAAAAATAACAACAACATTAGTCTGACAATTATGTTCTTGTGCCATTCATTTGTTGTGCTTAAAACAAGTGTTGGTATGGAAATGCAATAGTAAGTAGATTTATCAGGTGATTTAACTAATGAGTATAGTTTCAGAGAGGATAAAGTAAAATAATCTCAGCTAATTTCCTATTTAAGACCTGTGGATTCTCAGCCAATGCTTCACTCCATGTACCTAATGTGTGAGTGTGAGCCCACAAATCAAATCCACACCTACTTCCCCCTACAGCATCACCATGCACAAACACAACACACCACACACATAAACATACACAGACCACACACATTACCTTTGGTAAACTGTGAGATGTTAGCTGAGTTCTGTCCCCGAACAAAATGACACCTGCTGTGTAGTGATTTAGCAAGTACATTTTGTTCCCAACGCCGAATTTGTCGGCAGCAACATGAAACACGCCTTCAATTACCTGGCAAAAAAGATCATAACAATTAGCCAATTAATGCATATTCCCAGTTTTACTGAACTTTCATTTCCTGCAACTTTGAGAACCTTGTGACTGACAAAAGTATCTAGACATTTCTTTTCAGATACTTTTTGGGCAGAAATCGTTAAATGCAAGATAAAGAAAATGACACAGTGTAGAGTGAAACTTCAGACACTTGAAACATGTAGTCACGTACCTCCCCTGTCAACCACTGGTGGGGTCGAAGTGAGCATAGCTCACAGTGGCGGATAAGTAAGATGCGTCCTTTCATCTGTGAGGGGAGCACTGCCACGACCACCTCGGTGTCCTTTTTTTTCCACAGCCAGGTCAACTGCAAGTCAGGATTGAGGGGAAATAGATGCATTCTGTTTAATATGGACACTTGAGGAATCTTTTAACCCTCCGGTATCACTCTGGACATTTTTGTCCCGAATGACTAATTAGGGTAGTGCATTTGAATGATACCAGAGGGTTAACAATCTTGAATTTTTGGGTGAAGGCCTTGTTTTTGTATATGCACCATCAAAGCTACATACACAGAATATAATTAAACTGTCCATGTTTATGCATTTAACCTTTTTCCCTTTTAGAGTTTTCACTAAATGACATTAAACAGGCTGCTCAGGAACAGAAACTGTAATTGCAGTTTCAAGTCTGATTTAGAAATCTAGTTTCTGTTATAAGTTTGTATGCTGTATTTACATTTACATTTTTCATCTTCATATTCTCCCCCTACAACATGCACCTAATCATCTTGGGTTATAATACTTCATGTCCTTTGTCCTTCACCTCACTCTTTACCAATTTAGTCCATGCTTTACTTTCTGACAATATTTACTTATTCCATTGTTACAATTACAATGCTGGAGAACAATTTACACACTTTGAACATAGTATGTCTTAGAGAAACTCACATTTCCCTGTGCATCTTTTTCCTGTTGGTCCACTTTTCTTTTCTTCACCTTTGTGGCAGGTGGGCTCTTGGGGTTGGGTAGTGTTTTTGGTGGATTGAAGTACTTGGACTTGGACTTGGTGTGACCAGCAGAACTTTCCCGCTTGTTCCACTGTTCCTCGTGGTCATCATCTGGCCTGCTAGGATGTCCAAAGTTTTTGTCCAGAATATACATTGGCAGATTGTGTTGCTCAATGTGCTCTACATATCTTCCTTGTATTGAGGCATACATTTTGGAGATGAACTCTGCTGGTCTCAGGTACTTTTTTTTTAAAAGGATGGAGTGTTTGACCAACCCAAACCAGAGCTCAACATGGCAGTTGGTATCCCTGGTTTTATGACTTCCATCTTTTTTAGAGGTACCTTTTCTATGTCGCGACAGATCCCCAAGCAACAAACCACTCCACAATGGGAAGATCCCCATGTCGTTTTTTAACAGTGCATCAATGACACCAGGACAGAGGTAGTGGTTTTTTATACACGAACAGCATCGTCAGAGAGAATGTCACACTCTGCTTGGTCCCGCCTGACTTGAAAAGCTCGTGTAAAAGGGGACTTTCCAATAATGCTATGAGCATTTTTTTCCATTTTGCTTTCCTCCTCTCCCATTACATGTCCACTTTCCTCCAGTTTCACATCCCGAGTTTGCAAAATGCACTTGTCAAGGTACATTTTGCTCTGTTTCACCAAATGAGTGTACTCCTCTGCATCAAAAAGCACACACATATGATAAAAAACATCAATGGCTTCCTGCATACTTGTGCAGTTCAGGATGTACGCAAAACAGAATGTTGCATATTCCTGTGTGCCTCTGTCTACAGTTTTTTTTTCCAAATGCTTGTGACACAGCCTTCATGATATGAGCAGAGCACAGATGCAGCACAGTGAAGTTAGGAATCAGTTCAGTTTGTCCAGACATTACCTCAAATGCTCTGTCAAGGTACACTGACATATTTTCCCTGTTAAAAGACAGAAGCACACTGTTTATCAGAGCCCAACTATAATCTGTCTCAACCTGTGCTATCTTTCTTTTTGTTGTGTAAGACAACTTTCTTTTAAATTCCATGAGCCAATGGGAAATAGATGGAATGGAATGGCTGTTGGTGATCAGTTCTGTGACAGGCAAGGGAGGTTTATCCTTACCCATTCCGGGCAAAACCAAAGCATAATACAAGACCCGCTTATTTTGATCAGGAATTTTCTGTATCACGCTGCCTGTGGCATCAAGGTAGAGAGTCGTAGGTGTTGGCTTTTTTAAGTGCTCAGTCAAAATCTTTATTCCAGCATCTGTGTATAAATGTACAGCAAACGGATCTATTTGTAGGTGCTGAAGATAGCCTTTTGATGATGCATGACTGCTGCTCTCTTTGATTATTTTTTGAGTCAACATGAGTTCAAGCATCATGTCATCGTGGAGCCTTGTACTTTTCTTCACTTCAGAGGATATTTTCTTTAACACATCTTTGGTGAGGCTTCTGCTTATGTTACCAGCCATTATTTACTCTACTGGTGTCTGTCTTAACATAGTGTAATAATAATTGCTGACACCACTGGTGAAGGCTTTGGAAATGGTTCCTCTTCTTGTGTATTTTGCTGGTCTAAATCGCCTTTGATTTTTATGGTGTATAACTTCACCAATACGCATGACTTTTAAAAATATTTTTGTATCCGTTGAGTTTGGCCTGTTCTTTTTTGAGAAACTGTAGACAGCGTTGCATCCATTAAATGTGCATTTTGCAGAGGCACAGAAAAATGGCGAATTCTTTTTACGGCTATCATTTGTCTTAACATGCTGGTATTTGAAAGCAAGTGTGCAGCATGGATTCTTTTTCAAAAATTCCTGATAAAATGTATCAGTCCAGGGGGGACGGAGTTTTTTTTTGCCATGTTTAGGTTTAATTTTGTTCCATTGTTTTCTTGTCATGGCAATTTTGAACTTTTTTGGCCCTGCTTTGCACTTTCTGTTCATTTTTGTTGTCATTTCCGGTGGCTGTCTCTGTACTTTGTTGGTCTGACTCTTCTGTGTCTATCTCAGACTGTGGCTGTGCGTTACTTATTTCCCTGTCATCCTGACTTGTGTCCTCGTCTTCCTCACCTGTAGGTGCGCTGTAAGACTGTTTCTTGATACTGTGCTGTCCATCTCTCCCTCTTTCACTGACATATTTTCCTAAATACAAACATTACAAAAGTAAAAAATCTCATTTAATTACTGTATCTCTTATCTTAAGACTACAATGCAACTTTAAGCAATCTGCCATCCTTGGGTCAATTAGGCTACAGTCAATTATGTTAACATCCTACTGTGATGGCTGTAGTATTTAATTAAATAAGTACATTAACCCTTATGCCTCCCTAAGGAACTGTATTGCCCATGTCACTGTTTAATTTTGCGAGCATTCTGATTGTGTTAAGAATATGGCACGACATTTGGTAAAGATGTGAGTTTTTTGGAAACATTTTCTTAATAAGTGTATGTGTAATCAAAATAGTGACTTTCAGATCCCTAGCGACAAAAATAAAAATGAATGAACATTTGATAATTATGATCAGCACTGAATTGGGTTAAAAGATGTAAGTAATTGAAAGTGGAAAAAAAATATTAACATAGCCTATAATATCTTTATTACAGTATTTTTAGATGCGGACATTTTTGTCGTTAGTGTTTTCAGAGTAACGTTTTTAAAAGGGATTCATAAGGGTTAAGCTTCAACTTAAAAGCCTCTGGGGCAGAGTCCTGCATGGGTCCAGTTTTCAAATCCGCACCCACCCGAACCCTCGCAGCTCAGTACCGCGAACCGACCCGTTACACGCAATTATCTTCAAGTCAAATTTGGACCCGACCTGTTGATATAAGACCCACGACCCGACCCGTTGTGAATTTTGGAAAGGATTACATCTATCTTTTTTCATTAAATCTTGACTTTTGGACTGTCGGTTACATAGGAGCACTGCTGTGTGTGTTTGAGAGAGAGAGGAGGTGGACTATTGCACGCGATGTTGCTGTAAGTTATTAATAATAATGATTTGAATCACAACGTTATGAATGAATCTTCATTTTCATTTCTGATTTCTCCAGAGAAAAACCACAACATATTTTTGTTCCCACCCGCTACTCGCCTGCATTACGTTTTTTTTTTTTACCTGTCCCCGCACCCGTGGTTAGATATAGGCCTACATGTATGTTTTGCCCGTTACACAACTATTTTGCGGGTTATCCGCCGGGTATCCGAGGCAGGACTCTGCTCTGGGGCTCATCAAAGTTATTTTTTAACAGTAGGCCTACCTGCTTGAAGCACCTCAGTCCGGACTCCGCGTCGGTCTTCACCCCAGATGACCCTCAACCACTTAAGATGCTCTTTCTTATTACTTTTAAACACTGTAAGGGTAACTGAGGACCACTGCTCAGGTGTAACATTAACTTCACTAAAACCATGAGAAATGAAAGACCTGGTGATAAAATCTCTACCTCCTGCTTGTTGCCATGGTCTAAAGCTTTCTTTTTCTTGCCTTTTTTGAAGCGCACCATTTTTAGATCAAACAATGTGATCTGGTTTCTAAAATGGCATCTATGTCTTCTTCTTCTACTCTCGATTTTTGGCGGATTGCAAACAACTTTAAAGGTGCATACCACCACCTGTACATGAGTGTGAATCATCATATCATTCCATCTCTTAACTCATGGACGTATCTATGATCTAATCAAAAAAGAAATATAAATAAATCAACAAAAAACATTAAATAAATAAAACAAAACAAAATAAAAAACCTATATTCTTTCCTGACCTAATGTTAAATTATTTTTCCTACCCCAGTTTCACTCAGGAAGGTAAACAGTGCCTTTCTGGTAGCTCTTACTCCCTTAACTTATTCTGTTCCCAAAACACCAACCACACTCCATTCCCTCTCTGCCTCTAAAACTTTAGCCTTTAGTTTTTCTCTTTCAGCTTTATAGATGTCACAATGTAACAAGATATGTTCTACATCTTCTTTTACTCCACAGCTCCCACACTTGTCACTGTCACTTTTCCCCATGATATACAGCGTACCATTCAAAGCCGTGTGATTTAGGCGCCGTTTACACGAGGACAAAACTGCTTGTATCTGCATAGTTTCGCGTGCGTATAGCCCTATTATTTACACGAGGCCGATAGAAACTGACCCCACAAACGATAACGGGTCCCAAGGTGGATTTGCAAACGAAACGCTCTGGGGGGTCAACCGAGTCCATGTAATCACCTCTATACGAATATTTCCTGAAAAAATAGCGATAGCCCCGCCTCTCCCCACCTCTCCTGCTCACTGCTGTAGCAACTATCAAAAATAGCTGTGTTAATTAAACGCACAAGGGGTTCTTGAATGAAATAATATTATAAAAGGCAAACCAGAATTGTTAACGCCCAATATACTCCTTAAACAAAATAAACAGAGTCAGATTTCATGCATTGATCCATTATATTGACAAAGGAGGATCTCACCCGGTGTTTGTAGAGAATATCTCTCTTTCTGAGCGCGTCCTCTCCACGGAGACGTGCTTCTTGGTCGGGCGATGCAATATCCACAGATTCGGTTTCTTTCAGTTAACTTCCCCGTTGCATTTATCCATATGCTGAGGAAATTACTATATCCCGCTGAATACCAGCAATCGCCACACACACTTCCTCCTGTCAGTAGCTACTGCTAGTGCTACTGCTACTGACCATGCTACAGATATTAGTGCAAAATATACAGCTCCTCGACCACAACCATCAGCAACAAGTGGACATTGTCACAGTCTGCTCCATCATTCACCAGTAGTTTTCCATTCACCTGTCTCACCTGTTAACCACACCCACGTTTTTGCTCACTCTCTTTCTCTTCTGCACCCATTAGCTTTACTGCCAGTATTTAAACCCTCACCAGACACACACCCATTGCCAGATCGTACTTTGCCTTCATGCTAGTCTTTCACGCGTTTGTTACCAGATTGCCCACCCGGTTCCGACCCTGCCTGTCCCTGACCTGCCTGCTCTGCCTGTTCCCTGATCCTGCCTGTCCTTGGACTATCCTGCCTTGCCTGCTGTCTGACCCTGCCTGTACCTACGTTGACCGCCTCGCCTGCTCCCTGACCCTCTGCCCGGCCCTGACTCACCTTCTGCCCGCTGTCCTCTGGTTCGTCGGACTGCACATCATCCGGCTGATACTGTTCTGCTGGTATTCCTCTGCTCTGGTAGTATTACCAATAAAGTACATTACCAATACTCCTTGGTTTCTCGAGTGCTGCATTTGGGTCCTTCATAAGATTGTGACAGAACGATCTGGCCAGAACATGGACCCAGCGCACTCCTCTTCACCAAGAGACCGTTTCGAGAGAATTGAGGACGTTCTCCAGAGGCAGGAAGCCTCGATAGCCTCCCTGGCCACCGAGGCTCATCATGCTAACTCTACACACGACCAGACTCTAACCTATTTAGCTGCGCAGCTACAGCAGCTAACGGCTACTGTGCAGCAGCTAGCGGCAGTAGTGGCTGCTCCAGCGCCCGCTTCTGCATTCTCTCCGATGGGTGGGAACTCCGGAGCGTTACGCCGGGGAACCGGAGGGCTGCAGCCCGTTTCTTACTAACTGTTCTATCCTGTTCGCGCTGCAGCCACACACTTTCGCTTCTGAAGCAGCTCGTGTGGCGTTCACGGTCAATCATCTGACTGGGAAAGCCCGACTGTGGGGCACAGCTGAATGGGAGCGGCAGACACCCGCCTGCTCTTCTTTCCCCGCTTTTTCCGCGGAGCTGCGCAAGGTGTTTGGACCCGTGTCTGTGGGTCCAGACGCTGCAGGAGGACTACTGAGCCTGAGCCAGGGTAATGGATCTGTGGTGGATTATGCTATTGGGTTTCGCACCAGGGGCCGCCTCAGCAACTGGAATTCTGAAGCCCAGTGTGACGCCTATCTGCGTGGCTTGGCGGCTTACATTAAAGATGAGCTGGTGTCTTTTGATCTGCCCAACTCACTGGATGGGCTGATTGAGCTGACTTCCCGCATGGATCGGCGCATCCAGACACGGAGACGGGAGCGACGATCGGAGGGAGTTCAACATGCCTGGGCGCCCCGACATCCGGGTCCGACTGGGACTCCTCCCCTCACTCCAGAGCCGCAACCAGGGGGTGATGAGCCCATGCAGGTGGGTCGCACCAGCCTCACCTTGGAGGAACGTGAACATCGCAGACGAGGTAACCTATGTCTCTACTGCGGCCGGGCCGGCCATTTTGTTTCTCGCTGCCCGGTAAAAGGCAAGGCTCAGCAGTAATGGGGAACATACTGGTGAGCCAAACCCCTGGATTTGTTCCCGCTCAGAGACCATTGAGCCACGCCAGGTTGCTATTACCGTATTGCTCTCAGGCTCTTGCAGTTTTTATTGACTCTGGTTCGGACGCGAGTATTATGGACGAAGAGCTTATGCTGCAGTTGGGAATAGACCGGGTTCCCTTATCTCGCCCAGTTCCAGCCAGCGCCTTAGACGGTCACCTGCTGGGGACAGTGACTCATCAGACTGTACCCGTTCACATGCTCCTGTCCGGGAACCATCACGAAACTATTCAGTTTCATGTTCTCCGGTCTCCTCATATCCCGCTTATCCTGGGTTACCCATGGCTCCGCCGCCACAACCCTAACATTGACTGGGAGACGGGAGCCATTTTGGGGTGGAGCCCCTCTTGTCATCAGATCTGTCTGAAACAGGCTGCCGCGCCTCAGCGTTCGGTGAACCCCAGCCAAGTTCCGGATGTTACAGGGGTTCCACCGGAATATCTGGACTTTAAGGAAGTATTCAGCAAGACGAGGGCTACTTCCCTACCACCACACCGGCCTTACGACTGTGCCATCGACCTGCATCCCGGTACCAGCCCTCCCAGGGGTCGATTGTACTCCCTGTCTGCTCCGGAAAGAGTTTCCATGGAGACGTACATCAATAACTCTCTGGCGGCTGGGATTATTCGCCCTTCCTCATCACCCGCTGGAGCGGGGTTCTTCTTTGTGGAGAAGAAGGACAAGACCCTAAGGCCCTGTATCGACTTTCGGGGTCTTAATGACATTACTGTAAAAAATCGATACCCACTGCCTCTTATCTCCTCTGCATTCAAGTTGCTGCAGGGAGCAACCATATTCACCAAGCTGGACTTGCGTAATGCATACCACTTGGTACGTATTCGCGAGGGGGATGAGTGGAAGACCGCCTTCAACACCGCCTCGGGGCACTACGAGTATCTGGTGATGCCTTTTGGACTTACCAACGCCCCTGCAGTATTCCAGGCGTTGGTAAATGACGTGCTCCGTGACATGTTGGACCGACACGTATTTATTTACTTGGATGACATCCTGATATTTTCCAAGACTCTGAAGGAACACGTGCACCACGTCCAGGCGGTTCTCAAGAGGTTGCTGGAGAACTCACTGTTTGTTAAAACGGAGAAGTGTGAGTTTCACACATCCTCTGTCTCTTTTCTGGGATACATCGTGGGACAGGGGAGCATTGAGATGGATCCCTCCAAGGTCGATGCAGTCACTTCCTGGCCGGTTCCAGACTCCCGGAAGCGGCTACAACAGTTCCTCGGGTTCGCCAACTTCTACCGGAGGTTCATTCGTGGATACAGCACCTTGGCCGTTCCACTCACAGCCCTGACCTCCTCTAAGGTTATGTTCCAGTGGTCCTCCTCGGCTGAGGAGGCGTTCCAGAACCTTAAGGCCAGGTTCACCTCCGCCCCCATCCTCCGAGTACCCGATCCTGAAAGACAATTTGTTTTGGAGGTGGATGCTTCTGATATGGGGGTGGGGGCCATCCTGTCTCAGCGAGCAACAGACAGCCAAAAACTCCATCCCTGTGCTTTCTTTTCAAGGCGTTTGACACCAGCGGAAAGAAACTATGATGTTGGAAACCGGGAGCTGCTAGCAGTGAAGTTGGCTCTGGAGGAGTGGCGCCACTGGCTCGAGGGGACCAGTCAACCTTTCCTGGTGTGGACCGACCACAAGAATTTGGAATACATCCGGTCGGCCCGCAGACTGAATTCCCGACAGGCCAGATGGGCCCTATTTTTCACTCGGTTCAATTTCTCCCTCTCCTACCGCCCTGGTTCTCGGAACATTAAGGCTGACGCTCTGTCTCGTCAGTTTGGGGAGGGAGGTAACATTCCCAGAGGCTCGGACACCATCCTTCCGACTCCTCAGCTCGTCGCCGCCCTTATCTGGGAAGTGGAGGAGAGGGTCAAGGCCGCCCTGGATGACCAGCCGGGACCCAGTGCCTGTCCTCCGAACCGCCTGTTCGTTCCGCAGATGTTGAGGTCTGATGTTATCCAGTGGGCCCACAACTCCAGACTCACCTGCCATCCTGGTATCCAACGTACCCGGGAGGTAGTCCAGCAAAGGTTCTGGTGGGCAACACTTAAGGAGGACACCAGGGAATTTGTTAATGCCTGCCCTGTGTGCAATCAACACAAGCCTTCTCACCAAGCTCCTGCTGGTCTCCTACAACCTCTGCCTATCCCTCATCGCCCCTGGTCCCACATTTCTCTGGACTTTGTTACTGGTCTGCCACCGTCCAACGGGCACACTGCCATTTTGACGGTGGTAGACCGGTTCAGTAAGATGGCTCATTTTGTGCCGATACCCAAGCTCCCCTCAGCTAAAGAGACGGCGGAGCTGGCCCTGCTCCATGTGTTCCGGCTCCATGGGCTACCTACCGATGTGGTTTCCGATCGTGGTCCCCAATTTACCTCTGTGTTCTGGAGGGAATTCTGCACACTCATTGGGGCCACGGTCAGTCTGTCTTCCGGTTTCCATCCTCAATCCAACGGTCAGACCGAAAGGAAGAACCAGGAGATGGAGACGGCTTTACGTTGTATAGTCTCCAAGCACCCAGCGGCCTGGGCTAAACAACTGCTCTGGGTCGAGTACGCCCACAACACTTTGATCAGTTCGGCCACAAAGCTGTCCCCAATTCAGTGTGCATACGGGTTCCAACCCCCTCTGTTTCCGGCCCTGGAGAGGGAGGTTACCTGTCCGTCCGTTCAGGCTTTCATTCGTCGCTGTCGCCAGACCTGGAATCAAGCCCGGATAACTCTTGTTCGTTCGGCCAACCGGTACGCCTCCTCTGCCAACCGCCGACGTTCCAAGGCACCCGTCTACCAGGTGGGCCAAAAGGTATGGCTGTCCACCCAGGATATTCCTTTACGGGTGGAATCGAAAAAGCTTGCACCGAGGTTCATTGGACCATTTGAGATTATAAGGATAATCAATCCCGCAGCAGTAAGGCTAAGACTGCCTCGGACTCTGCGGGTCCATCCCACCTTTCATGTTTCCAGGATCAAACCTGTCCGAGAGAGTGCACTGGTTCCTGCGGTCCCTCCTCCACCACCCCCCCGGATGATTGACGGCGGACCTACGTACACTTTCCATCGACTGCTTCGTTCCCGTCGCAGAGGGAGAGGAGTCCAGTACCTGGTAGACTGGGAGGGTTACGGCCCTGAGGAGAGGTCTTGGGTTCCAGCTCGTCATGTGTTGGACCCCCGAGTTCCATCAGCGCAATCCCGAGCAACCTTCTAAGGCCATCACATCGACGGGCAGAGACACAGGGAGAGTCTCTCCACATACTGTCAGCTCTTCCGAGGAGGACAGTGAGGGGCCTGCTTCTGATGAGGACACCGATTCCCACAGGGGGCAGGAGAAGGAGGCCGAAAGAACTTTTTCAGATGAGTACTAACCCCACCTCCCACCCTCCTCTGTAGATTAGTGTTTAGGGATGTCAGGAGCCGTCCATTAAGGGGGGGGTTCTGTCACAGTCTGCTCCATCATTCACCAGTAGTTTTCCATTCACCTGTCTCACCTGTTAACCACACCCACGTTTTTGCTCACTCTCTTTCTCTTCTGCACCCATTAGCTTTACTGCCAGTATTTAAACCCTCACCAGACACACACCCATTGCCAGATCGTACTTTGCCTTCATGCTAGTCTTTCACGCGTTTGTTACCAGATTGCCCACCCGGTTCCGACCCTGCCTGTCCCTGACCTGCCTGCTCTGCCTGTTCCCTGATCCTGCCTGTCCTTGGACTATCCTGCCTTGCCTGCTGTCTGACCCTGCCTGTACCTACGTTGACCGCCTCGCCTGCTCCCTGACCCTCTGCCCGGCCCTGACTCACCTTCTGCCCGCTGTCCTCTGGTTCGTCGGACTGCACATCATCCGGCTGATACTGTTCTGCTGGTATTCCTCTGCTCTGGTAGTATTACCAATAAAGTACATTACCAGTACTCCTTGGTTTCTCGAGTGCTGCATTTGGGTCCTTCATAAGATTGTGACAGACATGGAGAATTACATGAACTACATGTTGCTAAATACACCGCGGGGCATGAACAGAAGGGTAGCCATGGCAACATTGCGGCGGGGCTGCTGGGCTGCCCTTCTTCGCTGCTTTTGGTGTATTTTGGCGGAAGTTACAGCGCCACTTACAGTCCAGGCATATGTACTACAGCGTTTCCAGCGGCCTCGTTTGAACAGACACGTTAAATGAAACGAATGCATGTGAACGGAAGACTTTTTTGAATACGCATACTGTGCATAAACGCAAACGTTCCCGTGTGAGCGGGGCCTTAGTCTGAGACGTCTAGCGATCGTGATTTCCTCCCTTCTGTTTCTTTCTTTATAAATATGAATTGTAATTGTCTTTTGTACTTTGTGATAGTCTTTGCCTTTCTGGTCTTCCTCCCACCTTTTCTGCCAGATCTCCATCCCTTTCTTCTTAATTACTGCTTTTCCTTCTCCTTTTCCAAGTTGAACTGGTAATGTTATTTCCTTTTGTAGTGCACTTTTTGCTCATTTACCAGCACACTCGTTCCCTTTCACCGGGAAAGCTCATTTTCCCATACAAATATTAATATGACAATATTTAAAGTATAAATACGTTTTATTAATATTTTGATGGAAACATTTGCATATTTCTTCAATAACTTCTAGATCATGTGACCTAATGACTCAAAATCAGTGCTGGATAAAATAACTAAACTTGCTGCATAGGACACACCTCTTTTTATTGAATTTGAATACTTTAAATATTTTTATATTAATATTTGGATGGGAAAATGAGCATATTGCTTCAATACCTTCCAGGTCATGTGACCTAATCACTCAAAATCAATGCTGGCTCAAAGAACTACACTTGCAGCATAGGACACACCTCTTTTTATTCCATGGTAATACTCTAAATATTTTTATATTAATATTTTTGATGGAAAAATAAGCTTATTTCTTCAATACCTTCCAGGACATGTGACCTAATCACACAAAATCAATGCTGGCTCAAATAACTACACTGGCTTCATAGGACACACCTCTTTTTATTGCATTTTAATACTCTAAATATTTTTATATTAATATTTTTGATGGAAAAATAAGCTTATTTCTTCAATACCTTCCAGGTCATGTGACCTAATCACACAAAATCAATGCTGGCTCAAAGAACTACACTGGCTGCATAGGACACACCTCTTTTTATTGCATTTTAATACTTTAAATATTTTTATATTAATATTTGGATGGGAAAATGAGCATATTGCTTCAATACCTTCCAGGTCATGTGACCTAATCACTCAAAATCAATGCTGGCTCAAAGAACTACACTGGCTTCATAGGACACACCTCTTTTTATTGCATTTTAATTAGGGCTGTCAGTCGATTAAAATATTTAATCGCAAATTAATCGCACATTTTTTATCTGTTCTAAATGTACCTTAGAGGGATATTTTTCAAGTTTTTAATACTCTTATCAACATATGAGTGGACAAATATGCTTTATATGTTTGTTTATTATCATTTGAACAATGACAAATATTCTCATGAATATTAAACACAACAACCTCTGAACATTACAAATATTCGCCTCAATTCAACCTGGAACCTCTCTCATACAATACAATACAAAGTGTGTGTGTGTGTGTGTGTGTGTGTGTGTGTGTGTGTGTGTGTGTGTGTGTGTGTGTGTGTGTGTGTGTGTGTGTGTGTGTGTGTGTGTGTGTGTGAAAATGTGGAGACACTGTGGGTGTTTCTCAATCGCGAGTAAAGCTGCTGCAGAGCCACTATTTCAAGCATACTACGTCATCAAGTGCCGCCGAAGTACTGTTCCAATCTCCAGCATACTTGGAAATCTACCGAGCCCGGCGTACTCCGTTTGGAGAAATATCGAGGCTGCACATGAGTAGACTCCGCGGTCTTAAAATCCCCACAATGCTTTGCGCACGGACCAATTTCCCCAAATCTGTGGCGGAAGATGTAAGGCGGGGCCTCTCATATGACGCACACCTGCACACTTGCTAGCCTGTTCCACTCTTTGTTTTCCGAATGGCAGGAAGTATTCTTGACTCGCTTCTGAAGCAAGATGCTCGGCAGACATGTGCTACCAAGCAAGCGTACTCGCGATTGAGAAACACCCCCTGATGGATCGTTGGAGCTATGTGCAGCTCAAGGCATATATCGAACGGGAGCTGCCTGGACGCTGCAATCATGTTGCACGCACTATCCGTGCTGAGTGTGCTGACTTTTCGTACAATGTCCCACTGTCTGGCTACCTGCATAAAGTCAAGTGCTCGGCGCAGTTGTCGGCGATGTCGCTCCTCTGTTTTCATTGAAACAGCTCCTTATATCCGTTAGCGCAGCTAGCTAGCACCAGATGCTAACAACAACAACACGTAAGGTGTGCCTCGCTCGCCCCACACATACACACACCCTCCCGGTCCTCCCGATGGCCAGTCCGGGCCTGCCGGTGAGCGTGGAAGTGTGGTCTGCCACAAGCGGGCGGCAGGAGCGGGGCTGTCAGCATCAGCTTGTATATGGTATTTTAAACTCGATGCGCTCTGAAATTACGGGGCGCGAGTACACTTGCTTGGTAGCACATGTCTTCCGAGCGTCTTGCTTCAGAAGCGAGGCAAGAATACTTCCTGGCATTCGGAAAACGAAGAGTGGAACACGCTAGCAAGTGTGCAGGTGTGCGTCATATGAGAGGCCCCGCCTTACATCTTCCGCCACAGATTTGGGGAAATTGGTCCGTGCGCAAAGCATTGTGGGGATTTTAAGACCACGGAGTCTACTCATGTGCAGCCTCGATATTTCTCCAAACGGAGTATGCCGGGCTCGGTAGATTTCCAAGTATGCTGGAGATTGGAACAGTACTTCGGCGGCACTCGATGACGTAGTATGCTTGAAATAGTGGCTCTGAAGCAGCTTTACTCGCGATTGAGAAACACCCACTGTCACTACCCGATCTGCAGCCCTGCCCTATCTGCAGTGCGCATGTGCGAGATGGTCCGCCATATTTGACAACTACATACGGCAACTCTAATAGGACACTTGACACAGTGGCTTTTGGCAAAGCAGAAAAAGAACCGAGAGAGATGAGTTATTGTTATTACAACGTGACTTCACTATTATTTAACAACTCTTTTTATTGGGTTCTTTTATTTGGGTTTAAGTACATTGTCAGAATAAGTGAGAAATGGATTTAACTTCTGTTAGACAGCTATCATACTGAATAAATATTTACTGTGAATGTATGCAAAAATGTATAGCATATAGCTGTCTAACAGAAGTTAAATCCATTACTCACTTATTCTGACAATGTACTTAACCCCAAATAAAAGAACCCAATAAAAAGAGTTGTTAAATAATAGTGAAGTCACGTTGTAATAACAATAACTTATCTCTCTCGGTTTTCGGAGTTTTCTTTGTGTGCTTTGCCAAATGCCACTGTGTCAAGTGTCCTAGTTGGGTTGCCGTACGGAGTTGTGCATCTCGCACATGCGCACTGCAGATAGGGCAGGGCGGCAGATCGGGTAGTGACAAACACAGACGTCAGGGGGCAGTAGAGGATGCTCGCTGAGTTGTTGCAGGAAGTTGCGCATGACTACAAGCTCGGCACCATGGCGCCTCTAGATCTGGATAAATATGCAGAGATTGCCAAACAGTGTAAATATCTCCCAGAAAATGACCTGAAGGTAAATGTGACTTTATATAAATGTGTTTTTGTTGAGACATGTGATGGACTTCTGATGGTATGTTGTAACAGCGTGATTATCTGTTAGCTAACGTGAGCTAGCTAGTAAGTTAGCCTGCTGACTCCCATCTCTCGGCCAGGAAGTGAAAACAGTTCAAAACAAATGTTCAGTTTAGCTGCAATAGAGAAACACAAGTCCGAATCTCCTTATTACATTTATCAACACTATGAATGACATGTCGTTCCCTGCTGAGGGTAAAATGAAAGATATCCACAGTGACGTAGCGAGGCTGCCTGTCATGGTGGTTGTTTACTAGCAGCATCGTTAGCTGAGAGCAAACACTGTCCACACAGGGTACCCAGGAGAACACACATATACTTCAAGGCTGTTCAAATGTACATATTTAATTTAATTACAGACTACTTTAGTTGTGCTTCAAACAAAAAACAATACTACCAGAAAATATACAAAATGATTTAGTTACAAATTGAGAGGATGAGCAACATAGAAGGAAATGTAAGTTTGCACTTTAAAGCAGACAGACATGTATCCCTGTATTAGCGTTAAACTGTGGAATTATTTCCCAAATGAGTTAAAGGGCTGTATGAACATCTTTAAGTTTAAGAAAATGTATAAAGAAAGAATAATTAGACAGTATGAAGATGTCAGGTAACCTGTATTGCTGATGGTGTTTTGATTGTGATTTTGGTTTCATGTTACTCTAAGTATTCGTTGTAAGCAGCTGTGATTGACAGATCTGTTTTTGAGTAAGGGGCAGGTAAAATAAGACTTTCTTCTCCCATTTACAAAAAACTGCGTAAAGTACATGTTTTGTTTTATAACAACTGCAGAATAAGTGGAATAAAACTAAAGAAAACCTGTAAGTTTAAGGAACAACATACTTCCCTTCTACAAGGCAAGGCAAGTGTATTTATTATATAGCACCTTTCAACACAAGGCAATTAAAAGTCCCTTACAAAAATGAAAAATATTAAGAGCATTAAGAAATGGCCTTTAAAAACATTCATTAAAAAGCAAAGATAATAAAATAAACATGACATTACATTGCATTTAGCTGACGCTTTTATCCAAAGCGACTTACAATAAGTGCATTCGACCAAGAAGATACAAACTTGAAGGAAACAGAATCATATAAGTACATCAGGTTTCATAGAGCCAAAACATTTCAAGTGCTACTCAACTAGCTTTAGATAAGCCAGTCCTTTATTAGTATATAAGTGCTTAGTTAGTAATTCTATCGCTCGAAGTGGAGTCGAAAGAGATGAGTTTTTAGTCTGCTCCGGAAGATGTGGAAGCTTTCTACTGTCCTGATTTCAATGGGGAGCTCATTCCACCATTTTGGAGCCAGGATAGCAAACCAACGTGTTTTTGCTGATGGGAACTTGGGTCCCCCTCGCAGTGCTGGTGCAGCGAGCCGTTTGGCTGATGCAGAGCAGAGTGCACGTGCTGGGGTGTACAGTTTAACCATGTCCTGGATGTAGGAAGGGCCGGAACCATTCGCAGCATGGTACGCAAGTATCATTGTCTTGAAGTGGATTCTAGCAGTTACTGGAAGCCAGTGAAGGGAGCGGAGGAGCGGCGTGGTGTGGGAACATTTAGGAAGGTTGAAGACCAGACGAGCCGCTGCATTCTGGATGAGCTGCAGAGGTCGGATGGCACATGCAGGTAGACCAGCCAGGAGGGAGTTGCAGTAGTCTAGGCGTGAGATGACGAGAGCCTGGGCCAGAACCTGCGTTGCTTTCTGGGTCAGGAGGGGACGTATCCTCCTGATGTTGTAAAGAGTGTATCTGCAGCAGCGGGTTGTTACAGTGATGTTTGCAGTGAAGGACAGTTTGTTATCTAGGGTCACACTCAGATTCCTTGCAGTCCGAGTCGGGGAAACAGTAGAGGGGCCGATGTTGATTGTTAGGTCAAGAGTGGGACAATCTTTTCCCGGAAGAAAAAGCAGTTCAGTCTTGTCAAGGTTGAGCTTGAGGTGGTGAGCAGACATCCACTGAGAGATGTCTGCTAGACAAGCAGAGATGCGTGCGACGACCTGGGTCTCTGAGCGGGGAAAGGACAGAATTAATTGGGTGTCGTCATTGTAGCAGTGGTATGAAAAACCATGCAAGCTAATGACTGATCCGAGCGAGTTTGTGTACAGAGAGAAGAGGAGGGGACTCAGACCCTCTCCAAGTTACCCTGTAGGTAAACATACAAAAATACATGAATAAAAGTTACAGTGCAGTTTAAGATATGAATAGTTCAATTAAAAGCATCGGCAAAAAGAAAAGTCTTCAGCCTAGATTAAAAGTAGTAACAGTTGCAGCGGACCTGAAGGTTTCTGGGAGTTTGTTCCAGATATTTGGAGCATAATAACTGAACTTCTCCATGTTTAGTTCTGACTCTGGGGACAGAAAGCTGACCAGTCCCTGAAGACCTGAGAGTTCTGGATGGTTCATCATTTAGCAGGAGATCAGAAATATATTTTGGGCCTAAACCATTCAAAGCTTTATAAACCAGCAGCAGTATTTGAAATCAATTATTTGACACACAGGAAGCCAGTATAAAGACTTCAGAACAGGAGTGATGTGATCCACTTTCTACAACGATATAACACCTCATTCAATCTGTAAACTGGCGGCTGTGGCTCAGTGGATAGAGTGCTGGACTTCGAATCAGGGGGTAGCAAGTTCGAGTCCCACTGCAGTCAGCATGTCGTTGTGTCCCTGGGCAAGACACTTCACCCCAAATTGTTCCTGTGGGGATTGTCCACAGTACTGAATGTATGTAAGTCGCTTTGGATAAAAGCGTCTAACAAATTACATGTAATGTAATAATGTAATGTAAACTGGAACATTAAGCATTGAACCTTTAATTTACTGTGCAAGATTTTGAATGGATGTAAGAAGTGTGTTAGCTTCTTTCAAGAGACAGCATTTGATAGTAGGAAACTAACAATACTAGTACATTTGGCACCATATTTAAAATAATTAGTAAGGTTATAACTAGTAAGTTACACAGTGTACTGGTGTACTTAAAGGAAAGTGAGTTTGAAGGTTACAATCTGCTGATGAGAGTGAATGTCAACTACGAACAAGTCAAAATTATGATTATTTTAATAACGCTTCTCTTAATATCTCCAGTTGCTTTTGGGCCCCTGAACATGCAGTGTAATGTATAAAAGGGAAATATTCTTACACTGATAACCTAATGTGTTTACAAATATGAAACCACTTGTAGCCCAGCACTGTTATTCTTTGGCTGGCTATAAGTCACAGTCATGCTGTGGCCCACTGACCAAGCAGTCAATGTCAACATATCTTATTTTATAGACACTAGTGGGTTTGTACTAAGAAAGTAACAAGATTACACATCCAAGGTTCTGACCCTCATATGTAAGGCCAGTGCTGATCACTGGGAAGTTCGCTTGTCGTGTAAATATACATTTATTGAGTAGGTTTTAGCCCGATAGTGGAAGTTCACCACGGTCCATTTTTGAGGCAGTTTCTTCTTGTGATCTGTGAACAAAATATAAATCTTTCCATCCCCTATTAGTTGTTCATTTAACGACAATATTACATCTCAGATTTTCATTTTCATTGAACAGCTACAGAGCGTTACGCTGCCATAAAGAGCTGTTAACCTAAAAAAAACGACTTTATGAGTCAAGGTGTCGCAGACTGTAAACCGTTTCACACGCTGTTCACTTGGAAGAATATTTTAGTTTAAGTTAAAGCTTTGTCCTTAAAATTGTCTCAGTGAAAAGCATGCTAGTGCTGAATGATGACTCATGGTTAATGTCTGTGTGTTATGTTTTTATCAATACAGAGGTTATGTGATTACGTGTGTGACCTTCTGCTGGAGGAGTCCAACGTGCAGCCCGTCTCCACTCCTGTAACAGTATGTGGTGACATACATGGACAGGTAAGAACCAGAAGTTCTCAGCGGGAAACCCTTTGTCTCCCCTGATGGTGCTGCACATCCTGCGGTTTACCGAGATGTTGGTCTCTTGTACACATCAAATGTGATGCATGCACTAACCATGTATCTCTTTGTTCTACAGTTTTATGATCTTTGTGAACTCTTCAGAACGGGCGGCCAGGTTCCTGACACAAACTACATATTTATGGTTTGTGCATTGAAATAAGTTTGAACTCAAATGAATCTGTCTCAATGTGTTCTATTCAACAGATGTTAGTAATCCTCTGTCATCTGCAGGGCGACTTTGTTGACCGAGGTTATTACAGTTTGGAGACGTTCACCTACCTGCTTGTGCTGAAAGCCAAATGGCCCGACCGCATCACGCTTCTACGTGGAAACCATGAGAGCAGACAGATCACCCAGGTGTATGGCTTTTATGGTAGGATTGGATTCATGCCCATCTTCAATCTGCACTGTCCCATATCTCACATCCTGGACAATAATCATACCTTTCTGTTTGAAATAAATGTTCACTCTGTTTGTCTTTCAGATGAGTGCCAGACCAAGTATGGGAATGCAAATGCCTGGCGTTACTGCACCAAAGTGTTTGATATGTTAACAGTTGCAGCTGTAAGTATTGACATGACTGGGCTTTGAGTTTGGTTGTTGTTAATAAATAAGGAAGATTGATATGTGACCTGATAAATGATATTTCATCATGGCTTTAAAACTTGTTTATTTCTGATGGTAAATGATGTCTCAGGAGAGAGATAAATCCATGGCGTATCGCTAGAGAAGCTCAGGATGGTTCACTTTTTATGATCTTAGTATTTACATGGACTATGTTAAAGACGGGCAACTTACTGGGACACTATCACAACATGTTTTGGGGGTTGGACAGTTTTTTTTTAATTGCATAGAAGTTGATTTCAGTCCATCTCCTCTTTAATTTAGTTAATTCTTCTCTTTCACCGCCACATTTTTTGCAAACATAAACCATGACACAACATTTGATATGCACTTTTTTCATATAGTAAGCAAACTTGTTTTCCAGATGATATATGTTACCACTGAATACAGTATGTTTATTAACCATGGGTTAAACAACATGTAATGTGATAGATCATTCTGCTTTTCCTTACTAACAAAGCCTCCACAAATGAGCTGGTTCTGTAAAATAAATACAGTTAGATTCATTATATCTATACATTTATGACCTACATCTGAATTTTGGGTTGTTTTCAGCTGATGGACGAGCAGATCCTGTGTGTCCACGGAGGCCTCTCCCCAGACATAAAAACTCTGGATCAAATTCGAACCATTGAGCGGAACCAGGAGATCCCTCACAAAGGAGCCTTTTGTGACCTGGTGTGGTCAGACCCTGAAGACGTGGACACCTGGGCCATCAGCCCCAGAGGAGCCGGCTGGCTCTTTGGTGCAAAGGTCACAAATGAGGTAGGTTGGCCTCACTTTGATTGTGTTACAAGAATACGTACACTTGAGTTCTTACATGCTCGGAAACAAGTACATAAATATGACCTATGCAATTGTAGCATTTATTTTATTTGCTCCACTCCAAATGTCAACATAAACTTTTTATATATTCACTATTTAATTTGAAAATATAAAATAAAAATACACAAGTAGTTCAGGTCAACGTGTCTCAGATCAAGACAAGAGTCATTCACTTTCAAGTCGAGTCTTAAGTCATTTATTTCAGTCAAGTCAAGTTGGGCGTCAGTAAAACACTGGCTCCAGTCGCATGACTTAAAGTCAACAACAACTCGAGTCCACCTCGCTGCTGTCATGATGCAACACTGTTAATACACACAGTGTGCAAGCCCCATAGAAGTAGCAGCAATGCAAAGTGCTTTGTGGTACGTGAAATATAGGATATTTCCTGACTCCAAACAGAACTTGGCCCCTCAATCCTCTGTGAGCAAATAGGCAGTAGGTATGGTGGTGTTGGCAGTTCAGTGTAGTGAAAGCTAATGCAAAATCTGTCATTTTACCTGTGCTTCGTTGTTACATTTTAATTCACAAATAAAATGTCACTTCATATGACAAATCTCAAAAATTACAGTGATGTGAGCACAGCATTTGTTACCTGATGTTGCGTATTTACTTCTGTGTATTTAAGTCCTTCAACTTTTCCTCTCAATGATCTTGTGGGTCCCAACAATAACAATAAAAGAAGGTTCTTCTTTTTAACATATTTTCTTTTTTTTCTTTCTCCATCTTTCAAAAACTGCAGTTTGTTCACATCAACAACCTGAAGCTGATCTGCAGGGCACACCAACTTGTCCACGAAGGCTACAAGTTCATGTTCGATGAGAAGCTGGTCACAGTGTGGTCGGCTCCGAACTACTGCTATCGCTGCGGCAACATCGCCTCAATTATGGTCTTTAAAGACGCTAACACAAGAGAACCGAAGCTCTTCAGAGCAGTGCCTGACTCTGAGAGGGTTATCCCACCCCGAACAACTACACCCTATTTCCTGTAAGCCCATTAAAACCAAACCAAGCAGCCATTTGTTCAGTGCACAGACGGTGGCATCAGCACTTATAAACCCATATGAATTTTGTATTGTACATTTAGAGTATTTACAGTGCACTTTACTGTGCCAACTGCCCGTTGTTATTCCCAGTACAGTTAAGTGAGGTGGCGCAGCAGTGTCGCTGTGCTGTTTTAGAGGAAGGATGAAAATGGCCCTTGTAAAACGTTCATATTTATACATTTAGATTGTACTTATCTATAGAAATTCCCTCTGCTGAGAAATTGCAGGTGCAGTGTTGTATGCAATGTCTCAATTTATTTTGTTATGCTTATGTATTAAAACTGGATGTCAGATAATAAAGCACTGCACAAATTGGAGTTATACACTTAGTGTTATCATGTGATATTATAAATAAACATGTAAACATGGGAGTAAATGTGTAAACAAATGGCTATATCCATTTGTTAGATTTCTGTAAGGCCTGTGATACCTTTGAAGATTCTCTGTGATTTCAAGATTTGGAATCAGTGCTTGTAATTATTTGTTTTCTGTGTAACCATTCTGTTTTTAAATAAAGAAATCCATTAATTGTAAAGGTGAGTTGAACACCGTTGGAGTACTTCTACTTTTGTATTCATGTTAAGGCCCCTACACACCAAACTGACACCAAAGAACACGTCCCGACGGAACACGACTGTTGTGTTGCCTCACGTCTCCTCCGTCTTGGCCAAAAAGTCGCACTGGAACACACCGCAAAGTAGTGTGTATTCGTCATTCAGAAGAGGCAACCAGAAGACAGATTGCGTGATATATAGAAACAACAAATAGCTACCTACAGCTCGAGCCAAGCAGCACAGGGATGAACTATGCCAATATTTTTAACAGTATCTGTGCAGTGCCTTTTCAGTGGGGCAAGATATAGCAAATATGTGTGCCTATCCTGCTATTTGTGTTTATTCTTTTAATCACACAGCGTTAAGAAAAAATAAAAATGTGCCTACATAACTGTCAGTTGCAGCCGCAGCATTATTATTGGTTTAACTACTAACAGTATATTTTTAAAATGACCATCTTGAACAGCTATACATTAAAATACTTCTAGGCAGATTGTGGACAGTAACAAAGTACATTTACTTAAGTACTGTACTGCTCCACTCCCATTCTGGCAAATAGTGTTTCGCTAAGCTGAACGGCGGAAGGTGTCGGCACGGCCGCAAAGACACAACGGTGCGGGACACCAATCTGAGTACTAGGGCGACAGGACGCTCATCGATGGCCCGACATCTATCGGTGTGTCCGGGCCTTATGCACCATAAACTTCCGGAATCTCAAATCCCCTCTTCCCTCTCCTCCCTATTGGCTGACACTGTCCCTGACTCCAGCCTCACCTAGTACGCTTCACCTGCTGACCTGGTCAACACCTACAACAATGCTCTCTTCTCCTCAATCAACTCGCACCAATAAAAACCAAATCTGTCTCTTTCACTCACTCCTCCCCCTGGTACACTAATCATCTCCGACGCCTCAAATCTAAAGGCCGCCAACTCGAAAGACTTGCAAATAGAACCGGTCTTACGATACATAAAGATGTCTACAAACTACACCAACAACAGTACAAAGACGCTCTCAACAGCGCACGCTCCTCCCACTACTCTTCCGTCATGCAATCTGGCAGCAACAACCCTAAGACACTTTTTTCAACATAAGCAAACTCCTCAAACCTATGGATACCATCTCCAACTCCTTCACCGCCACCACATGTGACTAATTCCTCTTGTTTCTTCAGGACGAAATTGAAATAATACACAGCCAACTGGCCAACGCTTCCAACTCCTCCACCACCCATCCTTACCTCGAACCTTCCTTCCCTCCTCCTTCGAATCACCCTTTTACATCATTCACTCAAATCACTACTGCTGACCTAGCTTCCCTAGTCATTGGCATGAAAACTTCAACCTCCATCCTGGACCCCATCCCCTCCACCCTTGTCAAATCGTGTCTCCCCCAACTCATTCCTCTGATCACCGCAGTCATTAACTCCTCTCTGTGCACTGGCCTCGCCCCCCCTGCTTTGAAACTCGCTGCTGTCACCCCTGTACTGAAAAGAACCCGGACTAAACCCTGACATCTTCAATAACTACCTGCCCATCTCCAACCTCCCATTCCTGTCAAAGATTTTGGAGTGAACTGTAGCCTCCCAACTACAATCTCACCTGGACAGCCATAACCTTCATGAACAATTTCAATCTGGTTTCCGCACTCGCCACAGTACTGAAACTGCTCTACTGAAGGTCACAAATGACAATCTCCTCTCTGCTGACTCTGGTTCCCTCTCCATCCTCATCCTTCTTGACCTAACCGCTGCTTTTGACACCATTAACCACTCCATCCTCATCACCCCCCTTCAGTCTTTAATTGGCAACAGGGCCGCCCCTGGCCAACTTGTGGCCCCACGCAAAGTTATATGATGATGCCCTCTGTGTTGCGAGCGTCAACGGGGTGGGGGGGGTGGGCGGGGTGCTAGTGGAGCCTCGCAGCGGTGAAACTGTGGCGCGCTTAGACTGTAGGTGCACCGCATTTGCGCTTCAGATGAGGCTCCCTCCGCAAAATGAAGAACCCTCCGCAAGATGAGGCCCCCTCAGCAAGGTGAGGCCCCACGCAGTCTGTGTGATTGGCCTGTAGGGAGGGCGGCCCTGATTGGCATAACCGGCACCGCCCTCTCCTGGCTCAAATCATATCTCTCTGGCAAAAAACTATTCATTTCCATCAACAACTGCAAATCCCCCACCGCTTCAGTCACTCACGGCGTCCCCCAGGGCTCTGTACTTGGTCCCCTGCTTTTCATCATTTACATCCTCCCACTTGGACAGATCCTCCGCAAACACCGACTTCGGTTCCACTGTTACGCTAACGACACCCAACTCTACCTCGCTACAAAAACTATTTCTGCAACCACCCACTCCCAACTCACCAACTGCCTCACTAACATCTAAACATGGATGCAAAACAACTTTCTGAAACTAAACTGTGACAAATCTGAAATAATCATTTTTGGCCCAAACTCACTAACCGCTCCACCCAGGACTCCCCTCTAAACATCGAAGGCTCCATCGTCAACCCCTCAACTCACGTCCGTAACCTTGGTATCATCCTCGACCCCGCCCTCACTTTCCTCCCTCACGTAAACCAGGTCACAAAAACCGCCTTCTTCCACTTAAAGAACATTGTCCGCACCAGACCCCCCCTCTCATCCACCGCTGCTGGAACTCTCATCCATGCCTCCATTACATCCCGTCTGGATTCCTGCAACAGCATCCTCTATGCATACATCCTCAATAAACTGCAATATGTCCAAAACTCCGCTGCCCGTATGCTCACCTCCACCCGACGCTCCGACCACATCTCCCCTATCCTCCATGACCTCCACTGGCTCCCCATCAAACACCGGATTGACTTCAAATGATTACTTCTCACCTACAAAGCCATCAACAACCTCCCCCCCCCCCTACCTCACTCACCTCATCCCAAGGCCGTAAATGTTGAAGTTAAAAGCATCAATCTGGTGCACTTTGAGAGCAACATTAAAGGTGGGGTAGGTCATTTTGGAGAAACCAGCTCGAGTGCGCTAGAATTTGAAAATACACAGCCGGAAAAAATCTGCCACTTCCTTACAGAGCCCCTCCTCCAACACACACGAACGCGCACATGACCAATGAGGGCACGAGATAAGTTTGTGCACAGATGGAAGGCTGACAGGCAGGTAGGCCATCCAGTTATTTTAGCCGGGCCGGCTAAAATGATTGGTCGTGCTTTTTACAGTTGGCTTCCACAGATTACATTTTTTTATGGATTTTTTGTCAAAGCACTTAAGATATTCATTGCTGTCGGGATGTTAAGAGCATTCCATGGAATATAACAAAAAGTGTATCTCGAGCCGGTTTCTCAAACTTATCTACCCCACCTTTGTCCACCTATGGATACATCTCTCAACACTCTCAACACCCATATGAAACAGAACTGTAAACAGATTTACTTTTACTTTATGCATATTTTACAAATCACTCCCTAGCTACTATTCCTGAAAAGTTCGGTTTTAACATCAGAACTACAAGTTATTTACACAAAGAAGCTAAACCGGAGGGTTCATTAACATTACCATTACGAAATAAAATAATATAGTTTAGGGCTAACTTGGATTAGGACTAGGCCTACTGTTTATGTTCTTTTTGTTTTATTTGTACTGTTTCTGTTCTGATTTTATTTAAAGTGTCTTTGAGCATTAGGAAAAGCACTATAAAATCCAATGTATTATTATTATTATTATTATTATTATTATTATTATTATTATTATTATTATTATTATTATTATTATTATTATTATTATTATTATTATTATTATTATTATTATTATTATTATTATTGTTATTATTATGTTGTAGTTGAGTATGGTTTGATGTAAATACATCTTCTGTACTTTTACTTTAGTAGGATTTTTTATGCAAGACGTTTACTTGTAATAGAGTGTTTTCACTATTTATAACGGGTATTTTCACTTCAGTAAATATCTGATGATTTATTTCACCTCTGCAAATACAGTTACTTGGAGCACGGAGAGGCATTGATTCCATTTGTCAAAGCCACTGCAGAATTAAGCGTTTCTCAAGCATTTGATATTTGTTTTTGACATATACTAATACATTATTTATTTATTTAGTCACATTTTAAAGGCAGGTTACAGAGATGTTGTAGTATGTTCATCTTGGTACATCTCTAAAGGTGCTGGCTGATACTCCCGTATCCTCTAGACGGCGCATGCGCCCACATTCCTCTCAGCTCTGTAGCCAATGAACAGAGGCCCCGCCGTGTCGTCATCAGTCATCTGTGTTGGGATGAATACGTGTAGCTCACCAACTAGCGGCAGCTAGCTTGTCAGTCGAGACAGCTAGTACATATTGACTGTCACAAGGATAGCTTTTCTTTACGTGTATACAGCAAAGAAGCGAACGTACATTCATTGAACATTTGAAAACGCTACGGACTGATCCGTTGTTGAAGTTAATATGGTAAGAGAAAGGCGACGAGCAAGCTAACGACAGCTAGCATCGCCCGGTGGTGGTGTTAACTCTTATTGTTATGGCTAGAAGAGCTAGCTGGCTAGCTGTCTGTCAAAACATAGTCTGACAGTGTCATTGTACATTTCTTAATGGGATTACACTGACGAAACACACAGACAGAGCTTTTACTTTGCAGCAATTTGTGACATCACTTTGGTTGGAGTCAGTAAGAATACACTGTAGCGTTGACACGGAAACACATTTATTTACAAACTCTAAATGTAGTTTTATTTCCTAATGCTATCATTTTTGATGAATTGCATACTTACTCCATCATAACATTTCCTCAACCCGCTAAAGAAGCATTTTAACCTAAACCTTTAGAGTCTCTGGTGCAGAATGGAAGCATTCAGAAGGTTGAAAATTATGATCAAATTATTGGACAGTTTTTTGACATACCAATTTGACAAACATGGATTGTTTTCCAGTGCAGTAAAACACATCCTTCAATTAACTACTTAATTATCACCTTATTATTATTCTTTGTAATAAATGGTCCTTAAAGTAGAAAGACTTGACAACCAAAATGTTCCAGCTTTTGTCTGTCTTTATTTTTGCCCGAACAGCCCGTCTATTATAAAATGATAATAATGGTTGTGGAAAAGCTCTTGATCTTGTTGCTGGACTCATTACAACAATGTGACATGTGACTGTTCTTACAAGAAACCCATGTTGTTAATCTTGCAATTTTGATAACTGTCTCTTTTCTTTTCCTAGCTGTAACAGAATGGAATTACCAGAAACAACTTGTTTGGAGTGGTACTGCATAAGGACGCAGTTCTGTTTCAGCCTTCAGAACAAGGAGCCATAAACGTCCATGTGTCGCAGGAAGTCCCTTACTCTCCAGAAACTGCAAATTGCACCAAAAAAGAGACACTCAAAGGACAGACATGTTTGCCAAGTTGAAGAAGAAGATTGCAGAGGAGGCGGCCACAGCACCTCGGAGTGGTGTTCGGATACCGCGCACCATCAGCAAGGAATCCATCACCTCAGTAGGGGCCGACTCAGGGGATGACTTTGTAAGTACTTTAAGAACTCATCACAAGTTATTATTCTAATGTAATCAAATGTTTTCATGTTTTGCAGATGGTCTGCTCCCTTTTTGATGCATAATCAATAGTGATGGGAATTATGGCTCTGTGAAGGGAGCCGGATCTTATGGCTCCGTTCCTTTCAAAGAGCCGTTCAAAAGAGCCGTTTTTTTTTTAAGGGGGCGGGGCTACTAGGTTTATCTGCGAAATAATCACCAGGATAATGATTGACTGTATTGCCACTGCCTAATGTCAATAATCGGCATTGTAAACATGACACAAGGTGGCGCCATATCCATGTCATTCATGTCAGTGAATGTACTTTGAATTTACCCTCTGTATGTGTTAAGTAAATAAAGTTGCCTTGCCTTGAATGAAATTCATGCAACTCTTAATATTAGATAGGCCTACTGTGTTTTTAAGTGGCGATGGAGATTATTTGTTGACCCTGCTTTAAAGGATATTTTGCCTTTACAAATGGTGCGCTTTATCACTGCCTGGGTTTTGGTTGAAGTGCATCCAAATGCTGCTGCGTTTTCGCGTTTGGCTCATTTTCCATCCGAAAAACACGTGGTCTACCTGTCCTGTACCAGTTGTTATGACTTCTCTCTCTCGCGTATTCCGTTAAGACCCACCCCACCTCACTCCTCGTGCTGAAACCTACCAATCAGAGTAGGGGCGGGTCTTCACAGAATACGTTTGGGGAACAAAATCAAGCTTTTTAAAAGGCGAGTGGATTTTGGCAGGCAGTGAGTGCGGACCAACGATTGAACGATAACAAGAACGGCTCTCACCAAGTACGACTCGGTTCCCCTCGTTCGTACCAAAGAGCCGTTCAAAAGAATCGACTCGTTCGCGACCGACACATCACTAATAATCAACCACTGTTTGGATACTTTATTAGATTGGGTTTGCTTAACACCGTCACACCTTTGTGTTCCAACCCACAGTGGACAACTTTTAGGAAATACTTTATCACCTTACAAAATAGTTCAGTAACTTTTCAGTGTTAATCTAATAATAAGTATTTAATGGTAAGTCCTGTTCCTGACTCAAGAAGAAACTAAACAGCTTTGTTTTTGCTGGATGATTTATTGTATTTAACTGTTATTATCTAGCTTTCCATATAATATCTTTGTGTTGCACATTTGTATTGATTTCACGATAAACATTGTGATGGAAGCATCCACACTGAGTAACGATAACCATGTTGAGGCCCCATAATAGATATCAATGACCTGTTACTGCTGTACGTCTCCAGCAGAAAGAAATGAAGATAAGGATGGAAATAATAGGAATAATACAAACTGTTGAAGGAAGCTGATGATTGACTGATGCCTTGTCATGCAATGTGCGTCTTTCAGCACCAGATATGCAAGGAAAGACAGAGAGAGAGATATATAGAAGCTGTTCATTTTATTTAGCTGATAGCGAATATGTTCAAAGAGCATTTAACTAATCCATCCCCATGTGTGAATATATTCATATTCAGATGGATTTAGTTTGAATTTGAGTGTTTCTTATGTTCATCAAATCGCTCTTAAGTGATCCCAGCAATATTGTTGGCTGTTGTCGACTCGTCATAGTTGTGGCTTAGAGTCCACCATCCATTTCAAACCCCATTCCCCTGTTGGTGTGTCCTTTGAAAGGACACACCAACAGCTTTGAAAGGTGAAACAAACATCTTCATGTACCTGATCTGACAACACACAACACGTGAAGGGACTTTCTATGAACTGCAGGAACTGCAGGAACTGTAGCCGACCTCTGCTTTACGAGTAGCTCATGTGTGAAACATGGCAGTGATCACAGCAGCATCCATAACAAAAATGAACGAATGCTGAATGAAATCACTTTATTCTCAACTAATTGATTAATGTCCATAACTGTAAGGAATAGATCTGTTTGTGGCCTCACGGGTCCTTCATGAACTGCATTACAGTGAGTTTATTTGAAAGTGGATAAACAGAAACTGCTGAACGAAGCACCCTTACTATTTGTAGATGCTTGTATGTCTACCATAAAAAGCAGCACTGATATTAAGGACAGTGTTCTATACTCTGTTGAATTTTTGTAATGTTTTTTATTTAACCTTTATTTAACCAGATAAAAGCATTGAGATAAAATCTCATTTACAAAGCTGACCTGGCCAAGAAGGCAGCAACGTTACACATTATGACACATAACACAGACATGTAAAATACAGATAACAACTAACTAAGACGAAAAGCAGTCACTACATTGTGCACATTTGGGACAGTAAGAAAGGTACTACTTATTACTGCAAGAGCAGCTGGTGGTAAGGACCTCAGACAACTTCAATTTAAAACAGGCTATAGGGACAAGTGCCATCAGTTTGAGGCGTGATTGAAGGTTATTCCAAGACCAAGGACCATAATGAAAAAGACTCCTTTTTCCAGCCTCAGCAGGTACCTGGAACCGTATCCAGGCACTGGATCTGAGGTTGTAACAGTCACAAACTGGAGCAAATCTGGCACATATGTACAGTGGAAGCTTACCTAAAATGGCTTTATACATTAATAAAAACCAATGCTGCATCCTACGCATACTAAGTGAGGACCATCCAGTTAGGCTATACAGTTTGATGCTGATGGCCGAGGTCCAGCTGCAGTAATCCCCTCTGTCCCGTGTTCTAAAGTGCAGCACCACTGCCAAATGACTAAATGTCATCAGCATCACATCTTCCCTCTCAGTGCAGAACAATGGTTAATGATTAAATACATCATTTCATATACCATGCCAAAAACCACACTAAAACAGCAGCAATTACAAAAATGAAAGCTTTAAAGCTGTTTTTTGTATTGCCTACAATTTGTCTTTGCCATACTCGGGGTGAAAAAAAGACAGGAAACTTCTTGTAGAAGTCAGTGTTTTCTGCACAAGAACAAGTACGTGGACTCTTTTTTAATAACCTGCATTTATTTATAAATTGAGTGGAGGGATCACCATGCTTTGGGCTGTGTTGTTGACTCGTGGCCTGGATAGTTTGCCATCATTAAAAGAAAAGGGAATTCTCAAGTTTACTAAGATATCCTCCAGGATAACTTCAGACTGGTGTATGCCAGCTGAAGCTCAGCCATGGTTAGGTGGTGCAGCAGGACAATGACCCAGCCTAGACCTCATTCCAATAGAAATGCAGTGGAATGACCTCAAGAGAGCCGTTCACACCAGACATCCTGAGAGTATGGCTGAGCTGAAGCAGTTCTGTGAGGAAGAATGCTCCATTTCTCCTTTCCCCCTCGTTTCAGGTCTGATCGTAGCTACTGGAAGCGCTTGTTTGAGGTTATTACTGCAGAAGGAGGTTTTACCAGTTATAAAATGGAGAGGGTTCACTTACTTTTCCTGCCAAGACATAAAAGATTATAAATGTTTGTGTGTTAATAGCTTGTTTGTCTATTCTTGTGACTTTGATCAGATCACTTTTAATGACCAATTCATGCTTAAAACCAGGACATTCCAAAGGGTTCACATACTATTTCTTGTCACTGTAGTTCTGGAGACTCAAAGAAAATTGCAGGAATGAATGTCAGTGCTATGATGGGAACCCTGGCTGACGGCTTTTGAAGTAGTCACCAGTCAGGCAGTTTCTAGGTAGCAGGGTGTGCCTCACATTACATTGTGTTCATTTCATGCAGGCAGGATACAGTGTAACTCAGTCCCAAACCAACCAGTCTAACATGAAGCCCTGTTGATTCACTTCTCGTTTCCCAACAGAACACGCACAGCTGACCTTTCTGTCTTTTGTAACTGAGTTGTTTTCTTTGGATGTGACTGCTTAATTGACCTGTTTTAGTGCCGGGCAGTGCACAGTAGGGCTGCACGATTTGGGGAAATAATGTAATTGCGATTTTTCTGACAGATATTGCGATTGCGATTCGATTTGCGATATTTGTTTTTAAGTGACCCAACGGAAGTCTATTGTAAAATGCGGCCATATCTCCGGCTAGGAAGGTCGTATCAACGTGCTCCCGAAAAGTATTTCAAAAATACATGGCAGGTGATTGGATCAATCTGTCTATCACCTTCTATCATGGGCCACTTCTGATTGGTTAACAATGACTGGTACATGTGGAGCACAGCACTTCTGATTGGTGTGGATGACTGACACACAAGAAGAACTAAAAAACTAAAAGAAATCGCAGGCTTTGTGATTTGATAATTGTATCATTTTAAAATCGCGATTTCGATTTAAAATCGATTAATCGTTCAGCCCTAGTGCACAGTCACAGTGCACAGTCACAGGGCTGACCAGACTCCTGAGGCTGTATAGTCAACTCAGTTTCACTTGGCTAAATCATAGTGAAGTCGCTGAGGAGCCCTGCTGCCAGCTAACACTGTTTCTCTGGTGCATCCACAGTAGTGTGGGCGCCGTAGTTTAACACTTGTTTGCGTGACCATGACCGGTGGTGTGTTTCCTTTCTGCAAGAAATCATCTGCGGTCTCCGAAGCCTGATAAGGATGTGTGTGTAGTACAAAACGCAACAAACTCTAACTGATATGTGTTGGGTCCAGGCTCAAGGGCGTATGGCACTCTCAACTCTTTCCAGGACATGCCGGGGCCCTGCCTGCCAGTAGCTTTGCCGATATGTGTGTTGATAGTAATAGATTAAGAGCGGTGAATCAGCTTAGAAACAGGAAGTGCTCAAACGTTTGTGTGAATTTATCAAATTTAGCAGTGATTCCATGTCAGCCACAGCTTGTCACAAAAAATCTTACTGATAGTGTATTTAACAAACTTAAACTAGCTTTATTAAATGTCAGGTCTTTGGCAGGAAAAACATTTTTAATCAATGATTTTATCACTGAGCACAATCTCGATTTTATGTTTTTAACGGAAACTTGGATTGAACAAAATAACAGTGCAGCTGTTCTTATCGAATCACCCCCTCCCAACTTTAGTTTTATGATTCAGGAAAGAATGCAAGAGAAAGGAGGTGGAGTTGCTATTTTGTTCAATGATTCCATTCAATGCAGGAAGACATCTTATGGGAACTTTGCTTCTTTTGAATATGTGGCCCTTCAGCTGAAATGCTCCTCTCGAGCTCTGTTCCTAAATATCTATAGACCACCCAAATACTGTGCAAGCTTTTTTGATGACTTTACTGAACTGCTGTCTATAGTGTGTATTGACTTTGACCGTCTAGTCATTGTTGGTGATTTTAACACCCCTGTTGACAACCCCCAGGACAGAGGGGCTAAATAACTGTTTTGTGTTCTTGATAACTATGGACTGACTCAGCATGTGACGGAGCCCACGCACAATAAGGGGCACACTCTGGACTTAATTATCTCAAAGGGTCTGAATATCTCTAAGGCGATATTTAACTGAAAATACTAGGGAAATGTTTAAAGAATTTTTCTTCCACACTTGCCCCTGCTAACATCTCAGTAAATGAGCTAGTAGATCATTTTAATTAAAAGATTAAAGATTTTATAGATGCCATTGCTCCAACTAAGGTAAAGGAAGTGACTGGCAAGAAAATATCTCCATGGAGAAAGGCCATGACTGTGAAAACAGAAAAAAGAGTGTCGAAAAGCTGAACGTAGGTGGCGAAAAACAAATCTCCAGGTTTATTTTGAAATCTATAAAGAGAGACTTGGCCTTTATAATTTGGAATTGAAAAACGCACGACAGTCTTTCTTCTCTGACATCATTACCAAAAACAAAAACAACGCACATGCCTTATTTGCTACCGTCGACAGACTAACAAACCCCCCAGTGTCAGTAGCCTCTGAATTTCTATCCACCAGGGCCTGCAATGATTTTGCCTTCTTCACTGACAAAATTCAGAAAATCAGACAAGCAGTCAGTGCCTCTGCATCAGGTACAGCAAATGTGTTGTCCCTGTGTCCACCTAAAATCAATTCAAACACCATGACACAATTCCATCAGATTAATGATAAAAACCTAGAGGACATTATACAACATCTGAAATCCTCCTCCTGCTGCCTTGATATTATACCAACAGGATTTTTCAAAGATGTTTTTCATTGCATGGCCTCAGATCTACTTCACATAGTAAACAAGTCTCTTTACTCAGGTGTTTTTCCACAGGCCCTGAAAACTGCTGTCATTAAACCGCTCTTAAAAAAGAATAATCTAGATGCTTCAGTAATGAACAATTACAGGCCAATATCAAACCTGCCATTTCTAGGTAAAATCATTGAAAAAGTTGTTTTTCAACAGTTGAGTAATTACTTGCATTTAAATAACTGTTTGGATGTGTTCCAGTCAGGCTTTCGTCCAAACCACAGCACTGAGACTCCTCTTGTAAAGGTCTTCAATGACATCCACTTAAACACAGACAGTGGCAGAACTTCAGTGTTAGTATTATTAGATCTCAGTGCTGCGTTTGACACTGTTGACCACAACATATTACTAGACCGACTAGAAAACTGGGTGGGACTTTCGGAAACAGTTCTAAATTGGTTTGAATCCTACTTAAAGGACAGAAAAAACTTTGTTTCTATAGGTAAATACACATCTGAGTTGACAAATATGACATGTGGGGTTCCTCAAGGCTCCATCTTGGGGCCTCTTCTCTTTAACATCTACATCCTACCAGAGATGGAGTACTCGAGTCCTGGACTCGGACTCGAGTCGGACTCGAGTGCCGATTTTCGGGACTCGTGACTCGACTCGGACTCCCGCACTGATTGACGCGACTCGGACTTGGACTCGTGAATTCTCGCGCACGATGACTTGGACTCGGACTCGGACTCGTGAATTATCGCGTACGCTGACTTGGACTCGGACTCGGACTCGTGAATTTTTCCCCCCATGATGACTCGGACTCGACTTGTACATTGACGCTCCGACTTGGACTCGGACTCGGACTCGAGCAAGTTTTCTATGGAGTCTGATGTCCTCTATCCTGGCGTGTGCACCGGCTGCGAGGCGAGTTCACGTACTGGGCCCCGCTATTCCAGTCTAAAGATGTCTAGAGACACACCCCGCATCGTGCTGTATGCTTTCACACATTCTGCTTCCACATTGGAAAAGAGCAGCGCAAAATGCTCTATGTGGAAACAATATTGAAGAGAAGGCTCCGTAACACATTACTCTAAACATCGAGTTCAGACATATAGGCTGTCTTGAACACTATCATCAGAGTAACGTCATCTAATCAATACATAAAGATTCAGCCGATAACACGAAAGCATATGGCTACTTAACATGCAGAATGACGTCATTTTGCATGCTAAGTAGCCATGTGCTTTCTGGGGCTAAATCTTTATCAGTAAACCGATTTAACCGGTAAAAGTTCCTTCAAAATAAGAGTCCCGATCTTATTACTATCAAAATAAAAGTGCAAAACGAAAACTTTACCATAGGAAAATATTGGCATACAAATATAATCACTTCTCTAAAAGGTAACTCATTTTAAACATAGTTTATATATAATAATAATAATAATATTAGTAATAAGCTTTATATTTGTATAGCACCTATTACAAGAATTGTAGCCAAACTCGCTTCACAGCAGTTCAATAGACAGATTAGTATAACATGACAGGATAAAAGCAATGTAGAGGAGCAGCTACATTTCAACACATATATCCATGAAGATTAATACATGAAGACTTGTGACTCGGACTTGACTTGGACTCTTCTTAGGTGACTCGGACTTGGACTCGGACTCGAACACAGGTAATGATGACTCGGACTCGGACTTGACTCGGACACTCCTTGGGTGACTCGGACTTGGACTCGGACTCGAACACAGGTAATGATGACTCGGACTCGGACTCGACTCGGACACTCCTTGGGTGACTCGGACTTGGACTCGGACTCGAAGAGTGGTGACTCGAGAGTGACTTGGACTCGTGAATTGGTGACTTGACTACAACACTGCATCCTACCACTGGCTCAGATAATGAAAAACAACAAAATAAGTTACCATAGCTATGCGGATGACACACAAATTTACGTAACAATTTCACCAGGAGACTATGCTCCAATTCAAACACTGAGTAAGTGCATTGAACAAATCAATGACTGGATGTGTCAGAACTTTCTCCAATTAAACAAAGATAAAACTGAGGTAATGGTTTTTGGAGCCAAGGCAGAACGTATAAAAGTTAGCGCTGAGCTTCAGTCTGCAATGTTCAAAACAACAGATAAAGCCAGAAATCTAGGTGTAGTCATGGACTCTGACCTGAGTTTCAACAGTCACATTAAAACAATTACTAAATCAGCCTACTATCACCTAAAGAATATTTCTAGGATTAAAAGACTAATGTCACAGCAGGATTTGGAAAAACTTGTCCATGCTTTTATCTTCAGTAGACTGGACTACTGTAATGGTGTCTTTACAGGTCTCACTAAAAAATGTATTAGAAAGCTGCAGCTAATTCAGAACGCTGCTGCTCGAGTCCTCACTGACACTAAGAAAGTGGATCAGTCCTGTTCTGAAGTCTTTACACTGGCTTCCTGTCTGTCAAATAATTGATTTCAAAATATTGCTGCTGGTTTATAAAGCATTGAATGGTTTAGGCCCAAAATACATTTCTGACCTACTGCTAAATTATGAACCATCCAGAACTCTCAGGTCTTCTGGTCTGCTTTCTGTCCCCAGTCAGAACTAAACATGGTAAAGCAGCATTCAGTTATTATGCTCCAAATATCTGGAACAAACTACCAGGAACCTGCAGGTCCGCTGCAACTCTTACTACTTTAAATCCAGGCTGAAGACTTTTCTTTTTGCCGCTGCTTTTAATTGAACTATTCATATCTTAAACTGCACTGTAACTTTTATCCATGTATTTTTTCTTTTAATGTTTATTTTATTATCTTTGCTTTTTAATGACTGATTTTAAATGCCATTTTCTTAATGTCTAAAACTAATAAACTTGCCTTGCCTTGCCTTGCCTTGCCTTGCCTTGCCTTGCCTTGCAACCACTTCATAGATTTGTATTACCTGGAGCTGACTAGCCAAATACCACTGACATATACAGTAATACACTGGTATTCAGACCCAAATCTGGAGATATCTTTTTAAATAGTTTACAGCCATGATCCAGAATGAAAATCTGCAGAACCTAGCCACATTTCTGTTGTAATGTGATGGACAATATTTATTTAGGATAATGAAGAAACATCTCTTTTGTATTAAAATCTGCAGTTCCAGATTTGTGTGGGCTTGTACAGAACACTTTGATAGGAAACATCAATGATTCACTTCAGGTTTTGGACTTGATGTGTGGACTTTTTGAAATGTTCTGACTAATAACCACCAGATTATAAAGTAATCAGTAGAGTGAAACTACCTACTGTGAAAACAAAACTTAACACTTAAGTGCTTTAGACAGATTTGAGGATTATTGACTGATAAACCCACTTAAGATGGATATTTGGTCCATTTCCCTCCACAAACAGGATGAATATTAGGTGCTATGTATTTTAACGCTTTGAGTGTGTCTGTGTTCAGGCATCTGATGGCAGCAGCTCCAGGGACGACCTGCCTGCACAGCTTCTCAGGAGGAATGATCAGATCCGCAAGCTGGAGGCCAAGCTATCAGGTAAGTCCAACATCCACCAGTGCTGCGGCCATAGACCCTATCCTAACTGTTTTATCATGAAATTATAGAAACACAATGCAATCTCTGAATGACCGAGGCTAATGATAATACAAACATTTATTGACTTTATTTCTGTCGCACCTTTCATGTAATACATGTTGCTTAAAGTGCTTTACATATACAAAAATGACAACAGAATAAAGACAAGTAACAAGTTTAGTGTCCACTTAGAAGGACGTTAACACAATTGTAGAGGCTACTGGGAGCAGTGTGTCCAAGATGTGTTCTCTTTTCTTTGTTTTTGTTAGAAGCAGCAGAGTTTTGGTACAATATCAAATCACTTTTTTGGAGTTTGGGTCCAAATGCAACACAATATTCCAATCAAATTTCAATAGAAGCATGAATTATTTTTTGGCATCTTGGAGGGTCAAAAATAGCCGTACCTTTCCAATGTTTCTGAGGTGAAATAATGCCACCTTGGTACCTGCTGATATGAGATATAAAACTTAAGATCAAATCAAAATCAAATCAAGTTTAATTCTCAAGATAGAGTTTAAAATAACAACCAGGGTCGGATTTCCACATTTTTTGGGCAGCTCATCGCTTTTCGATTTGTGACCGACTAATATCAATTGTTTCCTGTCCTTATTTAGTTTACATAGAGTAAATACACCAACAACAAGACTTTTGAATGTTATGAATCCAAGATGCGGAGGGATAGATTCATTGTTGCAATATGTTTTTGATTTAATCAAGACTATTGTTCATCTTCATAAAACAATAACATTGTTAAAGCTATATGTATATATATTATACTTCATAAATATGAATATATCAATGCATAGTTAAGTGTGATACGGTAGAAATTCCAAATATATATTTTTTGACATTCACTTTCTAGATCATCTGAATTTGCCACAAAGTTTGGAATTTGAAGCTCTGTTTGCCTGATGCAATATTCAGCACAAAGAATGGGTTTTTCTAATGATGATCATATGAATGTCTCAGAAGGATCATATGATAATGTGTTGCTGTGTGACATAGTCCTGACATATTTGAGGCTTAGGGTGTTTTCTCCTTTACTCAGTCTAATAACCCCTTTGTCCTTTGGGTGGCCTATGTGACTTTGTGCCCTTAGTAAAGGTTAAAGGTCGCACACGCTGCCTTTCAACCAGCATGGTTTTCTCAGATAAGAAATTCATTAATAGTTTTCCATTATTTCTCAATCATGTTTTCCCTTTTGCTTTCTTGTGTGTGTGTGTGTGTGTGTGTGTGTGTGTGTGTGTGTGTGTGTGTGTGTGTGTGTGTGTGTGTGTGTGTGTGTGTGGTGTGTGTGTGTGTGTGTGGTGTGTGTGTGTGTGTGTGTGTGTGTGTGTGTGTGTGTGTGTGTGTGTGTGTGTGTGTGTGTGTGTGTGTGTGTGTGTGTGTGTGTGTGTGTGTGTGTGTGTGTGTGTGTGTGTGTGTGTGTGTGTGTGTGTTGTGTGTGTGTGTGTGTGTGTGTGTGTGTGTGTGTGTGTGTGTGTGTGTGTGTGTGTGTGTGTGTGTGTGTGTGTGTGTGTGTGTGTGTGTGTGTGTGTGTGTGATCATCCCCACCTCCCAACACTAGACTACGCTGAGCAGCTACGAATTATGCAGAAGACCAAGGACAAGCTTGAAATTGCATTAGAAATGCAACAGGATTGTACGTACCTCTACTCTCCTCCCAATGAGCTTCCTTTCTCTCATCTGTCTTTCTGCTGTTAATAACAATCACCTAGCCTATCATCATCTTCTACCATAAAGATGTTTTTTTTATTCAGAACATTATACGTCAGTATCAGCTTTAGACGTTTGCTTTGGGAGTGCTGAATGCTTTTACTTCTAATCTAATTCACCCTTAAAACGTTTCTACTATTTATGAGCATATTAATCAGAGTAATCTTTGCATTTTCTATTCATTTGTTGGTGTACTCACTTTCTCTCAATCGCCTCACACACCTACGTTAGTTTCCTAGATTTCCTACAATCTGTGACAACTACCTTGATTTCCTGTTACTTAAAGCTGGACTCATTTGTATGAGCGCTTATGAGCAATAACAACATTTAGACTATTGCAGATCCACATCCATTGTTTATAACATGTCTTATAGCTGTGTTGCACTCTGGTAGATTGGACACACTTCTCTTGCAGGTACTTTTGATAACAATGTTAAGATTATAGTGTAGGTCTTCTTTGACTCTGAGGTTGAATTTTGAAGTTTTGGTGCATTTTTGGTCCTTGACTTGGGTTTGTGCAGGACAAATATCACAATCTGAGCCCCAGTGACAGAGCTGTGTCCCGTTCCTTGGAGACGGCTGTCAGGAAAGTTCCGATGCTTTTAATGAAAAGTGAAGCTACTGTACTACTTCACACAATAATTGCAGTGTTAGCTTTTACAAATTGTGCTTTTAGTTTGTGTCAGCTGCTAAGCATTGCCTGTCTTTGCTTATGGGATGAACACACTTCCTAATCTGACTCTTACTTTAGACAACAATGCCACTGTCTGTGCTATTTAAAATGTCTCTTCTCTTTGGCTTCATAGAAACCTCTCTGTATGGTTTCCATCTTTCCCTTTCTGTTTTCTTTCCTACTGTCAATGCCCAGTTTCCATAAAGAAACTTCAAGACCAGAACGAGACTCACCAGACCAGCAGAGCCAAAATGGCAGAGGGGATGGCTCTAGCTCTGGAGAAGAAGGATGAGGTAAATAACACTCCTGTTTCACTTCATGCACAGTCCTGATTTATGGCATGTCTAGTAATCACTTTCTATACTTTACCTGCAGGAATGGATTGAGAAGATGACTGATTTGGAAAAGGTGGGTTTTTAATTCTATAAGAATGAAAGTAAGCTGTTTATTATGACTGTTTTCAACATGTTATATAGAAGGGTCAAGGACACATTACGGTGTTTTCACATTATCCTGAGTGATTGACTTTCAGTTGGTGCTGCTGCCCATTTAGTTGGGCTTGCTTCTGCTGGTGGGGAAATGGTCTATTAAGGTCTGGTGCACAGAAAACAACCTGGTTAAGAACCTTAAAACAACCACAGGATCTTCTCCTAGTAAATACTATATAGGATTTTATAAGTTACAACCATGGCATCAAGTATGCCTGTCACCAAGTATCAGAAAGCAAAAAGAAGTTACACCAGTTTGTTCTGCTCGTGTCCTACTCTGTGTATAAAAGTACATAAAAGGGGTGACCACAGCTGAAAGGAAAACTATTTTAGGCAATATTAATAATTGGTTGAAACCAAACTGAACTCCAGGTATTAAAGCCCACTTTCCCCTTTTCCACCAAAATGAGCACATGTATGCACATTGCAAAAACACAAACCCCGGTCGAAGAGGGGGTAGAGTCCCTCCCCATTACCAACAGACCAGCATGCATTTCAGTTTTTTGTGTGTGTTTTTTCTGGTGGGTCACGTTTGATGTAAGTAGAAGTGGTTCCTTCTTCTTTTATCTGTCACTGTTTCAGTCTATTTCAGACTTTTAAAGTTGGAGATGTCAGAGCAGTGGAAAGACTAACAAATAGGTTTTAATGGGTCTCTTTTTGTTTCTGTTGAGTTTGAATGAAGTTATTTTATTCAAAATAACAAATCCATTAACGTACAGTTACCGTTTTCTAACAGGAGTTTTTACATTTATTAATTACAATAATTGTCCAAATACCAGTTTTTTCTGTATCCACTATAAAATCCCTTCAAAGCACGTCACATAGCTCGCGCCCAGAAGGTGGCGAAAATCAGTGTGTCCACCCGGCGTCATGTTTCTGTCACTGCTGATCAGGTAAATACCGTGACTACTGCAGAGTCAGGATTGAATGCAGAATGTAACTTTTCCTCTGCAGAATCAAAAGCCAGATGTTAGTGGGTGTAAGGGGCTTATTTCTCCAGGGGCTTAGGACTTGGAACCTGCTCATACCCTCAAAATGAACAATGCACGTGTACCATAAATTGGTATAACTGTTGTGTTTGTTTAGGAGAAAGCTGCCCTGTCAGCCCGGCTAGAGGAGATGATGGAGCAAAGCTTAGCACTCTTCCAGAAAAGGGATGACCTGGATGAACTGGAGGGCTTTCAGCAGCAGGAGCTCGCTAAAGTTAAACACATGGTGCGTACATGTGAGCTGGATGCTTGGATTTACAGCAGTATCATACTGTAATTAGACGAGAAGGTGGAACATTGCTACTACTCAATTCAGATTCTGGTAGTTGCAAATTCTGCTTTATTGGATATTTTCTTAATTATTCATGACATTTAAATCATGCAGCATTAGAAAAATACTTCAAACTAGCTGGTAACACCATAAACTCAATACGTCTCTCTCTCTCTCTCTCTCTCTCTCTCCTATATCGATCTCTCTCTCTCTCTATCTCTCTCTCTCTCTCTCTCTCTCTCTCTCTCTCTCTCTCTCTCTCTCTCTCTCTCTCTCTCTCTCTCTCAATTCAATTCAATTCAATAAGCTTTATTGGCATGAATGTCAGGTGAACAATATTGCCAAAGCATCAAGGATAATACAATTCAATAAAATTGATAAAATACAAATACAATTCATTCATTAAACAATTTACAACAATATATTATTACAAAACCTCAAGTATAAAATGTAAAAAGAAAGAAAGAAAAGAGACCCATGAAGTAGAGGAGTGATCGTTGCTGTCTCTGAGGCTGTGACATGCGCTCACATGTTGATTTGTTTACCATTTATGTCCATCAGTTGCTGAAGAAGGAGGAGCAGCTGAGCCGGAAGGACCAGGAGCTCCAGCAAAAGGAGGCTGAAGTTCAGTCAGCAAAGCGAGGGCTGTCTGAGGTCAGAGGGAAACTCCAGACTCTGGAACAGCAGCACGAAGAGAGCTGCACAATCAACACTGAGCTGGAAATCGAGCGGTAAGCAGGAACGCAGCAGGACTGATGGGATTTGTATGCTCTTTTCTTTTAGCCTGTTGGTTAATCTTCTGAATCAGCTGTGCTATCAGATAGCTAAGCTTTCCCAGACAGTCATCCCCAGTGGAACTGCTGGGGATTTGCCTGTTAACTATAAAGTTAACAAACAAAGGAAACTACAAATAATACAATCAAATAAATCACAATATAGAGTTTAAACATGATTTTTGCTTTTTAGGTTTACTGCTGATATCATATATTGGAAACCATGTCGTGTCACCTTTATGTCTCCTGCATACTTGCATAAAATGTCCTCTCTTTATAAGTCTACATCAGTTTTGGTACTTGATTTGTGTGAAAGAGCACAAAGTGCATGTGTGTGACTGTGCACAGAGAGGAGCTGCTGCTGCTCAGAGAGGAGGCGGAGCAGAAGTTGAGTGAGCTGCAGGCCGTCCTCCAGCGGGTCTCTGAAGACTTCCACAAGGTCAGAACACAAGCTCCACTACTTATTTACTTAACGTATCATGGTACTCCTTCATACATCCCTTTCAGTCTGAGAGTGGGAGAAGTTTGAGAGAAGTTTGTTTTTCAGTCACAGGGTATGGTGTCGACTTTAGAGAGGTCCCTCCATGAACTGCAGACTGAACATGACGCCCTGAAGTTGCAACAACAGAAGGTCAGATCCATTCATGTATCTTCAAGCACAGTGGTTCCCAACCTTTTTCTCTAGTGTACCCTGTGAGCTGGTCGCCATTCTATGGTCGCATTCAAACCTAATAGTCACTTCTTTGGTGCGCACCAGACGACGGTTTGTTACATTGTTTCATTTTTCAGAAGGTTTGGTTTGCGTTCACACAGGCAAACCTCAGAAGGACTATAAACTGTCAACAAAAGTCATGTGCACGGAAATGCTGTTCAACAATTGGTCAGACAGTAAGCGGCTAAAAACACAATTCCCGGCATTTCTACCGTAGCCCCCCGAATGGAGCATCGGCAGGTTATTTTCATGCTGCTGTTAATCTGGAGATCAACAGACTCTAATGGACAGCTCATAGGATTATATAATCAGACAACGTGCATTAAAAAACATTATAACACATGCGTATAATGAGAGACGTTCTGCAGTCAGGAGGAGGTTTCACCGACAACAGGGAGCTCTGATGAGATTGTACCACCATGTTTCTCAATTAATTAACAATATCTTAAAATGACAATATTAACAATTCAAGTCAAACTTTGGTGATTTATGTTTTCCTTTGACATCATCAGGCTGCTGTTACAGAGGAGGACAAGGAGCGCTTGTTAGCGGACCTTCAGAAGAAAGTGACGTCTCTGGAGAGGCGGCTCCAGGGGAACCTGAGCCAGGACGAGCATCTGCAGGAGTTTCTCAAGGAGGTGAACAACATCATCAGGATGAAAACTACCATTGTGTTGCTCATAGTTAAAAGTATTGCAAAACTCTAAACAAATCTTAAATAACATCAAAATATATTCAGAACTTAGATTTAGTTGTTTTCTGTTTTTGGTCCTTTTATTTAAATAATTATCAATCTCTTAATAGAAGAGTATAATATTGAGCTTACCTTACATTTCATTCTGATTAAGCCCCGTCCCTTTTCTAGGGAATTAATCCGAAATCTTTTCAGAATCCGAAATCCTTTTTTTGTCCTGCAGAGGGAAAAAATATGATTTGAAAACCAAACCATTTACCTGTCCAGTTGTTGTCTTTTCAGAAGTGTGGCCTTGAGCAAAATCTGGAGGAGACGAGAGCAGAGCTGCTGTTGGTTCGGACAAACCACGCTGATACTGTGAGCGCTCTGGAGACACAGGTAAACCACTGCGGGGAAATCTGCTGAAGATATGATCTTTTGCTCTTATTTGAATGAAAATGTATGTAATATTCACTCATTGTGCTAAATAAGCAGACATAGGTCACCAATTTACAGTTGGTGTTGAAGTGTTCAGGTGAATAAAACTAGTTCTACTTCCTTCCTTATTTGCCTATTTTCATTTGCATTCATTTCTTATCACAAGCACAAGGTTAACTATGGCAAAGCTCTTGCAACTTGCATACAAAGGTTGTCAAAGGGAAACCGGTCATATTGAAAGTAATAAATCAGTGTGGGCTGTGTGTTCCTCTCTGACCCAGGTTTCCAAACTGAACGGCAACATCACTGAGCTGCAGACCCTTCTCCGGCACAAGGACGACTCCTCCAGAGCCTACAGAGACAGAACAGACACACAAGTAAGCAAGCAGACACATTAGTGTCACAATGACAGATAACATTATTCATTTACATATTTCATCTTCTTGTTCCCTTAAAGCAGGGGTATTCAAATCCAATTCAACAAGGTTTCCTCAAGCAAAGGTCCGGAACATCATAATGTCTAACTTGTCTAATTAGTTTGATATATATTGAAGTAGCTTATTAGCTGTATCATTGTCGGCATTTAATCAACAACTGACCATCAAATAAACAAATATTATATATAATATTCATATTTATTGTCACTTAACATTGAACTGTACAGAAATATAATACTGTAGGCATGTATAATGTTCTTCTTGGGCTGCATTTAAAAATATAATAAATAAAATAGCTTTTGGTATATTGTGCATCTTAAAATGCAAGTGCTTAATTTAAGAAAAATTAAATAAAGTGTAGCAGCAGCTTGAGTTTCCCTTTTTTCTTTAACTGTTTCACATCTTGACTTAACAGTCTCAGACTATTTTAGAATATATCATATATGTGTATCAACAAATCTTAACAATTGAACAGTTTGACAGTTCTATTTCTGTCCCTTTTATATCCCACTCCCCACTTTGTTTTGTTCAGTGAGAGAACTGAGCTCTAGCTTGTCCTGTCAGGAATTAAAAGCTGCTTATTTCCTGTGACCTCAGTTCAGAGTGGGAATGTTTGGTCACAAACGTTGTGCTTTGTCTCATAGTGGCGTTTCACATTGGGACTTTTAATGAGCGCCATGGTCTCCTAGCAAACAAGACACACTGGGCCTGTGCTCCCAGTGGGCAGGATGAACATGGATGAGTCTGTCCATTCTGGGTTGAAAGCTCTGTTTCACTGTCCACCTTTCTCTTCTTAGAGATCGCCATGTGTACTTATTCTTCTCTCCCTGGGTGTTTCTCAATCTCGAGTAAAGCTGCTTCAGAGCCACTATTTCAAGCATACTACGTCATCGAGTGCCGCCGAAGTACTGTTCCTATCTCCAGCATACTTGGAAATCTACCGAGCCCGGCGTACTCCGTTTGGAGAAATATCGAGGCTGCACATGAGTAGACTTCGTCTTAAAATCCCCACAATGCTTTGCGCACGGACCAATTTCCCCAAATCTGTGGCGGAAGATGTAAGGCGGGGCCTCTCATATGACGCACACCTGCACACTTGCTAGCGTGTTCCACACTTCGTTTTCCGAATGCCAGGAAGCATTCTTGACTCGCTTCTGAAGCAAGATGCTCGGCAGACATGTGCTACCAAGCAAGCGTACTCGCGATTGAGAAACACCCCCTGTCTACAGCATGGATGTATAATAAGAACTGGATACAGCGTGGGAGGCGGGGCCTCATTCATTCCTATGAGAGTTGCTCATTCGCGCATGATGATAAAATGGCCCAACTTTTGAGAGAGCGAAACATCACAGATTACCCGGCATGCCTGAGAAGTACCCGTATGTGCGCTCATAGCGCATGCGCAACTTTAACCATGCCCCCCAAAATGCTCGTTCACATCAAGCACGTCAATTTGCGTACACGTAACAGCACCGCACGTTCATGACAGCATGGTAATGTTTGTTATTATGATAGATTTGATATTAACGAGGCGGCAGTTAGCAGCTAGCGGTTAGCTAGTAATTATGCTAATTTACACATCAATTATGTACTTTTATATTACGCTGTAACAGGATCTAGTGATATCCAAGCAACAGAGCTTCATTTAGCATGAAAGAATTATTGCACTGTATATATATATATATACACAGTGCAATAAGCTTCTTAGTGCAATAAGAAGCTACAGGGACGTTAATCTACGTCGGTAATATTAACTTTATTTAATACAACATTTACGGTACAAGATTTAATCATACAGCCCATGTAGTATAATATTTTACAAATTATGAATTACAGCAAACATGTGCAATATATCCATTATTACAGCTCCGTGGGCTGGCAGTAAGGCGATATGGGTCCGTTCTTATTGTACATCCATGGGTAAAGATAAACGCATGTAGTGCTGAACACGTAACATGAACGTGCCGGGCGGCGCGGTCCCGTGGGTTAGATGCACGTTCATAATGCAGAGGGAAATAACTCTCAGAATAACGTTATTAGCACATTTTTACAACTTGAGAAACGAATGTTTTTAATAAGGGCTATACAAGTGTTCATACTGGGTAGTTTATTTAGTTTAAAAAAATGTATCCAACGATTTACAGACCACTCTTTCCCCATGTAAGTCAATGGCAAAAAGTGTTTCCGGGCCTGGCAACCAAAAGGAAGTGTAGTACCGCCGTTTGGCCAGCACGAATATTTTCATCAGAGTCCGGCGCACTTCCTGGGGGCTTGGTCTACAGCTGACTCGTCTCTTCTTCTGTGTTTCTCTCCCTGTATCGCTCACTCTCTTTCGCCCCCTGTCTGTGCCGGTTAGAATAGAAGCGCCCCGTCAGAATTGAAAATCCCTTAATACTTCATTGATTATAAGTCCGGGTCTGTACAGGTCGGCGTCTGGGTCCGCACCAAATGATGCCCGCCTTAAAGCATTGTTCATTAACAAATCACATAGTATTGGGGGACAAGGGAAGCATACAGTAAAAACTGTCTGACAGTGACCATAATGAATGGTCTAACTTTATATAATATCCCACAGGTGAACAGGTTCATTGGAAACAGGTGAGTGTCATATTTGGGTCAAAAAGGAGCATCCCCGAAAGGCTCAGTCGTTCACAAGCAAGGGTGGGCGAGGTTCACCACTTTGTGAACAACTGCGTGAGCAAATAGTCCAACAGTTTACGACCAACGTTTAATCAACATACAATTTCCAGGGATTTCATCATCTACAGTCCATAATGTCCTCAAAAGATTCAGATCATTTGGAGAAATCCCTGCACTTAAGGCCGGAAAGCAACATTGAATGCCCGTGACCTTCGACCCCTCAGGCAGCACTGCATTAAAACCTGACCTCATTCTGTAAAGGATATTACCACGTGGGCTCAGGAACACTTCAGAAAACCATTGTCAGTGAACACAGTTCGTCAGGTTAACACTCTACCAAAGCCAAAGCCATATATCAACAACACCCAGAAACTCCACCGGCTCCTCTGGGCTGAGCTCGTCGGAGATGGACTGACACAGAGTGGAGAAGTGTGCTGTGGTCTGATGAGTCCACATTCCTAATTGTTTTTGGAAATCCTGGACGTCGTGTCCTCCGGTCTAAAGAGGAAAAGGACCATCCAGATTGTTATCAGCGCAAAGTTCAGAAGCCAGCATCTGTGATGGTATGGGGGGGTGTTAGTGCCCATGGCAACTTGTACATCTGTGAAGGCACCATTAATGCTGAAAGGTACATAAACGTTTTCAGGGACGTCCCTTCTAGACAATGCCAAGAGAAAGAGTCGGGGTACCAGACCGGCCTGCCTGCATTGAAAGTGTTGTTGGAGGGAAGGGGATGTAACACAGTGGTAAACATGACCCTGTCCTAGCTTTTCTGGAATGTGTTGCAGGCATCACATTCAAAATAACTGAATATTTGTAAAAAAACATAAAGTTTATCAGATGGAACATTACATATCTTGTCTTTGGAGTGAATTCAATTGAATATGGGTCAAAAAGGATTTGCAAATAATTGTATACAGTTTTACAGAACGTCCCGACTTCATTGGAATTGGGGTTTGTATATGGGTCCTCATCTTGATAGGAAATACATTGATTTATGTTGAATGGCTGATGATGTTGCTCACAGTATAGAATGCTATAATCATTGTACAACTTTTTGTTTCAGATCGCTGATTTGGAGCAGAAGGTGGTGGAGAGTAGTGACAGACTGAGGAGTGCAGAGCATCAGATCACAGAGAAACAGCAACACATGGAGAAACTGGTGAGTACCACAACTATCAAGAGCAAACACTGTCTTTTAGACGTTTCCAGAAATGACTGTCGGTTGACTTATACCTAGAAACCTTTGGTTGCTCTCTGGGGTTTCATTCTGCACAAAATGGCTCTGGATAGTAGAGAGTACTAGGAAGTTGAGTTTGCTTCACCGAATATGGAATAATCGGGAACTATGAATACAAAATGTAAGCACTTTTCTCAATGTGTTATTGTAAAATGGTTAAATATAAAAAAAATATTAATTATTACAATAATATTTTATTATTTAGAAAAGTCTGTACTTTGGTGACATCTTTTCAGCACAAAAATGATAATGATGTGTAATGTAATAATGTCATTCCATAACGTAAACTGTTTCAGCGCAGGTAATCCTGCAGGAAAATCACTTTATTGAAAAACTATTCATGAAAACATTTATGTTTTATTAGTCTTGTTGTCAGTAAAAATTGTTCGTGTCGATTACGAAGAATTCAGTTTCAGGTCCAGGAAACATTTTTTCCCAGCAAACCTTAACTCGTGTGGCTGTGTCCATGATATCCAATGTTTGACCTCTATGATAAAGACCACATTCTCAGGCCAGTTGGATGCACTGTATGAATATAACCATTACGGGTGTGCTGTCACACTATGTACTCATTTATATAATAAGCTATTTATCTACAACCTTTATCCATTTGTAACATTTCTAAGAAAGAAAAAATAAAACGTATGTTGCTAGTGAAAATCTGAAATGTTTTATGCACTCAAGTCCTTTTTTAAGGAAAAAAAAATATATATCTATTTCCAATGGGTTTAAAATCTAAGTTAAATTGGGTTTTTGGATGCTTTTGTTAACAATGCATTTTGTTTGTGTGTTATGATCAGCAGGGAGAGTGTAATGCAGAGAAGGCCTTTCTGGATCAGCAGGTGTGTTTGCTGCAGCAGCAGAGCGAGGAGAAGGCCAGCCGCCTGCAGCAGAGCATCAGCTCCCTGCAGACTGACAGACAGCTGCTGCACCACCGACTGGTAGGCTCCTCATGGTCTCTTCTCATTAGGCAAACATGTCTTATTATTATATATATAGTAGTCATGCTGTTCCATTGATAGTTTAATGGATACAACTTTACTATAAACACAACCGATATATATATAGAGCAAAAACACTGTTTGCTCTGTGATGACTGATCGTTTCCCTGCTCCTGTGTTAGGCTGACCTGGACAGTCAGAGGGACGAGGCCACTTCCAGCCTGAGCCAGCGGACTGAGGAGCTGGAACAGTGCAGGGTAAGATCCACTACAATACACAAAGCTCTGATCCATCATTCATATTCACTGTTTGTTGTTTTTTTGTTTTTTCAAGTGTTTTTTATTGAGTTCATCTTCCTACAAAGTGTTATTCTACAAGGTACCTCAACGAGTCCCTTACATGTTTCAAAGGAACTTCTGCATGTTTTTTAAATCAAATAAACAAATAATAAAAGAAAATAGGCATTTACATGACACATGAAATCACACATTTATAGAAAGGTTGGTGTGGGGTTCTCCCTTCGAGAGATGATAAAAAGCTTCTCCAAATCCTTTCAAAGGTAGAATATTTACCCTTAAGCACAAAGATACGTTTCTCAGGAGCAAGGGAATATGAAAGCCCACCAAGCCAGACCTGCAAGCTGTTGCTTGTTGGTGTTTATTGCTTGTAAATAAGCAGTAGACAGTCATTTAACCCACTGTTTTTTAAATAGAAACATGAAATGGGGAAAAACAACTATTACAAATGTAATTCAAAAGTATGTAAACACATAAACCTACATATTTTGTACTGTCTTCACATAATGTCATACAGCTTTGCTGACAGCCCTATTACATACTCAAAAGCTATATATTTAGTACTTAATACGGCTATGCAATTAATGCATTTTCTATCGAAATCACAATATGGACTAGTGCAATATTCATATTGCAGGAAGCACAACATTTGCCTAAATTTGTGTTTAAATACAATTTTTTGAATGAAGAAATGTGGAGCTGCAGAGCTATACCAGCCTACAATTTGTATTCTACAATTAACAAAACATATTTGCTTTGTCCAGATCCTCCTGAAAATCATGCCATAATCATTTAATATATTTTCCAATGATAATGATAATTTTGATTTAAAAAATGATCAATCCCTTCAATATCGTGAAGCATATCCCAATGGTAATATCAGTCAAAAAGTCACAATAAGTTATTTTATCCAAATTGTGCAGCCATAATACTTGGTGACATTCACTAGAATTGTCAGATCCACTACAAATGTATAGTTGTAAAGATTGTTTTCATAAAGGAGAGCAGATTGTGTTTGTAGTCCTCACATCTTGCCTCGGCCCCTCAGGCGGAGCTGAACAGTCGGCAGACGGTGAGCACAGAAATCGCAAAAGCTCTAGAAGAAAGCAGAAGACAGAAGGAGGAGCTGCAAACACAGGTCTGTAGGCAACACACGTCACGGAACATTCACAAAGCCTGACAAGCAACAGCCGACATGTGGCAGTCTCCCTGTTTAGTTGACTGAATCTTATTTGATCATTACAGAGTGTAAGACAATGTAAAAGAAATACAGAGCGGTTTGTCATCCTGTAGGTGTGAGTGTAACAGCTGTGCAGTGTAATCAAAAGTGTTTCCTTTGCTTGGTGTCAGGTTGGAGAGCTGACTGCATCCCTGCAAAGCTCTCTGCAGCAGGTGTTCACTGTCAATAAGAAGCTATCACTGAAAGAAGAAGACATCGAAACGCTTCAGAGTGGTACACACACACACACACACACACGCACGCACACACACTCACTCTCACTCTTCACATCCTTTAAAAAAATATCCACCTGAAGGTCCTGTGCTTCCATAGTCAGGTTAAAGGGGTAATTAGGATCTTTTTGCAGTTCTGTTGTATGAGGTACTTGTACAGTATTTTCACGGCCTTCTCCTGCTGTGGGACAGCTACACAATCTATGTTTCAACGGGGAACTGAAAAAGTTGTCTTTGCGCTGGCAAAAGACACCAGAGTCCATTGAAAAGAAGAAAATCTATATATTTTCTAACATCGCAGACAACGGGGGATGCTTGTCTACTGCTGCCTCCATCACTGTTGTATGTGTGACTTTGGCTTCAGTTCCCCTTCAGAAACGAGTAATCTGATTTCACTGTAATATGCCTTTTACTCTAAATGAAATAAAACGCATGGATTTCATGAGAGAATTAACGTTACATGATGGTTGTGGCGGCTCAATCCCGAGTTGCGTTTGAGTCGCCGAGAGGCTAAACTTGGCTATAAACTGTGACGCGTTTTCGAAGAGAAAGTCCATAGTGAAGCCATATCGTTTTAAGGATATTTAATAAACAAAATCATAACATAGTAACTATGGACAAAACGGTCAACAGAAAAAATGGCAGCACAAGCTCACCCTCTGTCATCCCCACTCGACATGAAACAGGTGACTTAAATAGACAAACCACACCCATGTGACAATTACCGGAAGTGCTCAACAATCAAATAAAAGTGACGTAAACAAATAATAATAATACAAATAATGAACTTGGGCTAAGTAGCATTATGGCGCCTACAATGGTCTCAACGCTGTTTCTTTTCCAACCTTCCAAGACTGAAAAATACTATTGGAGCTATGAATACTTATAAGCATCTTTGATCTAAGAGCAGTGTTACAGGCTTTTTAAATTGAAATGCTTGCACTGAGAGTAGCCAAATCATCTTAGAAGTGGACTTCACAAGACAATTAAAACATTGTTAAAACAGTAAGTTTTCTTTAGGTTGCTACTGTAGTCACTCTGCAGGTTTTGTCAGTATAAAATAAGTGTTATATGTAAAGTCTTGGATTTTAAATGGTTCTTTTAATAAAACATACATTTTTCATAAATGATGGTGCTTGTGTGTGTATGTGTTGCAGAGGTGCAGTGCCGGCAGGCCTCCCTGGAGCAGCTGCAGGCGGAGGTGGAGCAGCAGTTGGCGCAGGTGGAGCTGGACAAAGACTCCCAGCTCAGCAGCCTGAGGGAGGAGCTGCTCAGCCAGACTCAGCAGCTCGATACCTGCCAAGCTCGGGTCAGCACCTACACTCGGTGTACACACACAGGGTCACACACACAGGGTCACACACACAGGGTCACACACACACAGGGTCACACACACAGGGTCACACACACAGGGTCACACACACAGGGTCACACACACAGGGTCACACACACACAGTGTCACACACAGGGTCACACACAGGGTCACACACAGGGTCACACACAGGGTCACACACAGGGTCACACACAGAGGGTCACACACAGGGTCACACTCAGTGTACACACACAGAGGGTCACACACAGTATCACACACACAGGGTCACACACACATGCATTCATACTCTTGTATGGCACATCCTGTCATTTCTAACGCGAAAAATACATTCAGGAAGACCAGTATTCAATATTAGAAGCTCAAGTTTTAAAGGATAGTTTGGGTGTTGTGAAGTGTGGTTTTATGAGTTACTCATCCATAGTCAGTATATGACCTACAGAAAATGGCGGTCGGCACACAAAACATCCAAACTATTCCATTAAGAGATAAGTTTGACATTAAAAATAATGTTAATTTCCCATTTTGTTTTTCATACCTGTAAATACATTTATTACATTCTCTTTGAATGTGCCACCATCAGTTTACCCTTACCTTTTCAAAGTATTTAACCACAGTTAAATTCATGCATTCATTAAGTAGAATGAATGCATGAATTAGCATCAAATTATACTTGAAACACTAAAACTAAAAATACTCATTATGCCAAATGTATTATATTGTGGGATTATAATAAGAGATGCATTAATGTGTTGTTCATTTACATTTTAAGGTGTAGCTTATTTAAATTACTTTTTATACTTTTGGGCATCTTAATCCATAATAATATATCATAATAATAATAATCATGAGACTTCAATTTGCATTGCCATAACTACACTGTAGCTACCGTGCTACCTCCGAAGTAACTAGAAACTATGTAGTCAAAATATAGTAGCGTGAGAAGTACAATAGTTCATTTCTAAATAAAGTGGAGTAAAAGTATTTGAAATGTTAATACTCAATGAAGTACAAGTACTTCAATATTGTAGTGAGTACAGTCCTTCAATAGATGTACTTACTTTCAAACACTGGGTCAGTGCCACTGATGGAACTTGAAGGATTGGTCCGTGTGGTTTGCTTTCTGTTGCTCAGATCTCGTTCTTGGAGGTGGAGGTGGAAACGTTGACAGAGCAGCTCCACAGCCCCGAGGTGTGTGAGGAGGATCAGAATGGCAGTGTGACGGTGGATGACCTAGATCACATCCACAAGGTCAACAGAGACCTGGAGCAGCAGCTCACTGACAAGAACAGGGTTGGTTATCTTTTTACTCCACTCTGTTCTTCCAGCTTTTAAACAATTATTCATAATGAACGCATACCTGCAGACACACATAAAACATACTGTCATTGTTTTGCAGACCATCAAGCAGCTGCAGCAGAGACTGGCAGAACTGAAGAGGACGCTGCAGAAGGAACTGGTGAGACACACTGAGGATCTTCTTAGGTTCACTGTTTCCTTTTCACAATATGTCTGCAAACTGTGAAAATGTCTTGATAAGAGAGAACAGAAGCCCCGAGAGGCAATTGAGAACAATATTCTAGTGATGCATGTACAACAGGTTAAAAAAAGTTTTTTCCAAGATAATCTTTCTTATTTCTTTAAAAAATGTCATCTGTGAAAACAGATGACATTAAAAAAAATGTTGACCGTTTTTTTTCTGGATAGTGTTTCTAGGGATCGACCGATATGGCTTTTTCAAGGCCGATACCGATTATTAGTAATCAAGGAGACCGATAACCGATATTTGGAACCGATATACATTTGCAGTAAAATCAGAAAAGCTTGGTGTCAAAATGTAGAATAACAGAACTTCTTTGAAATGCCTTTTTATGTTTAATGAACTTTTCAACATCTTAAAACTGGTTTCCTCTCTGTGACCCTGAGTAAAGTAAATGAAGTAAAAATAAAATAAAAACGACTAAAACTTGTTCTGAACTTCTGATATTTGAGTCTCACTCATTTAGTAGTCCCAATTCAGCAGCACCAGATTGTGGTGCAGAAAGCAGAGTTGCTGCGAGGCTCCACTAGCAGCCGTCACAGTCCCAGTCCCAGTCCCAGCGCGTACCAGTTTCTCCGCTGCGAGACGCTACCCGCCCCCCCCCGGTCCCTTTGTAACTGGGAAACTGATAGAATTGGATCATAAGATCGTGGTGTTTTTGCAACTTCAGCATAGGGGATTGGGATGTTTATTGAACTTCAGCTTTCAACTGATTTACCTTGGAAACACCGCTCACTGTTGCTGCTGCTTGCCTCTGTCTGTGTCTGCGTTCTTCGCACCTGCCTGTAATCTGAGAAGGTCCCGCCTTTCTGGCTGGCTGCAGCCCGGAAAATCTTCAGTGTTGATTGACACTTCAGTAATAGCCTATCAGATAGCGCTGTGGGCGGGACATTGCTCATGAAGAGTGGTGACTGCAGCCAGAAAAATGCGGAATATCGGTCTCGATAATCGGCCAGGCCGATAATCGGTCGACCCCTAAGTGTTTCTACTAATTCCGTCACCATGTGTTTGTTTCCAGGTGAGTTTTAATGTCTCCAGCACTCCAAACGCAATGAACATATATTGTGTTTTGTTACATCTGTTATGTCTTTGTTTTGGCTTTTTCTCCACTGGTACTTTAGTCATAAATACAGGAGAGAAAATAATTTAAAATAGACTGAGAAAGAAAAATCACCAGAATGTATTTATAGTCCTCTCTTGCCTCTGTGGCCAGTCCCCCCTGTTCTTTATATATTGGCGAAACATGTGCAAGTCATGTGATCTGGAGACGACCCAGAATGGCTCAGGGACAGCTCTTAATGTTTCTGAGTGGCCCAGCCAGACTAGTCTAATGCCCAATCCATCTAAAATCCTCTTCTTACTTTTTCCTGATGGAGTGTTGAAGTAGATTGATTTCAGTGTAAGGCAGTTGCATAAGAAAATGGGAAAAGTGAAGAGGTTTGAATACTCTCTGAACGACCAGTGTTTACTTGTTGTGCTCTGTAGAAGCTTAAGCCTGAACCAGAAGCCGAAGGGAAGGAGAAGTTTCCAGAAAGCCGGGCAGAAAAAACAGAGAGGGTTTATCCAGAGCCGCCACCAGCATCCACGCTTAGCCCCCCCACCTCCAACACCACGGTGACCAACACCTCAGACCTCAACGACTCACGAGAAATCAACTTTGAGTATCTCAAACACGTCGTACTCAAATTTATGTCATGTAGAGAGGCTGAGGTAGGCTAAAATAATCTCTGTCAGCTGGTTGTTGACTGACTGACCCTGGTTCTGTTACCAAGTCTGAATCTGTGTGTCTTGCTCTGTCAGGCATTCCAGTTGATACGCGCTGTGTCTGTGCTGCTGAACTTCTCTCGTGAGGAAGAGGACATGTTGAAACAAACTCTGGAGTACAAGGTTGGTCTTCAGTCTGCAGCTTAAAACACCTGTCTGTGCAATGATTTGGTTAATGAAACTTAGAACACTTCAATGAAATGAACCCATATATACAGTACATTTATTAAAAGAGTTGCATCCTAACTTAACCTGATGTCTGCTGTGTTAAATGTTTTAGATGTCCTGGTTTGGATCAAAGCCTTCTCCGAAGGGTGCCATCCGGCCTTCAATCTCAGGCTCTTCAACTAACTGGAGCTGAGTAGCAGCAGCAAGAATTCAAGCTGTGGAGAGAAAGGAACCGAAGGAGGGAAAAATCTTTCTGCTCGGGCTCCCATCACTGAGCAGGCTCTAGCTTTAAACTCTGAACAGCCTCTCTAGGTTTTCTGGCTCTGTGAGGGAAGGACTGTTCATCTGCTCCGGTGGGACAGAGAAGGGCTGCACAGGATGTTCTTAATCAATTGTTGATTTTTAAATGACATTATTTCCTTCTCATTGGTTGGGGCCAATGGACCTGTGGCCATATGTTACAGAGAGTAAACTGACACACATCACTCGTACTGTGGTTTAGGTGTCTACATGAAGTCTGATTTCTCTTCTGTGACAAACATCACAGTGAGTTAGCATGTCAGGACGTGAGAGAGTTTTAGAAGACGTGACAGACGGACTTGACAGTTATCTTAGATCATTTCTACAATGATTCACACGACAGTCACATCTGTTTGTCAGAACAGAAGAACATTGTGACTTCTTTACTGGACGAGTGGTGCAGCATTCATTGCTAACGGTCACATGGTTATTCTTTCAGTATAAATCACAGAGGGCTTCTCAATGAGTGTGTCATTAAACGATGGGACAGGTTACCCAAGCTGGTTTCAGTACCAGTGAGTTTATTTAATAATACCTGCCAAATTGACAAATAGTTCACATTTCTGTCAAAGGATCTAAATGTATCTACATTTAGAGATTGAGGCCCCTCTGCCGATTGTTTTTCATCAAATTGTCATCACACATTTTCCTTGCTTGAAAAGTGTACATCATTTGATATATTCATTATAGAATTGAAAGGAATGTGTGCATCTATGGTCTGATGGAAAAGGTATACAATTCTTAAAAGACTACTTTACAACTTTAAAAAAAAAAAAACAGGGAATCCAGACTATCTGTTCAATGGCACACCACATTTTTCCAAATGTTCTAACACTGACATGTTTACCAATTTGTGATAGAGGATTAATTACGATTAACAGTTTTTTTAATCACTTCAAAAGTAAGTTGGGCATTTAATGAAACTTCCTTGCTCTAATTTCTCTGTAAAAGCACACTTGCTTCTTAATTCTTTACACTGTCATTGGAATCATTTTTACAAGATGGTAGACTGGTACTGGTTCTTCAGTCTTATACCAGGATAACAGCATAGTACATACAGCGCCTACTAATCTGTTAACAAAACTGTCATCATGCCCTAGCCACACGGAGACGAAACGGATCGTATCCGCTACAGTTCTCTTATCATATAGACGGTTCGGCCACACGAGGCCGACAGGGAAACGCAGATAACGATAACGATAACGATAACGGGTCCCATGGTGGGTAGATCTGAGGACGCAACGCTCTGGGGGGGCTAACGGCTCCGTGATTACGCCCTATACGATCATTTCCTGATAACGAAAAATGCTGACGGGCTGTCAGGAGAGGGGGAGGAAAAGAGAGACTCCGTGTATTATTCGAATCATAAATCGAATCGATAGATTTATGATTCGAAAACTATAAAAGTAGGGTAGACATGTGGAGATTATCCGACTGAACAAAACGTGATCCGTCTCTTAAATGTGTGTCAACCACAGACCTTATTTCGAGCTATTTTCCAAAATCCAATGGAGAAATTGCATTGCTTTTTTGTCGAAGGAACCCATGCGCAGCTTACTTCCGGGTTTTAGGACGCGTCACTGTGGCACTCTATATAGAGTCGTTATTCATTTGTTTTAAAGCTCAATAAATAACAAAGAAGACCTTTGACCGGCACTTTTATAATTTTGTCCGGAAGATTTCAACTTTAACGGAAATGTTGACCTGCAAAAAAAAATTCTAACGGAAACTCTGCCGCACGGTTCCCTTGTCCCTTGGAAGAGACGGAGAGGTGGGTGTTTTTCATCTGCTGGTGGACTACCGGGGAGATTTACAGCAGGAGCACACGCTTTCTTTGGGGAGGGAGAAAAAGAGCCAGAGCCCTGGCCCCTGCCTCTCCCCACCTCTGCTGCTAAATCCACCGCGGAGAATAAACAGAAGGGCAACCATGGCACATGCATGCTCGGGAAGTCTTCTTCGCTGCTTTAGGTGTATTTTGTGGCGGAAGTACAGCGCCACTTACAGGCCCGGCATATGTACTACAGCGGGTCGAGCGGTCTCGTGTGGACGGACACGTTTCTGGTGCCGATTGCGTGTGGACGGAAGACTTTTTTGATATCGAATTCGGTTCGTTTTCGTTACCGTCTCCGTGTGGCTAGGGCAAGAGGGCTATCAAGAACTACCTGGCAGGCAAACTGTTATTGATACGAGTTAACATCCCAGCAGCCGTTGCCCTCAAATCCTCCCCCCTCATCTGGATTGGTAGACCTCAAATGCTATTGCTTACCAGTAGAGTTAAGGTCTACCAATCCAGCAGTTGTGCTTGTTGCAGGATTGTATAAACATCGTTCGTAAATGTTGCATTGGAGGCTCAGGTCAGGGTAAAATTTGAATAATTCCAATTAATAATTAAAAGGGATTTTCAAAGTGTGAGACTGTCTGCTCTACTCAGACAAAGCTTAGGAAAGGTGCCCACCCACTCAATCACTTCAGACGTCATTATTGGCATAAAACAGTATTTCCCAAGGGGTTCTTCATTAGTTTTTGACTTTGGGAAAGTAGGAAAAACTGTATAATTCTCTACTGCATCTCTGAATGATCTCTTTAATCACCTCACACACATGCTGTTCTATGAGATCTTTCTTTGATGTTACATTTATTTCAGATCCATTAACTGAGTCAGCTGCAAATGTTTGGAACCCCACCTCCCACTTAAAAAAAAACTCATTTAGTCTACAGTTGTCCATTTAGATAATATAACAATGTGATAAAATAAGTGAATGCTATGTTAATGATGACCGGAGGACATGCTCTACCTTTACCTGCCTTTGCTAATGTAAATGAAATACATTCCACATGTCTATTTATATATATATATAAATATGTACATACTGTATGCATTGAAATCTTTATAAATCTGTGGATGTAAATGTTTGGATGTGACCAGTTTGCAGTGTTTATCATTTAGTGGGAATGCTGATAACAGCATTCCAATTATCTGTTCTTCTACGCACTAAATTCTTTAATTTTATTCCGCCCGTTATTTTGCCGGTCTTCTCCCACATTCCACATCGCAGAAACTCTGTTAAAACATCAAAACGTTCAGCTCGATCGGGAATCTATTGCTATTACTTTTCTCATTCATAACTTTCATAATTCCCGAGATATATCTCATAATTCATCACATTTTTAACCATTGAAGTCAATGGAGAAAATCTTCAGACTTGAACTATCTTCATGCGACTTCAACTGCTAACTGTTCCTTCATACTTTCACTCAGAAACCTCCTTCCAACTTTAAAATGTTACACATCTTTCTGACATTATTCGTGTAACACAGCTTTTAAATCTGATTCTTACTTTTAGAGATATTAAACATTGTTCAGACCTTGGTAAAGAGGTTTTCTTCAGATTTTAACATTATAGAGTGCGTGATGTCACAGCTAGAGTGTAGGACAGCTTGAAATTTGCCTTCATATTTTTTTTTAAACCTGCCATAATTCCCAAACCCTACATTCCTGAGACATACCTTTTCATGACAAACGGAGGAAAACATCTCGTAGCGTGAAAAATCACAAATAATTAAGCAAAATAATTAAACAAAATGCCTCGAGGGCATGAAGTGACTTTCAACATGCCTCCATTAAAGCCCATTGTAATTTCAGGCTGATATTTCCTCACAGCAGCAGCCGCACACCTTTAGTTAATCTGCCAAAAAGGCCACATTATTGACCCGAAAGTACACAAAAAGCACACTTCAGATACTCAAGGTCCTTGAGATGCTTCACGCTTTGAAATTTCACCGATATCTGTTACGGTTCTTCAACAAAACATTCACATGTAAGAGGTTTATCTCTCATTCAGAACAATGGAAACCTTTGGTCTCTGGACACCTCGTTAGCTCAAATATAAACACCTGTGTAATGGAACACGATGATGTCATAACTCCAACTGACATGCTCAGAGCAGCAGACTTCAGATAATGGTTAATGGTCCTGCCCTCAACAGCTCTACGTCAATTATGGGGTGTCATCATATGCCGTTTCCATGCCATAAAAGACGATGTCGCTTTACATTAACTCCTATGAAAATGTTCAAAAAGTGCTCAAACTTCACATGTGTGCTAACAGTCCAGCCGTGAAGACATCTACGGGACAGTTTTGAGATTTCTTCAAATGCCGTTGCCATGGCAACACAATGCTCGCCATGAAACACGGTTTTCTCATAACTTCAGTGAAAATGCTCCAAACGGCCCAACACTTCACAGGTTTGGTCAACGCATCTAAGCGTATTATGGGATGTCATCAAATGCCGTTGGCATGGTGACAGATCATTCACCATCAAGTTAGTTCAAAAGTTTGCAGTTCAAATATTCTGCTGCTTTTCCAAGCCTTTTTACTTTCTTTTCTTCTCTCATCACACATTCAAGGCCCCAGTGTTCATGTATCATTTCAATCTAAATTCTTCACTTTCTTCTTACACATTACATTTCAGCAGCAGTTTAGCGTCAGATGTTCAGCATAAAGCATTCCCACTAGCAATTTCTTCAGGAATTGCATTCTCTAGTTTTGCTTGATCTTTAAATTCTTTGAAATGTTTTCGCTTTATTGGAGTCTACTACCTTTGGCTAATTTAATTATTGTAAAGGTTTTAAATAACATAGACAACTTTTCATGTGCTGAGTTCTTGAAGAAGACAGTATTTGGCTCAGGTATAAAGCTTTACCCCGCCCTGCCGCCAGTGGCGCTGTTTGTGTAGAATCAAAGTGAGACTTAAAATCCACGAAGAAGAATTACTACATATTCTGAGCACTCGCAGTGTCTGGTCTTTCTACAGTACCGTGAGGAGAACATGGTGGTATAGCCTTCACTCGATCATTCACATCCACTTTTTTAATTTATAACATGAATACTACACGTACACACACGCTTCTCGGGTAGCCGTTCTTGCGTGTGTTGATTAGCCAGGGATGCAAACTTGTCACCTTTTGGCGAAATTTGCCATTTTGAATCCAAAATAGGTCGTTTGTGTGATTCATGTAGATCTGCAATAAAAATATTTTTGGGGTATGGGGGGGGTCTGGGACCCGGAGTAATCTGCGGCCGCGAGCTGTTATGTGCCATCATGACACGCATGGTGTTCTTTTTTTATATATTATAATGAAGCGCGAGCTGTGTGCTCGAGTCTTCCTGCCTGTCGGCTCTGCTCATGGATGTATAATAAGGCTCTGCTGCTCCGGGATGAGGGTCTAGCTTCAGCAGCTACATTACCTACGGGTGCGTTCGTTAATATTAACTGTGTGGTCCGGAGTCACTGTGGCACAGACTGGACCGCTGGTGATCAGCTGTTAGAACGGGCCGTTCAGGTGTTCAGAGCAGAGCTCCCTGTCGGAGCGGCAGAGCGTGATGTGCACTGAAAACTTTTTCTGTCGCAATATTATAGTTGAGCTAGCTAACTAGCATACATTGTCACTATCTGCTAACGTTAGCTTTAGCCTTCGTTTTCTAATAGTTGTTTTCATAGGCTATAAACGGAGGTGGTATAAGTATAGATCTTGTACTTGAGTAAAAGTAGAAGTACTCAGATCTTGTACTAGAGTAAAAGTAGAAGTACTCAGATCTTGTACTTGAGTAAAAGTAGAAGTACTCAGGTCTTGTACTTGAGTAGAAGTACCAGAATGTAGGAACAATCCTGCAATCAAAATGTTCCTCAAATAAAATTATCATCAAAATATAGTTAAAGTAGCGACAGTAAAAGTAGAAGTACTCAGATCTTGTACTTGAGTAAAAGTAGAAGTACTCAGGTCTTGTACTTGAGTAAAAGTAGAAGTACTCAGGTCTTGTACTTGAGTAAAAGTAGAAGTACCAGAGTGTAGGAATACTCTGTTACAGTAAAAGTACTGCATTCAAAATGTTCCTCAAGTAAAAGTATAAAAGTATTATCATCAAAATATAGTTAAAGTAGCGACAGTAAAAGTAGTCATTGTGCAGATTGGTCCATTTCAGAATAATATATATGATGTGTTTTATAATGATTGATCATGAAAGTGTTCTCAAAGCTGGTAAAGGTGCAGCTAGTTTGAAGGACTTTGTATACTGCAGGGTAGTGTAAGAGTCGGGAGTCATCTGATAATTTATTCCGGCAAATTATTCAGACCTCCTAATTGACCTAACCGAAGTTATTGAGTCTATGTAAGTTTACTGCTTGGCTCAGATCCACCAACGTCAGCAAGATCTCACCTCTATTAACTCCCCGAAGAACCAGGTTCAATTAACTGCTGTTTCAATTCAGACGACCCCCTAAATCTGTTTAAGCGATCCCGAAGGATTTTGATATCAGTAAATTAGGTGTGGCCCTACCTAAGTGTGAGTGTGGCAGTGTGCAATCTTACCTTTCAAGCAGGAGAGGAGAGCGCAGATGTCTTTTAAGTTGTCCCAATCCAAAAGGTGCGATCAGTTTATTTGAAGAAAAATAGGTCCAAACTTATACAGGGTTTTTACCTTCTCTCGTTACAACATTATAATCATACTAAACCTATCATGCTGTGATCATGTTCTAATATGAAACTTTAATTCACAGTTTTACATTTATTACCATCATTTGTAACTTCAACTGCCCAATTCAGTTGTGACATTTAAAATCGATAGAATTTAGAGGCATTTCCTCATAAAAGACCGGTGATAATAAAAAGCACATTAAAACTTTCATTCACCAAATCAATTCACATCAATTCCATACCTTTTTTCCGACACAGATGGCGGGTACTAACATTCAAAAACCCATACCTATCCGCATGAATTCGGAGGAAGATGCCTCACAGATGGCGGGCCTAACACTTCACACCTATATTCCGACACAGGTGGCGGGACTAACATTCAAAAACCCATACCTATCCGCATGAATTCGGAGGAAGATTCCTCACAGATTGCCGGCGGGCCTACATTTCACAAACACATCACTATCATTCCACTCACAAACACATCAAGTAATTCCACTCCTTCAACCCAGAAATTCACTCCGCATTCAACCAAGACATTTGAGAGATATTTACCAAGTTTGAGAGAACCTTACAGAGAGAAAAAACCCAGCTCTCAGGTAGAGAGCGTTACCGAGAGAGAGTATACCAGGGGATCCCCCCCCCCTCTCTCACTCTCTCCAAAAAGAAAGTTCCTCCACATCTGCCAGTGTCTTTATGCTCGAAAACAGGATAGAAAAACCTAAAGACACCTCCTCCATACCCATATTTGTGGAAACTGGGCATGGCCTCTGATGTAAAGAACTGGACATGACCAGACATATTCTATGGCTCTGGCATAAGACACACCTTCCCATGTTTGTGTAAAAAGGACATGACCCCTACTCTGCAGGACTTGCAAAATATTATTCTCGGCTATGACATAACCACTTTTTTGGGGCCTCAATGTATTTCTCCTTAAGTCAGGAGCCCCCCTCCCTGTGTACTGCTGTGAGGGGAGAGAGAAGAAACTGCCTCTTTCTTATCAGTGACACCCATAAACCATTATAGGCCTTACACACTCAATTTAACAAACCACTATGTTTATACTGTAAATATAGAAAATCATAACATATGAAACATTTTCATTGTGGGTTATACAAGAATATAATTGACTATTTGATTATAACTAACTTTCGTTTTAATTATTCAACCTAATATGAAGATCTCAACACGCTCTTTTTAAAACGCAAAGTTATCAAAACAGCAACAGATAAAATTGTAAAAATACATACATATTTCATACGTAAAACTTCAAGCATCAATATCATGAAAAGTTCTTCAGTATGTGAAATAAGGATTTTCTCCGCTGAGTCCAAACTGGCGTCCACCGAAAACATAGTACCTCACTGGAATGTTCTTGTTGTCACATAGGTCAGGCACCAGAATAAAACGAGCCCTTGGGCCGCCACGATGATGGTATATTTGTGTGCGTACTCCCACTCCGCCTGGTACTTGCAGGAACGGGGGGCCCATCTGTTGTTCCGGTGTAGACTCCTCAATCCATGTTGCTATCTGATGTAACTCCTTGACCCTGACCATGGAGGGGTTGAGGTTCCTCCCTGGATGACACCTCCAAACGAAAGGCCAGATAGCTCGGTCGACAGTTGTTATGGATATTTTAGACCTCGTCAATAATCGCTCACGGTTGCGTTGTCGTCTTTCCAGGTGAGCCCTCATCACGAGGTGGAGAGGCTCCATCTGTCGGTGTGTGTAGATTCACTTGGTTGACTTTGTGACAAGGTCAATGAGGCCCCACACAATGATAGCATAAACGAGGAACCAGAGGCATATGAAACAGCTTAGCTGGCACTCGCTCATGACATCCTGTGTGTGCAGTGTGAGATTAGGTGTATGTGGTGCGAGTGTGGTGCTGGTGGTGACTTGGCACGTCACTTGTTGTCGTTTGTTTCTACCGTCCCTCCTGGCCTGTGACTATGACTTTGCAGTGGCTGGCGTGGACCCACGTGGCTCTCTCGGCGACCTTGACCGCTGTCTGGGTGACGAGAAGCACCTGGTAGGGACCTTGCCAACGGTTGGATTTCCAGCTCTTTCTCCGGAAGTCCTTGACCAGCACAAAGTCACCGGGTTGGAGATGGTGAAGTGGACCAGTGGCAGGGGTAGGTAGGGCTGCTGCTACCTGGCGTCTGATATCTGACCATGCAGTTATCAGGTAGTCGTCGTCCTTTTTGGGAAATCTACTGCGACCTGAGTGGCTTAGCGGGTAGAGATGCAGCCTGTCCCACATAGCTGGAAGAAACATCATCCTCCACTGGCAGGGGTACAGGTGACTCAGCCGCTGGCTCCATGCTGCACAGGTTTGCTGGGTCCAGGAGTTGGCTTCACTGGAGGCACTGTGACTGAAGTAGTCCCGCTAGGCAGGTTCAAATACTCTTGGTAGATTGAGGTATTAATCTCTTCCATATCGCTATAATCAAGTATACATTTGTTCTCTGATTCATTAAAGGTGTTTCAGTTCAAAAACTTCCCCAAGGATTTTTTCAAGGGGGTCATGTATTCCATATTCCTCTGGAATTTCTATACACAGCAAGGTGATTGTTTCTCCTCTTAAGGCCCCTACACACCAGGCCGATATCGGCCGTCTTGCGTTGTTGGGCGAAAACGGGTTCCTTGTCGCCCAAAGTCAATTTGGTGTGTCCCGAACCCTCGGCCGTGACACGCCTTATTTGGCCTTTCACGGTCGACACCCGGCCGATTCAACATGTTGAATCGGCCGTGTGTCGGACACAAGCTATCGGGCCAAGAAACCACTCTGATCAGCTGTTCAGCTAGCAAATGAGAAGCGAAACGGAAGTAAGGGACGTAAACAAACGATTTAAGGCACAAGACAGCAGCTAAACCCCAGCAGGTGATACTTAAAGACATCAAACATAGCCCTTAAATGTCCTCTCTTACCTCCCACACATAGCAGGGACATCTCTGATATCGGCGGGAGCGTCCCCGGCTGTCCTCTGCTGAGAGCTCCGTGATTTGTTTGGTCAAGTCCGGTTTTTCATCTCATCGTAAATTTAGCAAGAAGTGGCCATTATTACATTGCTGACTCAATAAACTACACACCCGCCAGAACACTGCGATCATCAGATGCAGGTCTATTAACTGTGATTTTATAGTATGTCTGCACTTTATGTGCTCATTTCATCATTCATGTATTTTTATATTCTAAAACATGTTTTCGATGGACGAGAGTGAAAATGGAACGCACATGCTATTTGTTTGTTTATATCAGTCTGTTCTTCTTCTCTGTCTTCCGGTTGTTGCCTATTTTGAATGACGAATACACACTACCGCCGCCTGCTGGTAAGGAGAGTTATTGCCACTCACGCATGCGCAGTTCGTACGTGCTCGGCTGAAGTCTTTGCGGTGATTTCCAGTGCGACACACGGCCAATACGCAGGAGAACTCGTCGATGGAACTGTCGGTGTCGGGTGTCGGCGAGTTCTCTGGTGACTGCCTGGTGTGTCAGGGCCTTTACTCAGTTGGCCTCTAACGGCAGAAAGCACTGGGCCATAATTGACTCTTATCAGTTTAACGACCTGACAGCCCAACACCTCCATGCTGTGTGAAAACCAGCAAAAAAGAAGGGGAGATGTTCTCAAATAATTCTAATTTAAATTAATACTGCTGTAGGGTACAGGCATATAACAATTAAAAATAACTGAAGAGAAGAATAATAATGTAAAATTAAAAACAATGAGAAAAATCAAATAACGGTTGTTTACCATTTCCTCTTTGATTATGAGGTATTCTCCATTCAGGCTCTAATGATCCATATACTAATGGACAGAGTTTTGTCTGGCTTCTTTCTTTGCATAATTCACTAAAGATCCTAACAGTTGTACTGCTAAATCAATTGAGATATTGCCTGTTACTCAGATTTAAATTCCCTCTTTTGCTCTGTAAAATATCCCTTGGTTCAGAACTTATCAAGACAAATTCTAAATTATTGTAGGAAGATCCCACAAAAAGCCATCCTCTCCTGTGGAAGAAAGCACATTAATCTGCCACGTGTGTGCGCAAAACATGTCATGTGATGTGAGACTGATAGCATCAATAGTGGATTGGGTAGGCCGCAGTCATATTCCTATCTGGATTCTAAACTCAGTTGGCTTGGGTGAACCGGCCCCCTCTTTTGGAGTGAAACTACGTTCCCTGAGATTGACGTCACTGTATCCAAACCTTCTAATTTAGTTTTAAGCTCACCTCTTTCTGGTCTTCGCCCCTTTCTAGTCACCCATACACGATTTCTGAATTTAAACGGAAAAGGTGTGATAGTTAGATATGACCTGACCTTTGCCCTAGGTAACTTTTCCATGCATAGGAATATATTCAGCCTGGTCAAATTGATTGGAATGTCCCAATTTGTTTTACAGTTTTTTATACTCCACTCTTTGGCTGCTCTAACACCTCTTTCTGCTACCCCATTTGTTTGAGACTTATATGGTAACGACCAGATAGGTGTGCTCCCATTATCCTGCAAGAGTGACAAAACGTTCTAATTTTTAAAGTGAGTCGCATTATCCATTCTTATTCTCTCAGTTTTAGGAAAATTACTGATATGTTCCGCCATTTTAGCAGACACTGTGTTCCCTGTCGCTCTGGTCAGAGGATATACAGGTTTATGACTCCCTCCATTATCACAGATCAAAAGGAAATACTTGTTCCCACTAGGAGTGCGGGTCAGAAAAGGATCAGCACTAAAACTGATATTTTATGATAATGTTCAGGATGAACTTTCTTGAACCCATCCACCTCTGCACATTGAAGACATGTTGACCGTGTGTGTTGTAAGAGCAATCACAGCTTTGGTATGAGGATTTTATTGTTGAGACAATATTTTCTCATCCAAACTAGGCCCACATGGCCTAAACTGCCGTGTAATTCACGCACAACCTGAGGAGCTTCTTCAGGAGGTACATGAATGCTTCCACCCTTTTTCCATATACTAGGAAATATGGCAGTCAGGTGGTTAACTCGTCTCCTGCTTTGAGCAAGCGCATCAACTTTTCTATTTCCCTGATAGTCGAAATAGATCTTATCTGTATGGCTACGAACATGATTCCACTCTAGGATCAGTGGCGGCCGACCCATAGGGGCGCTAGCGGCGCCGCCCCCCCCCCTCTTCCCACATTAAAAATAAAAAAAAATTAAAAAATATATATTTAAAAAATATATTTTTTATTTGTATTTTTATTTTTAATAAACAAGGTAAATATTATATAATTGGTATCAGTAAAATGTATAATCTACAATACAATCTCGTTTAAAATTGTGTTACGATGTCTAAAGTTACTGATAAGCAGAGATGGGGTCGTTACTAAAAAAAAGTAATATATTACATATTACATATTACTTTAAAAAAAAGTAATATATTACACTACTTCGTTACTCTCTACATAAAGTAACTCGTTACTTTACTCGTTACTTTACTCGTTACTTTACTCGCAGGGCCGGCCCGCCCCTCCCTACAGGCAGATCACGCAGACTGCTAAAGTTTCAAATGTTCTCTTTAGTTCAGTTTCCATTGTCGCATAAGACTGATCCAGATAGCTCTGACTATGGCTGTCCTCTGTCTCCTGCTATCTGTATTTTGCGCAGTATATCTCTGAACGATGCGATGGTGATTCCACTGTGCAAATGGGCAACATTACCTCTACTATGAAGGATGCTACAAGCCTGTCCATCTCTGCTTTGGTTACCGGTCCTCCAAATTGTACTTTGTGCTGCTTCGGAGTCGGCGGCGGCGACTCACAACATCCTCACTCTGGGTTCGGGGGTCCGGTCCTTAGCTATTAGCTTCACCTTAGCATGTGTTCTTTGCAGGTGTTTGTTGAGGTTTGACGTAGTGTTTGCAGCAGTGGATAACAGCTTCTGGCCTGGACACAGTTTGCACCTCACCGTCACATTCCTGTCTATTCTTCGGACGAACTCAAAATTATGGGCATACCTCCACCCCTCGAAAGTTATCGCTGACTCTGCCATGTTTATGCAGCACTGCAGGAGATGTGGACGCGCAAATCGCGCAGATTACGTACATATAAACCTGCGGCGGAAACCCCTCTTGTCTGTCAGTGTGATTATGACTGATTTTATAAAAGTAACGAAGTAACGCGTGTCGGGGCAATGTTAGTAACTGTAGTGTGATTACTGAATTATAAAAGTAACGCGTTACACTACTCCGTTACCGACAAAAGTAATATTATTACAGTAACGCGTTACTTTGTAACGCGTTACACCCAACTCTGCTGATAAGTCACATGTTTCCTGCCTTGTCCTTACCCTTTCTCGTCTGGGCGCTAGCACAGCGCGCAGACGAGAGTGCAGCAAGTGCAGCAGAAGCCTACTGTTGCTATCTCTAAACTATGCCGCCGAAACATAATTTCAGCCAATCAGCGTCGTCAAATCTGATGGTCACAGGGCTCCTACGTCAGCGCCCGGTGCAGTCTGTGAGTTGTTTGGACTCGTATACAAGGAGACAAAACAGGAAGCTGTCATACACTCTGGAAGCTACCATTAGCAGCTAATGAAAACTCAGTTTTTGACATAAAAATGGAATTATGGATCATCAATCATTTTTCAAAGTGACAGACACATTGGATTAACCTATGGATTAACCTTCAGCTGCGTTTTTCTCGTTTTTGATCAGAATTGTTATTCTGCAAAAGGTGAGCATATCTCCGTGTTTTGCTACCTAAAGCTACGTCGTGTGATGTCCGTATTTGCTTCCCCTGTCGCGAGTTCTGATCGCTCAGTGATGATACTTATATTTCTAGAATCTGTGGAATCTCAGTTTGTTAGCATAAACTTGTTTGTGCATATCCGATAAGTATATCGATTGATTTATACCTAGAGTGCGTTAGCATTTTTTCGCTCAGGGCTCATTTAGACGCTTCTTGTGAGACTTGTGTTTTGTTTCGGTAAACATGGTTCATATCATCAGTTAGCTGCGTTTCCTCTGAGTAGGACACATGAATAGTTTTTTACATTTTAAGAAGCCCTGAGACACAGTTTCGTGAGAAAAAAAACAGGGGAAAAAAGCCCCTTAACAGGTTAAATGGGAATTAAATTATTTTAAGTAATTTTGAGTGTTCCCAAAGCCCCGGTGTTCTGCAGTTTGTGTGGGCCTACTGTACTGTTGCACAGTTTATGCTGTAGAAACTATGTCCAGGACAAGGTGTTTGGAAGTTTTGGAAGATTCATAGCTAACCACACTGAAGTTATGGAGGTATTGATCAGTCTTCTCATATTTTTAAGCCTCAAATTGTCCTTCCCCTTCCCCCCCCCCCCTCTAACATCACCAGAAGTCATAATTTAGGGGGTCTTTTCTCACATTTTTTTTCCGGGGGAGCATCCCCCCGGACCCCCCTAGTATTGTTTGATCACCATTTCCACAGCCCCACCTAAAATATTTTCCACCAGCCGCCACTGGTTGTGACGCTACTCCTTCCTGAGTTCATGCCATGGCCGAACTCTGAGAAGTTAGAGGAGATGGCGTTATTTTTTTGAGGGCAGATGGGGTGTGCCACAGTGTGTAGGTGCAGTAGATGGATCACACATCCCCATTCTGAGACCAGAGGAATACCACAACGAGTATTTCAACCGCAAAGGCTGGCACTCGGTCGTCCTGCCTGGTGTTGTGGATGGTAAGGGCCTCTTTTGGAGTGCTTTTGTTGGCTTACCAGGGAGCATGCATGATAGCAGAGTGTTCAGCATGTCATCACTGGGTAGTTTTGTGGATAGAGGTGGTCTACTTCCTCATGTAACAAGGAATATTGGTGGACATGATGTGGGTTACTATATCTAGCAGGGACTGAAAAGCGGGTAAAAATGGTTCTGATGAACTAATTTAGTTCCTGGGGCTTTTTGGTGTGAACGCAAATATATCGTAGTTCTGATGAACTATTGTGGGAAAAGTACTCCGGTGTGAACGCGGCTATTGGCAAGCCCGCCTTAACCTGCCATCAGGCCCTGGGGCTGATAGGTTTTGTAGGCCCCCTATTTAAACAACAAATCAAAGTAATTTATAGCCTCGGCAGGCTCTGTGAATAGATCTCACACACACACACACACACACACACACACACACACACACACACACACACACACACACACACACACACACACACACACACACACACACACACACACACACACACACACACACACACACACACACACACACACACACACACACACACACACACACACACACACACACACACACACACACACACACACACACACACACACTATTGGAGCAGAACACCTATCTGGTGGCTGATAGCCCCCCCTCCGCGCCGTTCGTTGAATGAGGCTGATCTCTATTTAATTAAGAAAGGAATTGAAAACACCGGAATCAAAAGTTATAACAATTATCTGAGTTTACTCTGGTAGGGAATACAACACGTATACAAGTTATACAGAGTACTCCGGACTTCAGGCTTGTGATGCTGTATACAGGTAGACAGACCATGTCTTCAAGAAACGAGAAGTACAGACTTCAGGTTTGGGATGCGGTTTACACGTCTCTAGACCAGCCTTCAACAAACCAGAAGCATTTTACATTCAAAAACAACAGTATTCATATTCATATTTTGGAGCGGAGATGTGTTGACTTTTCCCTTCCCCTTTTACTCCAAAGTGAATTAGAGAGTCCGTGAGGAGGAGCTGTGTGAGTTGCTCACTCCCCCAGGTGTTTTTACTGGTTGGATTCACTTCTGGTCGGGTTCAATACAGCGAATCAGAGTTCTGACCAGAACGTGAGATTCTAAAGTTTCACAAGGTCAAAGTCAATCTTATCTCTGCCCCGATATCCACTCCCTTACTTTCCCATGAGATCTTTCACATAAACTATTCTTTCTCATACAATTAAACCTTGTGCACAAATATAATGATGCCCATAAAGAACCTTGAAAACAATATGTGTGTGCGCTGGTGAAAAGGAGGTGTGTGTGAAACAGGATCTCTGGGTCAGTGAGTTGTAAGTGAGAATATCATTTCTATATATGTGATTACTTAAAACAGTTCAAACAATACATGTTCACTAAAATACAATTCAAAATAATACATGTTTACTTCAATACAGTCTAGAATCATATCTTTTTACTTCAATCCCTCTTTTGATCTCACCTCACAAGATCAACATATAGCATTTGAAACATTACCACTGTCATTCTTTTCTACTGTGTCTGTCCCAACATTTATATAAATCCATCAAAAGCTGGGATTTAGAGCACTTTAAACCTTTAGGAACAGTCCACAACAACAATTTCTTATGACAGTGGAGGGAGAATAAAATATGTCTAAAAAAGTTCGTCCTTGTCGGCTGAGTCATCGTACTCTTCCCCCTCCGACGCATAAGCCAACAAGGGCATTTGGTACGAAGGGGAAGGGGCAGCTTTTCCCTCAATGGTGGAACTGATGAGTCTAACACACAATGAGCGGATACAAGGCACACAACAACAACCACATGTCACCAAAATGGCAATAAAAGTAGCCACAGAAATTAGAAGAGACATTATTAAATGTTTCCATTTTCCAAACATGTTTGTCATCCATTCCTCCATAGGATTGTTGATCCCTGATTGTTCATGCATGGTTTTGGACAGGGTACGTAGACCCTCTAAGGCTTTAGTCACTGAACCGTCAGGCGCCGTGTTGTTGGGAATAAACGTGCAGCACATATCACCGAACATTGCGCAAACACCCCCTTTCTCCGCCAGAAGCATATCCAACGCCATTCTATTCTGTATAGCCATAAGGGAGGTAGGCTCCAACTGTTCAGCTAGGCCTTCTACTGCGTCCCTAGTGAGGTTCGCCAAACGTAGGACATTGTAATGTACAAAGTTAATCCTGTCTACATTTTTGTTAGGAGTAATGGGAAGCAAAGCTGAAATGATAGGAATATTTTCGAACCCTGCTGCGATCTGGTCAGCTAATTTGTACTCATTAGGGACCCCCCGAGGGATCCCTATGGAGTCAATGTAAGTAGGGGAGTTACTGGAAAGGTCAAAGTTGACTTCTGCGTCCCTTTTGTTTAAAACGTGTCTTCGCCGTCGGTTAGCCAACTGACCGTTCGAGACGTGTTTCGCATCGAGGGGAATTAACCTGTCACCTAGTAATGTCAAAGGGGCATGGAGGCGGGTCATTGCACAAAGTCCTATTGATGCTTCCGGAATTCTGGTATACAACCGTCGGCCGCCACAATAATAGTAAAGCCCACCCCTGGCCCAATGACCTACCATATTACCTGCTAGAGTACTGTTGCACCAATCAGAGGAAACATTACCCAGATTAAATTTAGGGGAGGCGCTGGTTAATTTGAAACAAGTGTATCCCCCTCTGCCTTTTCTTGGTGTAAAGGGTCCTGTTTTTGTGCCATTATCAATCGGTGGGAAAAGGCTGGCTAAGGTTGTACAGTTTGATGGGCTAGCCATTTGGGTAAGTTTTAACATGCAGTTGTAACCCCAGATATCTGAAGGGAAGAGAGGAGCGGGGTCAGTTATCAAATGGGGACGAGCGGTCGCACAAGCTAAACAATCACCTATCATTTGTTCGTGAGCAGTCCCAGCAACCCATTTTAACCATAGATTATCATCAGTAAAACCCGTGGCCATTTGAATTATGTTCAAGTTCGCCAACTTCGCTAGTACATTTATCTCCACCGATGATTTTGGAGATATATTGTATCACGGCGGTAGTTGGGCGAGTTACTGCTGGTTTCGGAGTGACAACTATTTTGAACAGACCTTGGGGTGACTTTCTTCCTGCGTGTGCTGCCAAAATATATAGACCTGCATCGCCGATCTCAACCCCTCTTAGGATAATTGAGACAGGGTTGCATCTTCCTCTAGCACAGGGAGAGATAGGGTTCTTTCTAATGACTTTCATTCTACGTTTTAGTGACGCAACAATCCTTGCTGATTTGAATTTAGGCGTATATCCCCAGTCTTTCGGACCAGAGTTAACTAGTACATAAGACCAGGATTCGCATTTACATCCTCGGGTGTGAGTATTGCATACTGTTGGGGTGAGGCAGACATATTTAGCAAATCCTGAGTATGATCTGTCATAGTTGGAACATGGGGCGATTGCGCACAAATCTATGTCCACTATTCCGTCGCTACCTTCTTGGAGAGTGAAGGTTCTTTTTGGAGACATAAGGCTCGCTACTCTAGTCCCTCTTTTGGTCCTTTCTATCTCTTCCTCTGGGGCGAGAGTTGGAGAAAGAACATCATTAGTTTTACAGACAATGAAAATTATCGTTACCATAATGGTAAGTAGGAGGCCCAGGCCCGCTACCATTCTCCAGTGCCCGTACATAATTATGCTGTTAGCTCAAATTCTTCTGGTATCTTTAAACCGTATATTACCAATGGCCAATGCGATCGTACCTTGGTTCCCCAGAATACAAAACGTGCCCCCTGAGGGAGATTGAGACCCAGATATGCCAAAACCCTCTTTAGTACGAGGAGTATTTAAATAGACATCTACCCTCGTCCAGATGTTGAGTAATGATAAAAGGGCCTATTTGGAAAGTAAAACAGGAGTTACTCCCAACTTGGTTAGTGATTGTTTTTAATGGTAAATGTGGGTCCCCACATATGTCAGTAGTCTGTCCCAAAAGAACCCTTCAATATTTCCTGAAACCTTTAACACATAGTTCTGTAGAATAAAAATAAACAAATCCCTTAAATGGGGGAATATAAAAAATACAAATCCCTTAAACAAATGGGAATATAAAAATACAAATCCCTTAAACAAATGGGAATATAAAAATACAAATCCCTTAAACAAATGGGAATATAAAAATAAAGTTGAAAGTTCCTCCAAAAAATGGATTGTTCAGACAAAGTTCCACACCGGCTATATCAACCTGTTTCAGCGGGAAGTGGAGTTCTCTGTGCCGTCTTGGTTTGCTGGTGTCTTCGTCCCCCCAGCCCGCTGACGGCGGCTTCTGGGCTGCCTGCTAGAGAGATGTGCCCGGATTGTCCTCCCCCGGCCCGCTGATGGCGGCTTCCGGGTCGATGCTGGAGAGATGTCCCGATCCTCCTCCTCCGGCCCGCTGATGGCGGCTTCCGGGTCGACTGCTGGAGAGATGTCCTCCCGATCCTCCTCCTCCGGTCCGCTGATGGCGGCTTCCGGGTCGACTGCTGGAGAGATGTCCTCCCGATCCTCCTCCTCCGGTCCGCTGATGGCACCTCCTGGGTCGACTGCCTTGACGAGGGCCAGATCTGTCCTGATGTCGTCTAGGGTCCTCGCGACGAGGGCCAAATCTGTCCTGATGTCGTCTAGGGTCCTCGCAGGTGTTTTTCCCGACCGCACACTGGCTCCAGTGGTACCAGTTGTCTCCCTTTCCATCTAGGCGGACGGCATGGGAGGTCCTTTGGGTCACTCGGTAGGGACCGGAAAACCTGGGGTTGAGTCACTTAGGCCTGATGACTTTCAGCCAGACGAACTCTGCTGTGTTGGCCTCGTGTTTCTCGGGTCCCCCTTTGGCATCAGCAACTTGTGTGGAGAAGTCTCATACCAAGCCCTTAAGTTGCTGGAAATATGGTTTTGAACTCATCTCTTCTACTTCTTTAGTGTTTATTGGCGGCACCAACTAGACTGGAGTGTGGACAAGAGACTATGCAGAAAACAATAAACAAAAAATAAAATAAAAAAATAAAAAAATAAAAAATAAAAAATAAAAAATAGAACAAAAATAAAACAAAAAAGGAACAAACAAACAAAACAAAAAATAACCAAAGCTAGATTATTTTAAATGTATCAATTTCTCTTAAAAGCAACAAACAAAACAAAACAAAGCAAAAAATAGCCAAAGCTAGTATTTTAAATTGATAAATTTCTCTTAAAAACGTAATAATCTCACATACATATTGTCTGATGTATATCCTATCCCCCCTTTTTCTGAAATAGAATGCCGTTAACGGTGTTCTTATTTTCAGAAATATCGAGCCTTATACATCAGTTATTAAATATCAGCTATATATTATATATTATTACTACTTATATATCAGGCATTAAATGTCAGCCTTCTTCCAATCCCCCAGTTTGATCCCACTGTTCTTCTCGTTCAAATTCTAAAAATAATATAATATACAATATGTCCAGCAGATGGAGCCAACCCTTAATTTATCATTAGTCTGTTTGTTTTGTGCCACACCCTATTGGCCACCAGATGGTAGCACCTGACCAGTTGCTCGCGGAAGCTTCCGGAAATTGGAGCTTTTATATAATTTTTTCAAAATCTCCTTCTATGATTGACCTCGTTTATATTATCTGACTTATGTTGATACGTGTTCGTTTGTATTTATTTAATATACTGGGCAATTATTGTCTTTAATTCTAAATGTTCAGTATGTAATTTTTCAGAATATTGTAGCACTCCCTGTTCGCCACCAGAGGGCAGCAGCTGACCACGAATGAAGTGCCTCTGTCTCTATGTCTTATGCAAATCTGTCTCCACAGCTCTTCTTACTGGATTTTTCTCTCAATTATTACACAGATTTGACTTAAAAAATCACACAGAGTTTATTCCCTTATACAGTCTGTCCGGCTTTTTGTACGATGTTTATTCCAACAGATAATTGCGGGTTTTAAGCGCACTTCGACACCCCTCTTTAGAGATGCGACGCTTACATGGAGTTTAATCCCAAACCACAAAAATCCTTTATCGTCTCATTCAGCCTTCCAGACTATGACTTCGTACTATATGAATTCTATCTCTGTGTACTACTTCTTTTCTAAGTATGTACTGTGTACAGAGTGGTGTTCTTAAATTATGTTTGCAGTTTTACATATATTTATCCGTACAGTCAGGCAAATTTTTATTGTGCGATGTATATTTCAACAGATAGCGTGACTTCCTGAAGCAAGCTTCTACAACCCCCTCACGGCGATTGCGGCTTCAGGCAAGGAGTCGAAACCCAGTCAGCAAAATCTCTTTATCGTCACGTTTAATGAGCCTGATTAACCCCACAGCAAGAGTTGTGATGAGATTCGGTCGTTCCAAATAATTAGTTGGAGGTCGCGTCTCTCTCCTCTTGTATCACCCACCATATAACAATTACAGACATTTTATACATTTAAAGCACCACGAAAAGTAATCGCATTAATCAATCTTATCATGATCTGCGGGGAATTTAACCCTTCTGTTTTTCACACCTCCGTAGTCTTTAATTGAAGCACTGCAAGCTAACCGTATTAATCAATGTTATTTTGACTTACGGGGAATTGAACCCATACATCTTTTACAGCGTTGCAGCGTTCGTACTTAGTGAGTGAAGGGCCGGGACTGACCTACCCGCCTCTCTCAAACACTATTAAACTATTCCAACCAGAATACGTATTGCATTTCCCACCGTGACTAAGAACACTGAGAACGCTGCTGACAACTCTACATTTTTAGTATAATCAATCACAGATTTTTGATAGTCAAAACAGGTGTCTGCTCACCTTTTGTGTATAGTGCGCTTGGTTCAGTTGTCAACAGTATCTCTGTGTCCTCCCCCTGGACTGGATTCCGTCCCCTGGCTGTCGGTGTCCCTTTCTAGAGACCAGCACTCATCACGTCGGGGTCACCACTTGTTGGAGCAGAACACCTATCTGGTGGCTGATAGCCCCCCCTCCGCGCCGTTCGTTGAATGAGGCTGATCTCTATTTAATTAAGAAAGGAATTGAAAACACCGGAATCAAAAGTTATAACAATTATCTGAGTTTACTCTGGTAGGGAATAGAACACGTATACAAGTTATACAGAGTACTCCGGACTTCAGGCTTGTGATGCTGTATACAGGTAGACAGACCATGCCTTCAAGAAACGAGAAGTACAGACTTCAGGTTTGGGATGCGGTTTACACGTCTCTAGACCAGCCTTCAACAAACCAGAAGCATTTTACATTAAAAAACAACAGTATTCATATTCATATTTTGGGGCGGAGATGTGTTGACTTTTCCCTTCCCCTTTTACTCCAAAGCGAATTAGAGAGTCCGTGAGGAGGAGCTGTGTGAGCTGCTCACTCCCCCAGGTGTTTTTACTGGTTGGATTCACTTCTGGTCAGGGTTCAATACAGCGAATCAGAGTTCTGACCAGAACGTGAGATTCTAAAGTTTCACAAGGTCAAAGTCAATCTTATCTCTGCCCCGATATCCACTCCCTTACTTTCCCATGAGATCTTTCACATAAACTATTCTTTCTCATACAATTAAACCTTGTGCACAAATATAATGATGCCCATAAAGAACCTTGAAAACAATATGTGTGTGCGCTGGTGAAAAGGAGGTGTGTGTGAAACAGGATCTCTGGGTCAGTGAGTTGTAAGTGAGAATATCATTTCTATATATGTGATTACTTAAAACAGTTCAAACAATACATGTTTACTTCAATACAGTCTAGAATCATATCTTTTTACTTCAACACACACACACACACACACACACACACACACACACACACACACACACACACACACACACACACACACACACACACACACACACACACACACACACACACACACACACACACACACACACACACACACACACACACACACACACACACACACACACACACACACACACACACCTAATTCAGCACCATGAACAGCAACATATGGCCTCAATGCCTGGTATCAGTAGATGAGAATGATCATTCTCTCCGGTGGATTAACACAAACCTAGTAAAACGATGCACAACACATTTAAACCTGCAGGCTACTGGGAATCAATTGCCTTACCTCTTTAGAAGTGCTTCCGTCTGGTTTTCTTTGAAGAAAAAGGCTTTATGATGTTCTTAAAATCCATCTCACGAAGAATATCATGCTCAATTGACATCAGTGTGAGGTTACTGACTCTGTCTTGCTGCATGCTTGAGCGCAGTCTGTTTTTCACCAAGGCCAGTTTTGAGAATGAACGCTCTCCGCTCGCGTTGGTCACTGGCAAAGTTAGGAAGAGCCGTAGAGCTATGTCTGTGTTGGGAAACACTGTATGGAGTTTTCTCCTTCTTAACATTTTCTGTAACTCCACTGCAGACGTGCTGCTTAACTTCTCATTTTGTACCAACTCCCTGAAGTGTGCAAATTCCTCTTCCAAGTCACTGGAGTATTTTTGTTGCAGGCTCCGCGCTGGTGAGCGCAGGTCTTGGGGGGAAATCGAGTGAAATCTGTTTAAAAACCCGAAGTTTTCACACACGTCATTATTATATGACTGGCATCTTCGGTCCAGCTCTGACACTAGCTGGTCAATCACATGGATAAAGACTGATGTACGGAAGCGACTGCGGCCTGACAGCTCGCACTCAGGCTCAGATGAATCATCAGCCTGGCTCTTTCTTTTTCTCTTTCGTTGAGTGTCTGCTCTGTACTCATCGGACACGGTGGGGGACATGTTCTTTGCTGCTGTCTCAAAGTTGTCAAACTGATCCCGTAGGCCTGCTACATATTCACGTAATGACCTAACTAGATCCACAGCATTGCAGAGGTCCAATTCCACTGCCTGTAGTGCAGCGCTCACGCCCTGGAAACGTTGGAGAATGGCATTCCACATGTTGCACATTAGTGCAATTTCCAGTTTATTCATATTTGTATGCAATACCCTGGCCTCCTCTCTTGTGCTCAGATTATGGTGCTCATCATCCACAATGTTGAGCAGAGATTGCTGGATACAGGCGTAATTCAGACACAGGGCTTTGGTTGCAACCGCATGCGCTGACCATCTTGTATCGGAAAGCGTTTTTAAAGTTTCAATTCTGTAATTTTCATTAGGCTGCAAACCCGCCTTGATCATCTGCCAGCGTGAAGTGCTCTTTGATGCAAAGTTAAACAACGCTTGCACAAAACTGAAAAACTGTTCAGTCTCCCCACAACAGTTAACGCTGTTAATCCCCACCAGATTTAAGGTGTGCGCTGCGCAGGGAACCCACTCTGCCAGTGGGTTAATCTGTTTGATACGGGCCTGCACGCCTTTGTATGTGCCTGACATGTTGCTAGCATTGTCATAACACTGTCCTCTACAGTTATTGATGTCAATGCTCATGTCTCCTAAAACACCAATTACTGAATTGAACAGCGCTTCTCCGGTGTGGCTGGAAATGGGGAGGAATTTGACAAAACGCTCCTCTATACAGCCCTCTGGTGATATGTACACTGTAAAAAAAAACTCGTAAAAAAACGGTCAAAGTACTGGCAGCAGCGGCTGCCAAACAAAAACCCTTAAATTAAAGTAAAATACTTTAACTGAAATAAAGTGAATAAGCCATTAATTTACGGGAATTGTCCTTAAAGATTTTACAGGAAAACACTGTAATTTTACAGATTTATCCTCTCTTTTTACAGTCAATAACCTTTAATAAAAGTACATTACTAATACTTTAACGTGCAAATACTCTAATTTTACAGATTTATCCTCTCTTTTTACAGTCAATAACCTTTAATAAAAGTACATTACTAATACTTTAACGTGCAAAAAACCTGTAAAAAAACGGTCAAAGTACTGGCAGCAGCGGCTGCCAAACAAAAACCATAAAATTAAAGTAAAAATACTTTAACTCAAATAAAGTGCAAAAGCAATTAATATACAGAAATTGTCCTTAACGATTTTACAGGAAACTTTCCTCTCTTTTCAAAATCCATTGTCTTAAAATGTTACATTCAAATACCTTAAATAAAGTTTGGATGAGAAAAACTGTTTTTTACTTTTTTTTTTATTAGATTTGTATGATCAAACACTAAAATAAATACAGAACCTAAAGTTCTACAGGTAGAATACTGTTATTTTACAGCTTTTTTCTAACATTTTCCAATCAAAGACATTCAATGAAAAGACATCACAAAATGTTCTGTCGGAAACAATTACTCTGAAAACTTAAAATATGAAAACTAATGAATACAGCATTTCATATTTAAACATCATACTTATAAACAGTAGAAACAAAAAGTAAGTTGAATTTTTTAAGAGTACTTTGAAACATTCTCAACTGAAAATAACAGAAATTACAAAATGGCGACATATGTTCACATTGTCAATTTGAAGGAGCAGTGTGCAGGATTTAGTACGTCTAACAATGGGGATGTAGGTTCCAACCAATGGATAACTTGTTCACTCACCCTCCTATCCCAAGTTTGTAGAATGTATATTGGCTGCAAAAAACTTGAGGCCCAATCATGTTTCCTCTGTCCATTCTGCGCTACTGTAGACGTGGCAGTGCAACCTAGAGGACAAAAAGATCAGAATCAGAAACAGGTTTTTCACACGTATGAGGAATTTGACTAGGTGTCGTACATACACATATAAATTAAAAAAATTAAATAAAAAAAAGTACACAGATAGCGAACTATATTAAGAATACTGTAATAAAAATATAGTAAGATAGCAATAAAATAAAGCAGTAATATACATCGAAATAGAATGCAATAAATTATAGAATATAAAATATGTGCAGTAAGCAATATTTAAACATTGCATTATTTACCATCCTGTGATCTCCATTATGTAATGCATAGAGTCTGCGTTGTGGATGAGGTAAAGTGTCAGTTGGGGGGCCTTGTTGAGGTGGCGAGAGGTTTTGGTCCTGGTGGCGAGAGGTTTTGGTCCTCATGGAGAGGTTCTGGTCCTGATGGAGAGAGGTTTTGGTCCTGATGGAGAGAGGTTCTGGTCCTGATGGAGAGAGGTTCTGGTCCTGATGGAGAGAGGTTCTGGTCCTGATGGAGAGAGGTTTTGGTCCTCATGGAGAGGTTCTGGTCCTGATGGAGAGAGGTTTTGGTCCTGATGGAGAGAGGTTCTGGTCCTGATGGAGAGAGGTTCTGGTCCTGATGGAGAGAGGTTCTGGTCCTGATGGAGAGAGGTTTTGGTCCTGATGGAGAGAGGTTTTGTTCCTGATGGAGAGAGGTTCTGGTCCTGATGGAGAGAAGTTCTGGTCCTGATGGAGAGAGGTTTTGGTCCTGATGGAGAGAGGTTTTGGTCCTGATGGAGAGAGGTTTTGGTCCTGATGGAGAGAGGTATTGGTCCTGATGGAGCGCAGCCTCCTGCCAGAGGGGAGGGGGGTGAACAGTTTGTGTCCAGGGTGGGAGGGATCGGCCACTATCTTTCCTGCCCGCCTCAGGGTCCTGGAGGCATGCAGGTCGTGGAGGGATGGCAGATTGCAGCCGATCACCTTCTCTGCAGAGCGGATGACACGCTGCAGCCTGCCCTTATCCTTGGCTGTGGCTGCAGCGTACCAGATGGTGATGGAGGAGGTGAGGATGGACTCCATGATGGAGGTGTAGAAGTTCACCATCATCGTCTTTGGCAGGTTGAATTTCTTCAGCTGCCTCAGGAAGAACATCCTCTGCTGGGCTTTTTTGATGAGGGAGCTGCTGTTCTGCTCCCATTTGAGGTCCTGGGCGATGATGGTGCCCAGGAAGCGGAAAGACTCCACAGCAGTGACTGGGGAGTCACACAGAGTGATGGTGAGCCACACAGAGTGATGGGGGCGGGCGGGGCTGCGTTCTTCCTAAAGTCCACAACCATCTCCACTGTCTTGAGAGCGTTGAGCTCCAGGTGGTTTTCCCCACACCAGGTCACCAGATGGTCCATCTCACACCTGTAGGCAGACTCGTCCCCACCAGAGATGGGTCCGATGAGGGTGGTGTCGTCTGAACTTCAGGAGCTTGACAGACTGGTGACTGGAGGTGCAGCTGTTGGTGTACAGGGAGAAGAGCAGAGGGGAAAGAACGCAGCCTTGAGGGGAACCGGTGCTGATGGTCAGAGACGTGTTTCCCCAGCCTCACGTGCTGCTTCCTGTCAGACAGGAAGTCTGTGATCCACCTGCAGCTGGGAGAGCTTGTCCTGCAGCAGAGCTGGGATGATGGTGTTGAAGGCAGAGCTGAAGTCCACAAACAGGATCCTGGCGTAGGTTCCTGCTGTGTCCAGGTGCTGGAGGAGGAAGTGAAGTGATAACTATTAGTAAACCATAATGATGGATGTTATTATCAGCAGCTGCCAATAGATCCCTAAATCTTGTATGAACACACACACACACACACACACACACACACACACACACACACACACACACACACACACACACACACACCACACACACACACACACACACACACACACACACACACACACACACACACACACACACACACACACACACACACACACACACAATTGAGAGCATCCCAAGGGCATTGATTATTTCATAAGTTTAGAAGGGGGGAACATAGTCTAACAACAGTTAGCTTTTGTTAATTTTACCTTGAGCCAAACTTGTGATACTTGTTTCTGAAATCCCTTTCTCTTAAAGTGAATAAAAAACAAAAAAAACAATGGAGCTTACCCTAAAACTAACCACTGGATTGCTTGTCTAACATGACCTAGTCCATGTTAGCGAAGTACAACTGGGATTTCGAGGGGAAGATATGCTTGGTTGATTCTAATTTTTACTTTCTTACTTTTTGAATAAAAATCATGTTTGTATCACTACACTTCTAAGGGACAACATGGGTCAAACATTGCCCGTATTCTTTTGCTATGTTATTTCATGCATGGCTGAGTATTTATTTACTATACATTTTCAAAAATAATTAATTTTAGCAGTGATTTGGACCAAGCATGTATGATGTAGTAATACAACAAGTATTTTAGTTCACACAGTGTGACATTAGCTAGTCATGTTAGCTTGTAATATATAGAGCAGAGCTAACTAGCAAGTTAGCCGAACGTTAGCGGTTAGCTGTTTATGCTATGCTAGCTGTTGGCTACTTAACATTAACAAACTGGATTCCGCTGTAAGAAAGCTGTGAAACTTTACATTAAACTTGGCGACAACACTGTGACACCCCGCTGCATGTTTATGTGTAATTCTCCCGTGTGGAGACGAGAGGTGGAGCGGCAGCACTGCAATAAGCTGTAAGCTAACGTTAGCAGCCACCTTGTTAAACCAGGTTTGGGCGCAACATCTTGCAAGAAACAGCATCTCAGGGCTTCTTAACATTTAACAACCTATTAATGATGCAAACTCAGCTAACTAGAAGAAGAAACGTAACCTTAAATACAAAATAAAACATTCACAAACTAAGGATTATCTAAATACATGTTTAACTCCATTACAGTTGCAGGACTCACCAGATCTCAAGTCTTCTGTTCTTTGTTGACGTCCCGATGCTCATATTTAACGTGTAGATGTAAAACGATCCCGATATTAATCCATTAATCCATAAACTCCTGCAGCTCCGAGCCGGAGCTGGAAAAGCGCCGGTGTGAAAAGGGCAGACAGCTGTAGCTCCGTCCGCAGGAGGAGACCCGCTCTAACTGACGTGAATGTTTCAAATGTGAACAACAGGCGCGGGCAGTTCTCATTGGCAGGTTTCTTCGATGACGTTTATATTAACCAATCAGGAGTGTTGTGGACTCATTCCAAACATGCCTGACTTGTCTGCCGTGTTATGGCTGAATTCCAATTCAAGTGCCGTAGTTCTGGCTGTCGGCCAGAATCCGAAAACCATGCACATTATACTGCATGAAAGACTAAGGCTTATTACTGTATATTGACCAATGGGAAAAAAAACACAGCAACAGAACACATAAATAAAACAAGGATAACTGTGACTTATTGTTGAGTAAATAACAGTGTGTGTTTTAAACCTGGGTCCTCCCTGCAGAGATTTCTCCACTTTCTAAGATTTTTATTTTTTTTAATGATATTGTCAACTGTAGATGTTTACAATATAGTAAGTTAGGAATTTAATGAAAACATATTTATTTACTTTTGTTTCAACATTGGATATTTTGTGTTTGTGGTGGATTCAATCGAATATTGAGAAAATGATTTATGTAAAAATGTTTTACTTTACATTTTTTTTGTTTGACGCTTTTTTTTACAGTTTTATGTTTACCTTAAAATTACAAAGAAATATCTTAAAGTCTTATAATAGTAATACACTTTTATATTATGAGTTACATATTTAATTACAGATAATACTTTTTATTTTACGTACATCTGCATGTATTTTCTGAAAGTGCAAAAATACTGTAAATATTATATAGTAAATGTACTGTAAAAAAAAATGAAATAATCGTTATTTGTTGTTATTGTCAAAATACTTAAAATAATGTTTTGGATTGTTAATTTATAGTTAATATCTGTCATTTTACAGGATTTTGCAAGTTATTTAAAAAAACATGATAATTACTATAAAAATTTACAGTTATTTCCTGTAAAATTACGATCTTTTTTTACAGTGTACCGCAGGATGAATGTCTGCTGGTCCACATGTGTGATATCTGGCGTGGAGTCCACACTGACAGAGAAATACTTAGCAAGTTTTACTCTGCTGATGACTTCATCCAGCAATCTCTGTCCTATCAGCTGTATGAATTCCTCACACACATTTCCGTATTTCTGAATATGGGCTTTTAAAAAAGGATCAAACTGACTGATCAGCTCCATGCTACCCAAATAGTTGCCATTGTTGGTGTCCCCAAACCTGTGGCTGTCACCCCTAAAAGCAAGTCCCCGCTCTGCCAGATACTTGACTACAGTGACAACCCTCTGCAGCACCTGTGTCCAATACTCACACTCCTCATTAAACTGTTTTTTTTAGTTCTGAATCCACTGTTCCACGGTCAGCTGTCTGATTGATGAAGGATACCATGGCTTTCCTGTGCATGTCACAGCTTTCATGTTCGGCTATCCGTTCATTTGCGTGCTTCCAATTAGAGTATCCCACGCTGCCAAATGACGTGTCTCTCTTATCGCCAAATAGTTTGCATGCAAAGCAGAAGACACTACCTCGGGATGGTCAGTAACATAGCCACTCCCTGAGCATATACTCCCCGTTACCCAGCTTGCGCTTGAATAAGCTTCTGGAGAAGTATCTCTTCTGATGCTTGTACTGCCGCTCTGAGGCAGAGAAGTCAGCTTCTCTGTTTTGACACAATTCCGGACCCATTTCCGCCCAGTAGAGAAGCACCTGTTCGTCCATGTTGTTGCCCCAGAGACCTGGGTCAGTGCTGTAGGGGTCGTCTAGTTCTCCTGTATCCTCGTTTTCCCGCTTGTCTTCTCCACTCTGCTCTACGCGCGCCTGGTCCTCTCCTCCAGATGAGTGACGTATCGGGCCTCCCTCATGTATTTGTCCGGTTGACGTTGGCTACCCTCCACGTAGCAAGTCCTCGTCGTCCTCTCCATCTCCTCCAACAGATAACGTCCCTCCTGTCTGTTTTTCCTCTCCCGCTACTCCATCGCTATCAGAACCAGACGGCCTACTTGGCTCCGAGGCCCCGCGGCCGTCACCGCCGTCACCGCTGCCGCTCGGTACAGAACTAATCTGTCCTTCCTCCTCATCCTGGCCTACAGGTTTAACCTGTTTAGCCCTGAGCCTGTTTTTCAGGTCTCAGGCTCGAAAATGACATTCCCAGAACAAATGACCATATCTTCCCTTTTAAAAGGGTTACATTAATAATCTTTTTTCTCAAAGTAATGATAAACCTGTGAGTTGGATGTAGAAAAGTCAGAATCAATATAGATGTTTTTTATTTTAAAGAAAATTCAGATTGAACATAGTAAAAAACTAAATTATAGTGTCTGTCCAAAAATTCTTTTTTACTTATAGTGAAAACTACCCTTGGATGATGGTAAGGTAGACTAAAAGCTTTAGGAATCCAAAGTACAACATATAATAAGTACCCTGTATCAAGATTGATGCAAAACAAGTGATATTTGACCTTTCTAGAGAGGTTTAGCAAAGAAAACTCCACCTCTGAGGTGATTTGGGTGGAAATGGGGGTTTTACCGTTTCTCTGGAACCCATTGGTCGATTTTGGTGATTGACATCTCTTTCTGACCGTTAGAGCCAATAGAATCGAAAGGGGAATTTCCCCACACACACATGGTAAAAAAAAAAGGTGGGGGCTTCGCGCATGCAGTTTTGCATCAGAGCGAACCTATCTCTAGCTCTGACATCTGGAAACGGAAAAGCAGGGTTTATTGCTTATGGATTATCAGAAATCATTTCAAAGGGACACAGACACATTGGATTAACCTATGGATTAACTTCAGCAGCGTTTTTATCGTTTTAATGCCATTGAAGACCACTTTTGACCAGACTTCGACACATGTAAGCCATGTTAGCGTTTTTAGCTACCTAGCGCCACATGTTCTGATGTCTGTTTTGTTTATAAAGTCACGGGTTCGTATCATAGAGTGATAATGTATGTACCCATCGATTCTGTGTCATCTCACGATGTGAATCGATGTGTTGGATGTGCAGAAAAGATAAATAATAAGGTTTTATGAGTGACTTTCGGTGCAGTAATCTGTTAGCATTTTTCGCTCGTTGCTAATTCAGAGGCATTCGTTAGCATTGTGTTTTTTTTTTGAAAAATAAATAAAAATGATCAGTTAGATGAGTTTCTTCCCGTTACATGGATATAAAACATTCATAGTTTATTAAAGTGGACCTATCATGCTATATTTAAATGATATATTGTAGGGCCATAAGGTATATTTATACGTTTCTGTTTTCAAAATACCAAACAGATCATGCATTTTAGCCATGCCTCATTTCGCTCTATGTGCTGTTTGCTGTCTACGGGTCTGATTCTGCTGACCACGGCCCCCTGCAGGAGAGGTGAGCCGTGCTCTGATCAGCTGCTGGGCTGTCAGAAGAGGGGGAGAAAAAGAGATCTCCGTCCTCCGTGTTTTATTATATAGAGTCGTTATTCATTTGTTTTAAAGCTCAATAAATAACAAAGAAGACCTTTGACCGGCACTTTTCTAATTTTGTCCGGAAGATTTAAACTTTAACGGACATCTTGACCGGCGAAACAAACTGAAACTGAAACTCTGCCGCACGGTCCCCTCGTTCCTTGGAAGAGGTGGAGAGGTGCGTGTTTGTCATCTGCTGGTGGACTAACCGGAGAGAATTACAGTGCTTGCCTCGACGGGGAGGGATTGCATTGCATTAAAGCAGCGGGAGCAAACGCTTGCCTCGGGGAGGGAGAAAGAAAGCCACAGCGGAGAATAAACAGAAGGGTAACCATGGTAACCAAGTCTTCTTTGCTGCTTTTGTGGCAGACTACAGCGCCACTTACAGGCCTGGCATATGTACTACAGCGTCTCCAGCACTTTCGAACGGCAATGGCCGTGGCTGTCTCCTCCTGATTGGTGGAGTTGGCCCAATAGCCGTAGCGCCACTTTCCTGACGTCAGTAAAGTGTTCAAATCTGGATCAGTTTTTATCAGATCCGTTGCAGCCCCTTTTTTTAGAGATTTGGGTATGGAGGAAAATAGAGAGGGTTGTGTTTTCTGACACTTGGTGAGTTCCCTGGAACACCGGGGACACATATTCATGTATAAAAGACGTACAAAAGTGCATTTTGCATGATAGGTCCCCTTTAAGCAACGTAAAATGTGCGTTAGCTGGCGAGCATCACAGAGCAGCACTGCTGAGCATGTTAGCTTAGCTTGGCAGCCTGCAGCTAGCTCTGGAACTTCCAGCTCGGTGGCAGGAGGTCCCGCCTCTTTGCCCTTATTTGGATCAGGCGGGAGTTAGACTCTGACGTCATTGTTGAGCCGTTAGTGGCCGACACCGCCTACTTTAGGCTTCTCGGCAACTCTGCAGAATCATATGGGTGACGTCACGGACACTACGTCCATTTACATATACAGTCTATACCGACAATTTTTTTTAGCTTGGTAAGAACCGGTTTTCGGGGAAAAGAGCCGGCTCCGCTGCAGCACCCCCAGCACCCCTACTTCCCGCGGCTATGGGTGCAGTGCAACCAGGGCCGCCCCTGGCCAACTTGTGGCCCCACGCAAAGTGATATGATGAGGCCCTCTGTGTCGCGAGCGTCGACGGGGGGGGGGGGAGCCTCACAGCGGCGAAACTGTGGCGCGCTTACACTGTAGGTGCGCCGCACTTGCGCTTCAGATGAGGCTCCCTCCGCAAATGAAGCACCCTCCGCAAAATGAAGCACCCTCCGCAAACTGAGGCCCCCTCCACGAGGTGAGGCCCCTGCGTGATCGGCCTGTAGGGAGGGGCGGCCCTGAGTGCAAGTGAAATGTTTTGTAATGCACGAGTCAACACATTCCATGCTCTCTTGAGAAATCTAATGTACAAATTCATCTGTCGATTGAATGTTTCTCATAATAACTCTGTTATTATGCTGCTTTCAAATCCGTGTCTCAGTACTGTACGATACCAGTCACCTTTGTGGAAACATTGCCTTTTTTAATTTATATTTGAGTGTTGAATGTCTTTTAAAAATGGACCTATAGAGTCTCTTTAAATAAAGCTGATGATATGGCTGTGACTGACCCGAGCTTGCGCCTCGTCGTTCTGATAGCCCCGCCCCTTCGCTTCAACCCCAATGCGTAGTTTATATGTTAGTATTTCTAAAAATCTCCTGGGGGAGAATCCCCCCAGACCCCCCTGCTGGAGTTGGGTTTTCAGCATGTGTGCCTTTTGATGTTATACAGTTCAGCTTTGATTCCATCATCTCATTAAACCTTTTTAAAAGCATACTTTAGTTCTGTGAAGGGATATATGCACTGTACTTCACTTTAATTAATAATGAATGCTGGAAAGGGTATATATATTACAGCACGATTTTTTGTTGAATAGATTTGAGTGGTTCAAAATCTCGGGTCGCGAACAAAGGAAAAAGTGGGTCCCGAGGCCGGACCAGTTGAGAACCACTGGTTTAGACTATGGAAGAAAGTGTGCATTCCACAGTGCCCGAGTGTCAGAGGAATGAAAAGTTCTGATTATAGTATTAAACAAGAAGCTTCCAATGGTTACTTAATAATAGCGTGGTTTAATGACGTGGGGAGAATGTCCAAATTGGCTTTTTGTAGAGAACTGCTCTTCTTGCTCTATCTTTAGTTCATTAATTAAATGATTTATATAGTTATTGCTATACACCCAGGTTAAAAATATATAAAATAATAGACACTTGTTTCTTACTCCTCTATGTTGATACATTATACACACTATAATATTATATTCTTATGTTACATTTCTCATGGTTTTCCTTGTTTTCCGAGGTTGATGTAAAAAGCTAAGTCTTAATTTTTTTAAGAATGACCCTTTTCTGTGCGTTCCGGTTATATTATTCCTATATATTTCATATTTGTATGGCTTTTTCCGGGAGTTATTGTAAATCTTGATAATTATTCAATTTTAATATTATTTGTGAAACAGAAATCTACATTTTGGACTCTGCGTGTCTTTTACAAATATTTTGCGATCAATTGGATTTACCACAGTTAGATTCCAATCAAGGTGTAAACATTTTAAAGATGATTTAGTCACATGAGAGGTGTCTGAGATAAATGTCAAGTCTCATGGCCAATGGCCTGAAAATATTTCAATCTTTTGTCGTAATAGAATGTTAATTGTAGATTGCAAAGAGAATAGGGAATTTAACAAAGTTCCTGTTTTCCTATAATTTACTATTAGGAAGGATTTATATTCCACAAAGGCTGATTTGATGTATGCGCTGTTCCTCCCTTCGCCGTCAGTGGAGCTGTTTGTATTTCCACAAAAGGGACATTCAAGCGGCGAAGAAGAAATTCCCCGGAAGCTACATTTTCTCTGCACGCGGTGTGTCCGGCCTTTCCAACAGGGCTGCGAGAAGAAACATGGTGAGGAGCTCGACACTCGCACAAAACTCTGTTTTTTGTCATGTTTATCTGAACTAAACCCTATTCATTTTTGTTATACGTACACATAATCTATTCGTGTATATATTCTTGCATGTATTGATAAGTAGGCTGCCACAGGAATGTAATAAAATGTTAAATTCTGAAGCGCTACTTCTGACGGACGGCGCTGTGCTGCTAGCAGGAGGCTAATGGATACATGTCTGGCTAATGATAGCCTAGCAGCTACAATTGCTGGATTACATTAGCGGCTTGCCTACACCCAGTGTCTTTGTAGATAACTTAACGGCTAGCTGATTCATTTAAGCAAGCTTAAGTTGCGGCTTGAAGAAAGACTACTGTTTTAAAGCTGTATTCTTACGTAGCTCTGTTACCCACAACGAGCTGCATTAGCTAGGCTGACTCGTGTCGGAAAGAGATGTCTGAGGTAGTGCGAGTCCGATGTGCCATTGTCTCATGTAAATGTTATTTTTGTAATTGTCCAGGCCAAGATCAAGGCAAGAGATCTGCGGGGCAAGAAGAAGGAAGAGCTGCTCAAGCAGCTGGACGACCTAAAGAACGAGCTCTCCCAGCTCCGTGTGGCGAAGGTTACCGGAGGAGCCGCGTCCAAGCTCTCCAAGATGTAAGTAACGTTACTCACGGTACAAAAATGATTTTACCGTTGGGCACACTTTCCTCACAACTCTTCCTTGTAATAATAGTCAGAACTTTAATTTGACACCTGTCTAAAATTCTTGATTCTGAAACTACCATAGGCAGGACTTACAAAAGTCAGGAAATGTTATAATTTCACACACCATGAAACTTTGAGCATTTCTTCTATTAAATGGAAAATATAACCAAACCCATCTCTAAACCTTTGCATGTCCCACGACTGCGTGTTGCCATGACATCTATGAAGAAATAAGGGTTGGCAGTACTATGAGCTATTTTATTGAGCTGGGGAATTGATGTCCAGGTTCAACTCAAAACCATGACAGTATTATTGGGCAATATTTCCCCAGACGGTTGGCACCCCCACTCTGCCTGTAGTGAATGCTATAATGCATCAATGTAACTCGTAAATTAAAACACATTTTTTAAATTCCAATAATAAACTGGGATATAGGAACATTCTGACTGACAGCATATACTGGTATACTATCCATTTCCAGAGCAAACGGGTAAAAGATCTGACAGGTGTGTATAGAATGTACACTTCCAAGCTCTCCAAGATGCAAGTAACGTTACTCACGGTTTAACCAGGCAAGCAGTGAAGGAAGAGACTTTATAAATGGTAGAATTTCAAAAAAAGTCCTGCGTGGAGCTCTAGTCAAAGATGATATACGTTGAGCTGATGTTCTGCTGATGCATTCACAACTGCTTACCAAAAGACTGAGACTTGAGATGACGGAGATAACTTTTATTCTTTCAGGGTAAAATAATCTACCTAGACATGTACCAGCTTACTGCTTTGAAATTAGTCACATTTAACAAACCATTGTTTTGTTTGTGTTATCTGAATCTCAGAACTGTGTTCTCTCATGGGGATCCAACATGATTTATGTTTTGCTAACATTAATCTGAAATCTGCTGGGCTAATCCACTGTGACTTTGTGTCTTCTCTGCAGCCGTGTTGTCCGCAAGTCCATCGCCAGAGTCCTGACTGTAATAAACCAGACGCAGAAGGAGAACCTGAGGAAGTTCTACAAGGTAAGAGCGAGAAGCTTCCTGTTGGCAGTAACCCCCCCCCCCCCAAGAGAAGACTCGTGTGGATCTCAAGTCAAAGATGATACATGTTGAGCTGATGTTCTGCTGATGCATTCTCAACTGCTTACCAAAAGACTGAGACTTGAGATGATACGAGTGTTCCTAAATAATCAGTGACTGAAATAATTCTTATGAAGACATTACTTTAAAGTATAAAATGTCCAACTTTTCGACATCTTAAGCTGTTCACATTTTACTTTCCTGTCCTTCACTATTGTCTCTTTGCATTTGGACCAAATATGTTTTCAGCTCCACTGAAAGTTAATGTCCTTTCTTTCAGGGTAAGAAGTACAAGCCTCTGGATCTGAGACCCAAGAAGACCAGAGCTCTGCGCCGCCGGCTCAACAAGCATGAGGAGGGTCTGCGGACCAAGAAACAGCAGAGGAAAGACCTCCTCTACTCAGTCCGCAAATTTGCAGTCAAAGCTTAGAGGCTTTTTCTATTGACAAAATAAAATCTGTGTTGAAGACAAAATCGTCTGTTCAGTTTTCTCTCTTCACTTGACCATAGAAATGTTGACTGGCCTTTTAGGTGTCATTACGCCTTCAAGTCTTTGCAAGTAATATTCATTGGTGACTTGGTTCTTTCATTGATTTGGGCTCAGTTGTGCAAGAGTTTTCAGATTAGTCACGGTTTTATCTGCATACATAGTTCGAGGCATAGTATTTAGCCTTTAGTTTCATGTTAATGAGCCAGCAGGATAAGCTGGTGCTGACACTGGGTTGTACATTTCTTGCCATTGGAAGTGTCGTGAATCAGAGAGAATATTGGTAACACCTTCAGGAAGTGTTTTCTAGTGATGGGTGAATCCAGCCTTTATGGTTTTCTTTGTGCTGAAAAGGGTTGCATGCTTGTAGCTACAAACGCGATGCATCTGTTGGCAGAGGTGGGGACTCGAGTCACATGACTTGACTCGAGTTGCATATTTCTTGACTTGAGACTTGCTTGACTAACATTGACAAAAGACTTGACTTGACTTTGACTTGGTATTCATGACTTGAGACTTGACTTAACGTTAAGTTTAAGCTACGTTAGACTTGGTTTCAAATCGATTAAGCATTGCAAAGAGAAGACAAAACGGTAAATGAACACTATAGAACCACCAAGGGATTCATTTGTACTGACAGGCTGTCAGGAGGGGGAAGAGAGAGAGAGAGAGAGGAAAAGAGATGCCTCGTTTATTTCCCCTGTGTTATCAGAAGTTACTGTACACTTTTGAATAATGTAGTTCATCTACTTTTAGTAGTTTGTTTAAATGTTTTAATTATGTTGTTTTTGTTTGTAGAAGTGCATCATTCCTTGATTTATTGTAAAATGAATCTGAACTTTTCGTATGACTTGACTTGACTTGCTTGACCTGAGCAATGACTTGACTTGACTTGCTTGACTCTCACCACAGTGACTTGGGACTTGCTTGATACTTGTAGGTCAAGACTTGAGACTTGCTCATGACTTGCACATGTAGGACTTACTCCCACCTCTGTCTGTTGGTCTGGAAAACATGGCAGCCCTTCAAGTGTACCCAAGCACTGCACTTTGTGGCTTGATGGCTTTGCTACCATACGCCCAACTCTAGATTTCTCTAGTGTGGAAAAAACTATCTGCATCTTCATTAAAGGTAGGGTAGGTACGTTTGAGAAACCGGCTCGAGATCGCTAGAATTTGAAAATACACAACCGGAGAAAATCTCCCACTTCCTTATAGAGCCCCTCCAACACACACGAACGCGCACATGACCAATGAGGGCACGATAAGTTTGTGCACAGATGGAAAGCTGACAGGCAGGTAGGCCATCCAGTTATTTTAGCCGGGCCGGCTCAGATGATTGGTCGTGCTTTTTACAGTACTACGGCTTCCACAGATGAAATTCTTTTATGGATTTTTTGTCAAAGCACTTAAGATATTCATTGCTATCGGGATGTTAAGAGCATTCCATGGAATATAACAAAAAGTGTATCTCGAGCCGGTTTCTCAAACTTACCTACCCTACCTTTAACTGTTTCATAATGACCCTCTTATATACTCACGTGATTACTCATATCTACTAAGAAGCTCTGCCAGTGTGGATTCTCACAACTTCTACAATGTCACAGTGAGTGGAAATGATAAAGTAAAAAAACAATCCATCCTAGTATTTCAAAGTTTAATGTGATTTTATGTGCCATATGCTGAAAATATGAAGTAATACAGGAAAATCAAATGCTATAGGCTGAAAGCAACATTGATGCATGAAAAATCAAAGTGATTCTCAAATGATAGGATCTAATTCTTCTGTACATCAACTTATTTGTTGCTGCCCGTTTACTGTGTATTGCTATTGCAATACAATTAAATGTACTTGTTAGAAACAGAAGCAGAATTAATAGGGATGATAAATATGAGGAAATAATGACTGAATCAAAACTTCCAGACACCTTGTGCTGGACATAGTTTATTCAGTATAAACTGATCTGTACCGTAGCGTAGGCCCACACAACCTGCAAAACACCGGTGCTTTAGAACACTCAGAAATTATTTAATCATTAGAAATCAGGAGACTAAATAATTGATATGAACATTATTTGCACCCCCAATGTGCTCAGATAGAAGGTGCAGAGACACAGTTATGGTTCAGAAACACAGACATTAGGAAACACCATCAGTTTTGACATCATCCAGCAAAGTAAATATTATTTAGTTTGCTGGATGATGTCAAAACTCAACTATATACAATAACATCAAGGCCCCAGGAAGTGCGCCGGACTCTGATTTCAATACAATTTCCGTATCAGTCCGTGACGTCACTGGGCCCAGAGAGGCGAAGTCCCTCCCTTTCCGGTGGACCTCCATGGGACCTTATTTCGGAAAAAATATGTATTGAAGTCTATGGAGAGAGAAAAGTTATCTTTCGATCCCGTTTGAATTGTGCCACAAATTACACATATGATGTTTGTCAATTTAAAAGATAATTTTGCAAGTAACTTTTTTTGTGTGAAACCGCTCAATGAACTACATCTCTGGTCTCGCACAACAACACACGCCACCAAGATGGCCGTCATTACTGTCTTGCCAAACAAGGGATTGACTACCCTCACTATCACCACAATGAAACACGTCCAGAAGAATGTCATGCAAAGCTGCCTGCCTGCCTGCCTGCCTGCCTGCCTGCCTTCGATTCTCCCTGAACTGCCTGATCTTTTTAATGTTAACCATTTGTGCAGATAGCATGAAGTAGAAAAGATCGCCGATGCTAATGTAGCGTTAGCGTTAGCATGTCTACCCCGGGGGCATCCGGGCTTAAACGGTGTATTATAGAATGATCAAACCGGTGTGACAGTACTCTTCAAAGGGTTCACGAAATATGACTACTACTCTTACTGTTTAACATTTTGTGTTACTTAATGTTACTTCATGTTAAGGCTAATAAAAATGACAAGGCTAAGGCTGTTATGCTAACTAAAGTGCTTGCTACTAGCTAGTTAGCTAACTTGATCCAGCCACTCCTGGTCCTTTCATCAGACGGGAAGCGAAAGAACGAGCAAGACCCATTGCTAGTATGATTACAACCTGGTACAAAGCACACAGGCATCTTGTTAAAGTTATCTTATCTTAGCTATCTCTTATATTTAGTGGAGGAAAACAATTATGACATCAGTTATGATGAGCTTTGCTGGCGTGGCTCGCTGCAAAAGTTGAGCAATGTTCAACTTTTGAAGCCTCGGCAGAAGCGTCAGCCAATCAAATCATATGACAGTACAAGCTCTAGCCAATCAAACCGCTGCTTGTGTGTCAGGGGCGGGAGATTTATGTGATTGGTTGTTGGTCGAGTTTCAGACACGCCCGCTGGCAAGCTTCAACGCACGCCGCTGTGTGTACGGGCCGTGAGGAAAATATTCGTTGTGACCAAACGGCGGTACTACACTTCCGAATTAGTTGCTGGGCCCGGAAAGACTTTTCCCCATTGACTAACATTGGGAAAGAGACGTCTGTTACATTCAGGGTCAAATTGACCCGTTTGAAAGTTTGAAAATCTACGAAAAATACTTTCAAGTATTTTTTTTGCATGAAACTTCTTCTACTTACCTTAATTAGTGCAATAAACAAGTAAAATGAAAATTGTTCATGTCATGCATTTGGAACCCCCCCTACATGCCTTTATCACAGAGATGGTATTCGTGCATGCATTTCCACACACACACACACACACACACACACACACACACACACACACACACACACACACACACCACACCACACCACACCACACACACGTACACACACACACACCAGTGAAAGTGGAGGCTAGAAGGGGTCAGTGGGCTCAAATGGGATATACGATATATATATATCGTAATTTTCCACACACACACAGACAGACAGACAGACAGACAGACAGACAGACACCCCGCACCAGGCAGTGAAAGTGGAGGCTAGAAGGGGTCAGAGGGTTCAAATGGGATATACAGTATATATATATCGTCATTTTCCACACACAAACAGACAGATAGACAGACAGATAGACAGACAGACAGATAGACAGGTGGGCAAGCCGTCTGATGACACCAAGACCAGCACGACATGTGTGCTTTGTGCAAAATACATTTGCGTAAAGCACACATTGACAACATGTCCCTCCTGTGCTGTGTAGACACACACACACACACACACACATACACACACACACACACACACACACACACACACACACACACACACACACACACACACGTTCTTAATTGCTGTTACAATAAAATACTGGCTTGATTCAAAGTGAACGGGTCAATTTGACCCTGAACAGAAGAGGTGTCTCGTCTCTATTTATCAACATCAACCAATTGGAAAAAAAAGTTGGAACATTTTAAAAGTAATTTAAAAAATGTTATGTTATGCAAAACTAATGTATTTTATATCAAGGTTTTTCCGATGTAAAAAAGAAAATAGAAAAATGTGTTTGAATGTATATGTTTTGTGAAAAACGAGTGACTTATTCTAATGGAACCATGATCTGTGAGAGGTGAATAACACAATTGCACTAAATAATGATTTCATTGATAGTAATAAAAGGTACAAACTATGTACAAAAAAAAATCTGGATTTTGGGGCTTCTGACAATTTTTGGATAATTAAACATGCACTGGGTCAAATTGACCCACGAATATTATTGCTGTTACAAAAAACGAATATAACAGGAGGGAAGCATCAATCTGGTGCACTTTGAGCAAAATACATCTCTCAACACCCATATGAAACAGAACTGTAAGCAGATTTTATTTTTCTTAATTTTACAAATCACTTTTAAACTGTATTCTTGTTTTGTCATATAGTATTTCATAACTGTTTTTCATGTATTCTCTCTGACTGTCCATCTCATAATGTTCACATAGAAACTAGCTTTCAATAGGAATATCATTCAGAAGAATTATAATTTCATGCAAAAATCTGTCACAAAAAGAGGTTGCACATTTAAATTCAGGTATTGTTATGGCAACGTCAGTGGCCAAACAGCCACATTTATTTACTGCTGCAAATACGTTCAAACATGCTGTCGACACGTAAAGCAGTGGCAACTATGCCCTCATTTCAGCTGACTTTTTCTCAGAAATACTGTCACATAACATCCATATATTTCAGTGCTAGGTTGATGCTTAGCTAAGCTAACTATGAAACACGTTAACTGACGGGACTCAGGATCAACTGTGTACTGTAAGGTAGCTTCTAGCTTCATGTCGAACAGTAAGTCAACATTTTCCAAAGAGCTAAAAAACCTTACATTTAGATTGTATGACAAAGTGTTTATTTAATATCTCTGGCTAGCACCATGACATCAAGTCAAATTCCTAGTATGTGCGAACCTACCTGGCAATAAACCTGTTTCTGATTCTGATTCTGATTGCTAACGGTTTAGCTTACCCCCGCGATTCAAAGTAACGTCAACGTAGCTGTAATTTATGCTTTGCTTACATGTTCGCATAACTTGGAAGTTTACTGACATTTACATACCTTGTTTACCTGGCTCAAGTGGTGGCTCTGGGGTTGTTGTGTGAGCCAACACTTGAGAATTGTCGTCTTTTTTAAGAAATTTTTTTCTTATGTCCATCTTCAAAAACTCTGAGTCCGACTGACAGTTTAACGAGGTGGTTCTCAACTGGTCAGGCTTCGGGAGATTTTTAGAAATACTAACATATAAACTACGCATTCTGGTACACTCTGAGAAGAAAATTAATTAATCTATTACTACCCGACATATTAATAATATGTTATGCCATTGTTTGTTTTTCACTTTGTTCTGACTGCTGAACTTGCTGCTCCACACAGAGAGAAGAGCAAAGAGGAGATCTCGGCAGATTGGCAACTTTAAAAGTAGCTCTCGGTTCAAAAAAGGTTGGGCACCCCTGGATTAGATAGATACACACTCCTACCACAACTACTACTAACAAATTTAAAACAACTAAGTTTCTCTAATATTTTGTGATTTGCATTTGATTTCGTCCAGCCAGATCAGGAAACTCCTGGCGTATCTGGCGGACAACACACACACGGGATGACCCACTCTGATGCCTCGTCCTAAAAAGCCCCCAGCACCGATAGGCAAGATGCCGAAAACGCCTATAAGGGCCTGAGGATACAGTGTATATATGTATATTTACACATGTTCATTTTGTACATTTCTAAAAATAAAGTTTGATGGAAATACTTAGTATCCTTTCTTCCCTGAATTATTTGCTCCTATAACATATCATTCATATATAGCAAACCATGATTTGATTTCTCATCAAACAGTAGTAGTTTATTACAGGTAAAAATAACTTACTCTTCTATAACAACAGTTGTAGGTACAGTTCGGTTAGTTAGCCGTATAAAATATACGGCTGTACCGACGCCATTATAAGACTGATGTTCCGCTCAGAGCGAGCCGAAAAAAGCACTGTTAGACTCTGGTGGTTGACTAATCAGAACAGAGTGGCCGAGCTGACCAATCGGAGCACATTGGGCTCACAGGGAGGGGGGGGGGGGGCAAGAGCTCCAACAAGCCGTTTAGGACAGAGAGTGAATACCGGTGAATACACATAATTTACAGAGATGCTGTATGCGAAACCCATGTGAGTTTGGAAAATTGCACAATATAAATCTATTTTAGTATACCTCAACAATGGAATTATGATCAGTGGAAATGGCCATGACATGGGACCTTTAAAGTATTTAAAGTAGACACAACTTATACTATTATATTATATCATTTGTTTTATTGTTTTTACCGATGCAAGAGTTGACTTAACAGTTGTAGTTGGAGCTCATTTTGAACAATGAGCTAACTAATGATTACTTTCATAATGGTTTAATGTGCTGCTTATTTTCTACATTAATAGATGAAGGTCTGGTTTGTTCAAACTCTCAAAATAGTAGGAAATGCTGTCATAATTACCCAGAGTCCGAAGTGACACCTTTACAATGTTAAAGCTGTTAGATAAATGTAGTGATGTAAAAACTATAATATTCAAGATAGTGTAGTGGAAAAGAGATAATGTTTTAAAAACATGTTACTAAAACAAAATCTCTTGTTTTGGACAGACAGTAATGATTCAAGAAATAGTAGATAAATAAATACACACACATCAATCGGTGTGCATTTGTTGTGGATGGAACACAACAAATAGTGCTCTTACCTGTGATGCCTCCTCCACAAATTATAACCAGACTGTATCATTCAAACTATAAGTAACAGTTCTAGCTACTTGACTTTAGACAAAAAATTCAAAAGACAAAATCAACACAATTTATTGAAAGACCAATCTTTATTTTACGGTGCCTCTCCTTTTGTTTGTATTATTAAACCCTCAGATGTGAGATATTAGTAATACAGTAGTAGCATTGTCAATCTAAAAAACTTAGCAACTCAACAGTTAACTTTATATTTCTTATTGTCCAAAGCATCTATTACACTATTTTTTCCCCTCTCATATTCACAGGATGGATGATTAGAGACTTTGGGGGAAACCTCAGCTTTATGACCGTCCTGTCTGTTGGTTTGGCCGGAGGGCTGAGGGTCTTTCCCTGCGAGGAGGACCAGGCCTGAGGGAGGAGGACCTGCACCAGCTGCACCAACAGAACTTAACCCATGCTGGGCATAGCTGTTACCACCTGCACAGGCCTAGCCTGTCACTTTATTTGACAAAATGTGTTTACTTAATCAATTAACAGATTAACATTTAGTGTAACTTATGTATATTATTTCGTTTTTATTTAAAAAAATTGTGATGGTTCATGCTTGATAACTTTTAGTTCACATTTCAATAAATTTGGTGGGAATGCTGATACAGCATTCCAACTATATGTTATGCTACGGACAACATTTTTATTATTCCGCCGACTTATTTTGGCCCTCTTCTCCATTCAACATCGCAGAAACTCTGTTCAAACATCAAAACGTTCAGCTCGGTCGGGAATCGCAGGCTATTACTTTTATCATTCATAACTTTCATAACTCCAGAGATACATCCCATAATTCATCACATTTTTAACATGGAAGTCAATGGAGAAAATCTTCAGACTTGAACAATCTTCATGCGAATTCAACTGCTAACTGTTCATTCATACTTTCACTCAGAAACCTCATTCCAACTTTAAAATGTTACACATCTTTCTGACATTATTTGTGTAACACAACTTTTAAATCTGATTCTTACTTTTAGAGATATTAAACATTGTTCAGACCTTGTTAAAGAGGTTTTCTTCAGATTTTAACATTAAATAGAGTGCGTGATGTCACAGCTAGAGTGGAACAAATCTTGAAATTTGCCTTCATATATTTTTTTAAAACTGCCATAATTCCCAAACCCTACATTCCTGAGACATAATTTTTCATGACAAACGTAGGAAAACGTCTCGTAGCTTGAAAAATGACAAATAATTAGGCAAAAATAATTAAACAAAATGCCTCTTGAGGGCATGAAGTGACAAAAACGTTCAACATGTCTCCTTTAAAACCCATTGTAATTTCAGGCTGATATTTCCTCACAGCAGCAGCCAAAAAGGCCACATTATTAACCCGAAAGTACACAAAAATTACACTTCAGATACTCAACTTCCTTGACATGCTTCACGTTTTGAAATTTCACAGATATCTGTTATCGTTCTTCTACAAAACGTTCACATGTAAGAGTTTATCTCTCATTCAGAACAATGCAAACCTTTGATCTCTACAGAGCTCGTTCGCTCAACTATAAACACCTGTGTAATGGAACACGATGATGTCATCACTCCAACTGACATGCTCAGAGCAGCAGACTTCAGATAATGGTTAATGGTCATGCTCTCAACAGCTCTACGTCAATTATGGGGTGTCATCATATGCCGTTCAAGAGAAGAGAGAGAGGGCGATCAAGAGGCAGTTCTAACTGTTCATTTCATTCTCTCTCTCTCTCTCTCTCTCTCTCTATCTATCTTCCTCTTCCTCAATATCTTCCTCTTCCTCAATATCTTCCTCTATCTTCCTCTTCCTCAATATCTTCCTCTATCTTCCTCAATATCTTCCTCTCTCTATCTTCATCTTCCTCAATATCTTCCTCTCTCTATCTTCCTCTTCCTCAATATATTCCTCTCTCTATCTTCCTCTTCCTCAATATCTTCCTCTCTCCATCTTCCTCTTCCTCAATATCTTCCTCTCTCCATCTTCCTCTTCCTCAATATCTTCCTCTCCATCTTCCTCTTCCTCAATATCTTCCTCTCTCCATCTTCCTCTTCCTCAATATCTTCCTCTCTCCATCTTCCTCTTCCTCAATATCTTCCTCTCCCCATCTTCCTCTTCCTCAATATCTTCCTCTTCCTCAATCTCTCTCTCTCTCTCTCACACACAATGTTCCAAACGGCCCAAAACTTCACAGGTTTGGTAACGATGCAGCCATCAACGCATCTAAGCGTATTATGGGGTATCATCAAATGCCGTTGCCATGGCGAGTGGTATGTCGCCATACCACATATTGAAACACAATGTCGCTGTAAGTCCAATGGACACGGTCCAATCGTCCCCCAATCTTCATTTGTATATCACCGGTCCATGCCCCAACAGCTCTACGCCAAATTTGAAATCTCACCATATGCCGTTTCAATGGAATCCCTCGCCATAAAACACGATGTCCCTTTAACTCCTATGAAAATGTTCAAAAAGTGCTCAAAATTCACATGTGTGCTAACCGTCCAGCCGTGAAGACATCTACGAGACAGTTTTGAGATTTCTTCAAATGCCGTTGCCATGGCAACACAATGCTCGGCATGAAACACGGTTTTCTCATAACTTCAGTGAAAATGCTTCAAACGGTCCAAAACTTCACAGGTTCTACGCATCTAAGCGTATTATGGGGTGTCATCAAATGCCGTTGCCATGGCGACAGACCACTCGCCATGAAGCACGATGTCGCTGTAAGTCCAATGGAAACGGTCCGATCGTCCCCCAAACTTCGCTTGTATATCACCGGTCCAGCCCTCAACATCTCTACGTCAATTATGGGGTTTCTTCAAATGCCGTTGCCATGGCAACACAATGCTCGCCATGAAACACGGTTTTCTCATAACTTCAGTGAAAATGTTCCAAACGGCCCAAAACTTCACAGGTTTGGTAACGATGCAGCCATCAACGCATCTAAGCGTATTATGGGGTGTCATCAAATGCCGTTGCCATGGCGACAGATCATTCACCATCAAGTTAGTTCAAAAGTTTGCAGTTCAAATATTCTGCTGGTTTTCCAAGCCTTTTTACTTTCTTTTCTTCACTCATCACACATTCAAGCCCCCAGTGTTCATGTATCATTTCAATCTAAATTCTTCACTTTCTTCTTACACATTACATTTCAGCATAGCAGTTTAGCGTCAGCTTTTCAGCATAAAGCATTCCCACTAGCAATTTCTTCAGGAATTGCATTCTCTAGTTGTATATGTACTCCTTTTGTCCATTATTCTTACTGAAAATGTTAAATTACACATTCACATCTGACTGAGGATTGGCACCATTTATTTGTGACGTTGCAAACTCTGCGGTACAAGTATTGTGAAGCTCATAAAGTGAGGCAAATGCATTTGATCAGCTGACTTTTTTTTGTGCCAAACTTTATAGGCCTGACAATAATCACACTGTCTCTGAGGTGCAACGTAAAACACAAAACAACACAAAAATTAAGTTCCTGTTAGACTACAAAACTATTCAGTGTGCAGGTCTTTGTGTTACAATATAAGTGTCTCTTAGTGAATGTCCTGTACTGGTCTTAAATCTCATAACATCAGCTTTTCCTTTCCCTCTTGGATGTTCTTCTGGACCCTCGGAGAAAGAGAAAATTGTGAAGCAGTCCTGTCTCTCAGGCATGTCCTTTCCTAACAGAAATATCAAAAAACATATTATTGCAGAGCAAGTGTGTTATTTAAGGGGCTATAAATATAATGATTTTTTTATTTGAATGTGTTTTTTAAATTCAACAGTGTACTACAGAGGTAATCAGATTATGAATAAACCGTTCTAAATTCATCAACATTGAAATAAATGTATTATTAAAATAATATTTAACTTATCAAAACTTAGTGCAACTGTAGAAGCTTGCTATTTTCAGTTGTCTCACTGAAAGAATCACTTTTAACATGTTTTTTACAGTCAATATGCAGAGACAAAGGGTCGCAGTTCTCACTATGTTCAATAATATTTGCCTTAACCTGTTAAGCCCTGAGCCTGTTTTTCAGGTCTCAGGCTCGAAAATGACATTCCCAGAACAAATGACCATATCTTCCCTTCTAAAAGGGTTAAATTAATAATCTTTTTTTCTCAAAGTAATGATAAACCTGTGAGTTGGATCTAGAAAAGTCAGAACAATATAGATGTTTTTTATTTTAAAGAAAATTCAGATTTTACATAGTAAAAAACTGTAAATTATAGTGTCCGTCCAAAAATTCTTTTTTACTTATCCAACCACCCTTGGATGATGGGTTAGTAGACTAAAAGCTTTAGGAATCCAAAGTACAACATATAATAAGTACCCTGTATCAAGATTGATGCAAAAGAAGTGACATTTGACCTTTTTAGAGAGATTTAGCAAAAAGAAACCACTTCTGGGGTCATTTGGGTGGATTTTCCATATCTCTGGCCCCCCTTGCTCGATTTTGATGGTTGACACCTCTTTCTGACCGTTAGAGCCAATATAATCGAAGGGGGAGTCCCCCACACACACACGTTGTGAAGAGAAGAGGTGGGGGCTTCGCGCATGTAATTTTGCATCAGAGTGGACCTATCTCTAGCTTTGACATCTGGAAACGGAAAAGCAGTTTTAATGCTTATGGATTATCAGAAATCATTTCAAAGGGACACAGACACATTAGATTAACCTATGGATTAACTTCAGCAGCATTTTTATCGTTTTAATGCCATTGAAGACCACTTTGGAGAGACTACAGAGCCAAGGTAAAAATGTTAGCATTTTTAGCTACCTAGCGTCACCTGTTTTGATGTCCGTTTTTGCTTATAACGTCGCAAATACGTATAATTCAGTGGTAATGTCGGTGTCGTTAGATTCTGTGTCACCTCACGATGTGTTGGATGTGAGTGATTTTCGGTGCAGTAAGGTGTTAGCATTTTTCACTCGTTGCTAATTCAGAGGCTCAGTGTTAGCATTGTGGGTTTTCTTTAAAAAAAAAAAAAAAATGATCAGTTAGATGAGTTTCTTCCCGTTACATGGATATAAAACATTCATAGTTTTATTAAATGAACATGCCCTCAGACACTGTTTCCTGCAAGATGTTGCGGCAGTACCCCGGTACCGGGGTCTCTCGGGCTTAACAGGTGAAAATTGAAATGTGAAAAGTTGAACAAAAAAGTGATGTTGCTTGGTAAAATGTAAATGTAAGAAAGTACACTCAACATCACTGATGTGTAGGTGATCTAGTATTTAGTAATGTTTAATGGCATGTATATCAGTTTATTTGAGTCATTACTTTATTTTTTAAAACCAATAACTTTATGCGTTCTTTGTAAATTATGAAAAAGGTATATGTACCTTGGAATCCTGAAGCTGAAGTTCTCTGCTGTTAGGAGTCCAGATCTGTTTCTCCTCCTCTGGTCCAGCCTGTCTGGATCACCTTAAGGAAACTTTAAACAAACAGATGTAAAGTTCCATGTGTGGGTTACAGACTTCTTTACATGTAAATAACTTTTTATCTTCTTTTAAAAACAGGTCATAATCTTATTTTTATACTTAAAGTGGACCTATCATGCTATATTTAAATGATATATTGTAGGGCCATACCTATATAAGGTATATGTATACGTTTCTGTTTTCAAAATACCAAACAGATCATGCATTTTAGCCATGCCTCATTGCGCTCTATGTGCTGTTTGCTGTCTACGGGTCTGATTCTGCTGACCACGCCCCCCTGCAGGAGAGGTGAGCCGTGCTCTGATCAGCTGCTGGGCTGTCAGAAGAGGGGGAGAAAAAGAGATCTCCGTCCTCCGTGTTTTATTATATAGAGTCGTTATTCATTTGTCTTAAAGCTCAATAAATAACAAAGAAGACCTTTGACCGGCACTTTTCTAATTTTGTCCGGAAGATTTCAACTTTAACGGACATCTTGACCGGCGAAAGTATCTGAAACTGAAACTCTGCCGCACGGTCCCCTCGTTCCTTGGAAGAGGCGGAGAGGTGGGTGTTTGTCATCTGCTGGTGGACTAACCGGAGAGAATTACAGTGCTTGCCTCGACGGGGAGGGATTGCATTGAATTAAAGCAGCGGGAGCAAACGCTTGCCTCGGGGAGGGAGAAAAAAAGCCACAGCGGAGAATAAACAGAAGGGTAACCATGGTAACTATGGGCGGGAAGTCTTCTTCGCTGCTTTTGTGGCAGACTACAGCGCCACTTACAGGCCTGGCATATGTACTACAGCGTCTCCAGCGCTTTCGAGCGGCAATGATAGATAGATAGATAGTACTTTATTGATCCCAAATTGGGAAATTGTTGTTGTTACAGCAGCATAAAAGGCATTTTACAATAAAACAAAACTACAAAATATACAAGAATAGAAAGAAAAATAAAATAAAATATAAAATATACATGTTGAAATAGAAAATATACATGCAGATATTATATATGTATATACAAATATATATATATATTCAAAATATATGACATTATGGAATATGGAGTATAAATATTGAACAGATTATATGAGTAAAATGTACAACGTGGTTTAATTTCTAGAGAAACTATGGAGCAGAGAGTTCTCTTTGAGGTGATTTATTGTACAGTGGGCAGGAATGTTTTCCAGTATCGGTCCTTGTGACAGGGGAGCTGCAGCAGTCTGTTGGAGAAGGAGCTCCGTTGACTGTCCAGCTGCAGGTGGAGAGCATGGGTGGGGTTATCCATGATGGACAACAGCCTGTTCAGTGTCCTCCTCTCCACCACAGCTTCAAAGGGGTCCAGCTTGATGCCGATGACTGACCCAGCTTTCCTGATCAGTTTATTGATCCTGCTGGTGTCACCGTCTCTGATGCTGCCCCCCCAGCAGACCGCAGCAAAGAAGAGTGCACTAGCCACCACAGACTGATAGAAGATCTCCAGCATCTTGCTGCATACGTTGAAGGATCTCAGCTTCCTCAGAAAATAGAGTCGGCTCATCCGCTTCTTGTACACAGCGTCAGTGTTGATCCTCCAGTTCAGCCCATTGTCTAAGTGCACTCCCAGGTACTTGTAGACCTCCACAATTGCCACATCCTCTCCTAGAATGCACAGGGGCAGAGGAGGAGATGTCCTCTTCCTCCTGAAATCAATGACCATCTCTCTGGTCTTGGCCACATTCAGAAGCAGATGATTTCCTCCAGTGCACTCAACAAAATCACCCACCAGCGCTCTGTACTCCTCCTCCCGTCCATCCCTTATACACCCTACCACTGCAGAGTCATCCGAAAACTTCTGCAGGTGGCATGACTCTGAGTTGTATTGAAAGTCAGAGGTGTATAAGGTGAACAGGAAAGGAGACAGCACAGTCCCCTGTGGGGCTCCAATACTACCAACCACCACATCAGACAGCACACTGCCCAGCCGGACGTACTGTGGTCTGTCCGTGAGGTAGTTGGTAATCCAGGAGATGGTGGACGAGTTTACCCTCATAGCCTGCAGCTTGTCACTCAGTAGCCGAGGCTGGATCGTGTTGGAAATCAAAAAAGGTGATTCTCACAGTGCAACCCGATCCATTCAGGTATGAGTGAGCACGCTGCAGCAGGTAAATAATGGCATTGTCCACCCCCAGGTGAGGTTGGTAGGCAAATTGCAGAGGGTCAAGGAATGATCTCACCTGCGGTCTGAGATGGGCCAAGACCAGTCTCTCAAGCACCTTCATCACATGAGATGTGAGTGCTACAGGGCGATAGTCATTGAGCCCAGAAGGAGTCGTCTTTTTAGGGACCGGAACAACGCAGGACGTCTTCCACAGCACCGGGATGGTCTGCAGGTTGTAGAGATGTTGGAGAACAGGAGACAGCTGGCGGGCACAGGTCCTCAGGACCCTGGGGCTGATACCATCAGGGCCAGCAGCCTTGCCTTGGTGGAGTTTTTCCATCTGTCTCTGGACCTGGGTCCATAGGGACTTGGCTTGGCAACTGGAAGGTCACCAGTTCGAGTCCCGGCAAGATCAAGTGCTACCGAGGTGTCCCTGAGCAAGGCACCGTTCCCTACACTGCTCCCCGGGCGCCGGACATAATGGCAGCCCACTGCTCCTAACACTAGGATGGGTAAAATGTAGAGGAACAATTTCGTTACATAGTACCTGCACTGTGAAATGACAAAAATAGCAATTTATTTATTTTATTATTTACCTGTCCTGTGCTCACAGTGAAGCGGGGGGGGGGGGGCTTGATGGCAGGGGGATAGAGGGGGGGGGGGAGCTGAGGCAAGAAGAGCAGAGGGGGGGGGGGGTCAGCGGCAATGTGAGCAGAGGGGGGGTGCAGAAGCCAGGCTGGGTGGTGGAGGAGAGGTGTGAAGTGGAGGTGGTGAGCAGAGGGGGGATGCTGACGCCAGGCTGAGGCGTTGTGCACACGGGAACGTTTGCGTTTATGCACAGTATGCGTTTTCAAAAAAGTCTTCCGTTCACTTGCATTCGTTTCATTTAACGTGTCTGTTCAAACGAGACCGCTGGAAACGCTGGACGCGCTGTAGTACATATGCCGGGACTGTAAGTGGCGCTGTAACTTCCGCCACAAAATACACCAAAAGCAGCGAAGAAGACCCCGGTGCAGCCCGGAGCAATGTTGCCATGGCTACCCTTCTGTTTATGCCCCGCGGTGGATTTAGCAACATGTAGTTCATGTAATTCTCTATGTCCACTTGTTGCTGATGGTTGTGGTAGAGGAGCTGTAGATTTTTGCACTAACATCTGTAGCATGGTCAGTAGCAGTAGCACTAGCAGTAGCTACTGACAGGAGGAAGTGTGTGTGGCGATTGCTGGTATTCAGCGGGATATAGTAATTTCCTCAGCATGTAAATATATGGATAAATGCAACGGGGAAGTTAACTGAAAGAAACCGAATCTGTGGATATTGCATCGACCGACCAAGAAGCACGTCTCCGTGGAGAGGACGCGCTCAGAAAGAGAGATATTCTCTACAAACACCGGGTGAGATCGCTCCTCTGGGAAACGCCGGTCCTCGTGTTTCCTTTTTTTGTGTGGATTATAGCCTGAATAGGCCTACAAACATTTCGCTTTTTGCCGCCGACGGGCGCAGGAGCAATGAACAATAATGGCCTGGATTAGACAGTAAAGACAATTTTGGTGTATCGCAGAGCGGACTGTTTAATTTTGTTTGTGTTGTTTGGCTGGAAAATTGTCAATATAATCAGGGGTGCACATAACTGGTACGCAGGTACGCATGCGCGGCACAAATCTGAATTGCGTAACGTCACTTGTGTCACTACGCGCCTTTGCGTACCTCAAAACAAAACACATATTTCGTCTACACGTGTTTCTTGTCAACACTCAATGGAGTAAACTACTAGGCATGTCAAAAAACCCAAAGACATTAAGCAGCTACGTTGCCGTTTCGCTCCCTGCAAAAAATCTTTCTATGACTGATTGAACTGGAGCTGGGTGAGCCGCGCAGGACATAACCGACAGAGTTGGTCGCCGTGTGCACAGACAGGGTTAACGTCGGTATGAACAACAGAATTGTGCCAAAAGTCCGCCAACTGGCTGCGGTGGGAGACTCCCCTGTCTTATTTCACCAGGAGATTATGCTCCAATTCAAACACTGAGTAAGTGCATTGAACAAATCAATGACTGGATGTGTCAGAACTTTCTCCAATTAAACAAAGATAAAACTGAGGTAATGGTTTTTGGAGCCAAGGCAGAACGTATAAAAGTTAGCGCTGAGCTTCAGTCTGCAATGTTCAAAACAACAGATAAAGCCAGAAATCTAGGTGTAGTCATGGACTCTGACCTGAGTTTCAACAGTCACATTAAAACAGTTACTAAATCAGCCTACTATCACCTAAAGAACATATCTAGGATTAAAGGACTAATGTCACAGCAGGATTTGGAAAAACTTGTCCATGCTTTTATCTTCAGTAGACTCGACTACTGCAATGGTGTCTTTACAGGTCTCACTAAAAAATCTATTAGAAAGCTGCAGCTAATTCAGAACGCCGCTGCTCGAGTCCTCACTAACACTAAGAAAGTGGATCACATCACTCCTGTTCTGAAGTCTTTACACTGGCTTCCTGTGTGTCAAAGAATAGATTTCAAAATATTGTTGCTGGTTTATAAAGCTTTGAATGGTTTAGGCCCAAAATACATGTCTGACCTACTGCTAAATTATGAACCATCCAGAACCCTCAGGTCTTCAGGGACTGGTCAGCTTTCTGTCCCCAGAGTCAGAACTAAACATGGTAAAGCAGCATTCAGTTATTATGCTCCGAATATCTGGAACAAACTCCCAGAAACCTGCAGGTCCGCTGCAACTCTTACTACTTTTAAATCCAGGCTGAAGACTTTTCTTTTTGCCGCTGCTTTTAATTGAACTATTCACATCTTAAACTGCACTGTAACTTTTAACTTTTATCCATGTATTTTTTCTTTTAATGTTTATTTTATTATCTTTCCTTTTTAATGACTGATTTTAAATGCCATTTTTAAAATGTCTTCCATTTTTGTAAAGCACTTTGAATTACCTTGTGTTGAAAGGTGCTATATAAATAAACTTGCCTTGCCTTGCCTTGCCTTGTGCACATTCTGTGCCCCGCGCACACACTGGAGAACTGCGCAAAATCATCTGATCACAACGTTCACGCTCTGTGGTCAAGCTGCTGCAGTTTTATTTACACCAAAGTGGAGTGAAACACACAGCTGCAAACTTACTCAGGGTGTTATGGAAGAGTTTGAAATCAGACAGAGGTGGAAGAAGTACTCAGATCTTGTGTAGGAATACTCTGTTACAGTAAAAGTCCTGCATTCAAAATGTTACTCAAGTAAAATTAGAAAAGTATTATCAAAATATAGTGAAAGTAGCGACAGTAAAAGTATTCATTGTGCAGATTGGTCCATTTCAGAATAATATATATGATATGTTTTATAATGATTGATCATGAAAGTGTTCTCAAAGCTGGTAAAGGAGCAGCTAGTTTGAATGACTTTGTATACTGCAGGGTAGCTTGTGAATTTACTCCAGGTGGAACTAAAGTCTGATTTAACACTTGATTAGATTTCACATCATTCATCCACATCTGTAAAGTAACTAAAGGTATTAAATACATGTAGTGGAGTAAAAGTAGAAGTACAAAGTAGCATAAAATAGAAATACTCAAGTCAACTACAAGTATCTCAAAATTGTACTTGAGTAAATAAGTGTGCTTTGTTACTTCCCACATTTGAAATCAGATATGACTTCAAGTCATGTGATCATTTCTTAGTATTTGATCCTTCAACTTGGCCTCAGGAAATGCAAGGACTTCACAGTTTTGGCAACAAGTTTTGGAGAAAGCAAATCGGAGGCTTAAAAAGAGACAGGGAGGTGCATCTTCATCATCTTCATCATCTAGCATGCAAGAAGTGTACATTGAGGACAGTGAAGGAGACACTGAGGAGGACCACACTTCGTGTGGGGTGAGTACCAAACGCTGTCTCTTGGTACTCATCTGAGTAACTCACTAAAAAAGTTATGTGCACCCCTGAATATAATGGATCAATGCATGAAATCTGACTCTGTTTATTTTGTTTAAGGAGTATATTGGGCGTTAACAATTCTGGTTTGCCTTTTATAATATTATTTCATTCAAGAACCCCTTGTGCGTTTAATTAACACAGCTATTTTTGATAGTTGATCGTTACAGATGGCTACTGGCCATGCTACAGCAGTGAGCAGCAGAGGTGGGGAGAGGTGGGGCTATCGTTATTTTTTCAGGAAATATTCGTATAGAGGCGATTACACGGACTCGTTTGACCCCCCAGAGAGTTTTGTTTGCAAATCTATCCACCTTGGGACCCGTTATCGTTTGTGGGGTCCGTTTCTATCGGCCTCATGTAAATAATAGGGCTATACGCAAGAGAAACTATGCAGATACAAGCCGTTTTGTCCTCATGTAAACGGCACCTGAGAGAAGAAGGTGAGGTGAGAAGTGGAGGTGGAGGAGACAGCAGCGGGCGGCCGTGGCCCAACCCCACATTCCCCTGATAGGTGGAGAGTTGGCCCAATAGCCGTAGCGCCACTTCTGTGACGACATAGAAGTGTTCAAATCTGGATCAGTCTGTATCAGATCCGTTGCAGCCCCTTTTTTAGAGATTTAGGTATGGAGGAAAATGGAGAGGGTTGTGTTTTCTGACACTTGGTGAGTTCCCTGGAACACCGGGGACACATATTCATGTATAAAAGACGTACAAAAGTGCATTTTGCATGATAGGTCCCCTTTAAGAGATTGCTGGATATCACAGTCCTTATACTGCATCTTATCAGTTTGATTGAGTATTATTGTGTAGGTCCTTTTTATTTTACTGTTACTTTGGATGTGTTTCTCATACTTTGGATGAGTAAGTCAAATTAATTTGTTTCCATATTCATATGTATCAAAAAAAAGTAAGGGTAAGACACAAACCTATTGAACAAATACAATGCAATGGATAAGCTTAATTTTCACTGAAGTCACAGATAACGTCATATCTAATATTTAAACAAATCATTTCCTTGTCACTAAAGCATTGACTACGCTATTCATCGTCCTTAAATGCAGGCATTAAGTTACATATTGTTGGAGCAAACACTGTTGGATGGTGGCTGAAAGCCCCCCTCCGCTACGCGCCGTTCGTTAAATGAGGCTGGTTATATTTAATAAAGAAAGGAATTCAAAACACCGGAATTAAAGGTTATAACAATAATCTGATTTTACTGGTAAGAAACAAAACACGTATACAAGTTTACAGAGTACTCCGGACTTCAGGTTTCCACTGCTGTGCGATACAGGTATCGGGACCAGCCAGTCAGCAAACAAGAAGCATTTTACATGCAAAAACAACAGTATTCATATTCATATTTTGGGGCGGAGATGTGTTGACTTCTTCCTTCCCATTTTACTCCGAAGCGAATCAGAGAGTCCGTGGGGAGGAACTGTGTGAGCTGCTCACTCCCCCAGGTGTTTTTACTGGTTGGATTCACTTCTGGTCGGGTCCAATACAGCGAATCAGAGTTCTGGGAAAAAGTATGTTTTCTTCTGACCACAGCGTGAGATTCGGAAGTTTCACAAGGGCAGAGTCAATCTTATCTCTGCACCGATATTCACTCCCTTACTTTCCCAAGGAATATTTCACACAAACTATTCTTTCTCAGACAACCAAACATTGTACACAGATATATTGATGCCCAGAAATAACCTTGAAAAGAATATGTGTGTGTGCTGGTGGGAGGAGGTGTATGTGTGTGTAACAGGATCTCTGGGTCATTGAGTTGTAAGTGAGAATACAATATGTATATATGTGATTACTTAAAACAGTTCAAACAATACATGTTCACTAAAATACAATTCAAAATAATACATGTTTACTTCAATACAGTTTAGAACCATATCTGTTTACTTTAATCCCTCTTTTGATCTCACCTCACGAGATCAACATATAGCATTTTAAACATAACCACTGTCATTCTTTTCTACTGTGTCTGTCCCAACATTTATATAAATCCATCAGAAGCTGGGATTTAGAGCACTTTAAACCTTTAGGAACAGTCCACCACAACAACTTCTTATGACAGTGGAGGGAGACCAAAATATGTTTAAAAAAGTTCGTCCTTGTCAGCTGAGTCATCGTACTCTTCCCCCTCCGACGCGTAAGCCAACAAGGGCATTTGGTACGAAGGGGAAGGGGCAGCTTTTCCCTCAATGGTGGAACTGATGAGTCTAACACACAATGAGCGGATACAAGGCACACAACAACAACCACATGTCACTAAAATGGCAATAAAAGTAGCCACAGAAGTTAGAAGACTGTTGGGGTGAGGCAGACATATTTAGCGAGACCTGAGTGTGATTTGTCAGAGTTGGAACATGGGGCGATTGCGCACAGATCTATGTCCACTATTCCGTTGCTACCTTCTTGGAGAGTGAAGGTTCTTTTTGGGGACATAAGGCTCGCTACTCTAGTCCCTCTTTTGGTCCTTACTATCTCTTTCTCTGGGGCGGGAGTTGGAGAAAGAACGTCATTAGTTTTACAGACAATGAAAATTATCGTTACCATAATGGTAAGTAGGAGGCCCAGGCCTGCTACCATTCTCCAGTGCCCGTACATAATTATGCTGTTAGCTCCAATTCTTCTGGTATCTTTAAACCGTATATTACCAATGGTCAATGCGATCGTACCTTGGTTTCCCAGAATACAAAACGTGCCCCCTGAGGGAGATTGAGACTCAGATATGCCAAAACCCTCTTGAGTACGAGGAGTATTTAAATAGACATCTACCCTCGTCCAGATGTTGAGTAATGATAAAAGAGCCTATTTGGAAAGTAAAACAGGAGTTACTCCCAACTTGGTTAGTGATTGATTTTAAGCGATAGGTTTTTAATGGTAAATGCGGGTCCCCACATATGTCAGTAGTCTTCCACCAACTGATCCAACTTAACAGGGGTGAGGGAGATACCCGGGTTTTATTACCTATCTCACGGAGGTTTTCTAAGCGCCTCTGAAAGGTACTCGTGTTGCTCGGAGTCTGAAGAGAGATTCCTGTGTCTGCCCCAAAAGAACCTTTCAACATTTCCTAGAACCTTTAACACATAGTTCTGTAGAATAAAAATAAACAAATCCCTTAAACAATGGGCAAAAAATATACAAATCCCTTAAATTATGGGATAATAAAGCAAAGTCCAAAGTTCCTCAAAAAATGGATTGTTAAAACAAAGTTCCACACCGGCTATATCAACCTGTTTCAGCGGGAAGTGGAGTCCCCTGTGCCGTCTTGGTTTGCCGTGTCTTTGTCCCCCCAGCCCGCTGACGGCGGCTTCTGGGCTGCCTGCTAGAGAGATGTCTTCTGGATTCTCCTCCTCCGGCCTGCTGATGGCGGCTTCCGGGTCGATGCTGGAGAGATGTCCCGATCCTCCTCCTCCGGCCCACTGATGGCGGCTTCCGGGTCGACTGCTGGAGAGATGTCCTCCCGATCCTCCTCCTCCGGCCCGCTGATGGCGGCTTCCGGGTCGACTGCTGGAGAGATGTCCTCCCGATCCTCCTCCTCCGGTCCGCTGATGACGCCTTCTGGGTCGACTGCTGGAGAGATGTCCTCCCGATCCTCCTCCTCCGGTCCGCTGATGGCGCCTCCTGGGTCGACTGCCTTGACGAGGGCCAGATCTGTCCTGATGTCGTCTAGGGTCCTCGCAGGTGTTTTCCCGACCGCACACTGGCTCCAGTGGTACCAGTTGTCTCCCTTTCCTTCTAGGCGGACGGCATGGGAGGTCCTTTGGGTCACTCGGTAGGGGCCGGAAAACCTGGGGTTGAGTCACTTAGGCCTGATGACTTTCAGCCAGACGAACTCTGCTGTGTTGGCCTCGTGTTTCTCGGGTCCCCCTTTGGCGTCAGCAACCTGTGTGGAGAAGTCTCATACCAAGCCCTTAAGTTGCTGGAAATATGGTTTTGAACTCATCTCTTCTACTTCTTTAGTGTTTATTGGCGGTTGGCAAATCAACTTGTAGGTGCATTACCGCCACCAACTAGACTGGAGTGTGGACAAGAGACTATGCAGAAAACAATAAACAAAAGAAATAAAACAAAACCAAACAAAAAAGAAACAAACAAACAAAACAAAACAAAAAAGAACCAAAACTAGATTATTTTAAATGTATCAATTTCTCTTAAAAACGTAATAATCTCACATACATATTGCCTGATCTACATCCCCCCTTTTTCTGAAATAGAATGCCGTTAACGGTGTTCTTATTTTCAGAAATATCGAGCCTTATATATCAGTTATTAAATATCAGTTATATATTATATATTATTATTACTTATATATCATATGTCCAGCAGATGGAGCCAAACCTTAATTTACCATTAGTCTCTGTTTGTTTTGTGCCACACCCTATTGGCCACCAGATGGTAGCACCTGACCAGGAAATGAGCTTCACTTCAGCCACAAATACTTGAGACTCCCTTTTATTTGTATCTCTGTTTGATTCCACTGAAAATCAATCTCTCAGTCTGTTCCCATTGCTCGCGGAAGCTTCCGGAAATTGGAACGCCTAATCATTTTTTTCAAAATCTCCTTCCATGATTGACCTAGTTTATATTATCTGACTATGTTGATATGTGTTCGTTTGTATTTATTTAATATACTGGACAATTTTTGTCTTTATTGTTACACACCCTGTTCGCCATCAGAGGGCAGCAGCTGACCACGAATGAGCTTCCCCTCTCTGTCTGTGCTCAGCACAGTTTATCTCCACTCAACTACTTCAGCTGTTTTCCTTTCAATTATTACACAGATTTGACGTAAAAAATCACACAGAGTTTATTCCCTTATACAGTCTGTCCGGCTTTTTGTACAATGTTTATTTCAACAGATAGCTGCGGTTTTTAAGCGCACTTCGACACCCCTATTTAGAGATGCGACGCTTACATGGAGTTTAATCCCAAACCACAAAAATCCTTTATCGTCACATTCAGCCTTCCAGACTATGACTTCGTACTATCTGAATTCTATCTCCGTGTACTACTTCTTTTCTAAGTATGTACTGTGTACAGAGTGGTGTTCTTAAATTATGTTTGCAGTTTTACATACATTTTATCCCCATACAGTCAGGCAGATTTTTATTGTGCGATGTATATTTCAACAGATAGCGTGACTTCCTGAAGCAAGCTTCGACAACCCCCTTACGGCGATTGCGGCTTCAGGCAAGGAGTCGGAACCCAGTCAACAAAATCTCTTTATCGTCACGTTTAATGAGCCTGATTAACCCCACAGCAAGAGTTGTGATGAGATTCGGTCGTTCCAAATGGTTAGTTGGAGGTCGCACATCTCTCCTCTCGTATCACCCACATATAACAATTCTAGCAATTTTCAAAGAGGGATTGCCCACTCGATTGTTATTCAATAGGAAGTTCTTTATAACAACCTTTTATCTACGAGACAACCGTATAGTCTTTACTTGACTTACGGGGACTTTAACCCATCTGTTTTTTACGTCCTCGCAGTTCTATACATTTAAAGCACTACCAAGGCAACCGTATAATCAATCTTTACTTGACTTACGGGGATTTTAACCCATCTGTTTTTTACGCCCTCGCAGTCTTCATTAAAGCACTAACAAGCCAACCGTATAATCAATCTTTACTTGACTTACAGGGATTTTAACCCATCTGTTTTTTACGTACTTGCAGTCTTTCTTTTTAGTGAGTTAAGGCACGGGACTTAGCTACCCGCCTCTTACAAACACTTTGTGCCTTAGGTACAGGAATGCTCTACCTGACTCTAAGCACTTTCCCAACTAGAATATGTATTGTATTTCCTACCGTGACTAAGAACACTGAGAACGCCGCTGACAACTCTAAAATGTTGTAGTATAATCAATCACAGATTTTTGGTAGTCAAAACAGGTGTCTGCTCACCTTTTGTATATCGCGCGCTTGGTTTAGTTGTCAGCGATGCCTAGGTGTCCTCCCCTGGACTGAATTCCGTCCGCTGGCTGTCGGTGTTCCTTTCTAGAGATCAGCACTCATCACGTCGGGGTCACCATATTGTTGTAGCAAACACTGTTGGATGGTGGCTGAAAGCCCCCCTCCGCTACGCGCCGTTCGTTAGATGAGGCTGGTTATATTTAATAAAGAAAGGAATTCAAAACACCGGAATTAAAGGTTATAACAATAATCAGATTTTACTGGTAAGAAACAAAACACGTATACAAGTTTACAGAGTACTCCGGACTTCAGGTTTCCACTGCTGTGCGATACAGGTATCGGGACCAGCCAGTCAGCAAACAAGAAGCATTTTACATGCAAAAACAACAGTATTCATATTCATATTTTGGGGCGGAGATGTGTTGACTTCTTGCCTCCCATTTTACTCCGAAGCGAATCAGAGAGTCCGTGGGGAGGAGCTGTGTGAGCTGCTCACTCCCCCAGGTGTTTTTACTGGTTGGATTCACTTCTGGTCGGGTCCAATACAGCGAATCAGAGTTCTGGGAAAAAGTATGTTTTCTTCTGACCACAGCGTGAGATTCGGAAGTTTCACAAGGGCAGAGTCAATCTTATCTCTGCACCGATATTCACTCCCTTACTTTCCCAAGGAATATTTCACACAAACTATTCTTTCCCAGACAACCAAACATTGTACACAGATATATTGATGCCCAGAAAGAACCTTGAAAAGAATATGTGTGTGTGCTGGTGGGAGGAGGTGTATGTGTGTGTAACAGGATCTCTGGGTCAGTGAGTTGTAAGTGAGAATACAATATGTATATATGTGATTACTTAAAACAGTTCAAACAATACATGTTCACTAAAATACAATTCAAAATAATACATGTTTACTTCAATACAGTTTAGAACCATATCTGTTTACTTTAATGTTCCGTTCTACAGCCACAATAAGGCTGTTTCTCAAGTGTGATGATAATAAAATGAAAAGAGGCATTGGTAATAAAACAACAATGTTTGGGTCGTTCGTCGGATAGGCGGTTAGCTGCAATAAATAACTCCAGTTCAACAAACCATATTACAATATCTAAGGGAGCGTTATTTCTGGACCATCTTGAAATGTGACGTTCATATTTTAAAGATACACACATTTTATTGTGAGGTTGATTCAATATACACTAAGCCTCTCTTCAACAATACGTTGACGTTAGCTAGTCTATTTTATGCTATAGTAGAGCATAGCGAATTTAAATGAACCTTAACAATGCATACAGTAACCTAACTAGCAAACTAACTATCTAACGTACAAGGATGACCTTATTTTACCAACCTCACACAGAAGCCTTTTGGTATACAGTAGCATCCCACTTAATGTTTTACACTTCTCTATTACGTTTAACTTGGATGCTACGCATAGCATCGTTAGCACAGATGGAGCTACCGATTGCTCAAATGCTAACCCAACTCTAAACATTCATTAACGTTAGCTTAATAAAAACACCAGTAACATCACATAAAGTATGCGGGGTTGACTTACCGAAGAAACTGCATTCATGGACGGTCTGTTTTAACCGCAGATAAATCCTATATTTGCATGACGAATAGTCCACCAGGAGCCAACACAACAAACACGGCCGAGTTCAAGTAGTGTTCTCCGCATGAGCTGAGCCCCTGTAGCATCACGGAGCTAATGGAGCTAACGGAGCTAGCAGTGAGACAGAGGAGCTAGGAGCAGCAGTCCCGTTGTCATGAAGGGGGAATCTAACTATATACAGAATATGCTTTTTTGGATCTAGGCTAGAAACATGTTCATTTTCTGATGTTAAGTTGGACATTTTAACATAGGGTCTAAGGGCAGGGCTTCTCAAACTCCGGACCAAGGTCCGGATCCGGACCGAACTGCAAATCAATCCGGACCGAACCCTGTGTCCCATTATATAAAAAAAAAAGAATTATTAAAAAAAAAACTCATTGCAGACCGCAAGTTAACCGCAAGTTTACCTTGACTTTCTAATGCTTCTAATGCCTTTTTTGCCGAGGTTCAAGGCATTGACTACAGACAAACAGCCAAGCCACCATTCTGTATGTATGTATGGAATGTGTGAGTGTATAAAGCGGCGCCGTTTGCCGACAGGCAAGGCAGGCAAGTGCTTGAACCAGAAGGGGGCCCCCAAAGAAGGTAGATTAAGAAGGTCCACAGCAACGACAACATGGAACACCCTTTCATTTACTGCAACGACATGTCGGGAAACCCCCTCAAGGGGGCCCCATGCATAGCGCGCCATAAGAAACCGCTTCTTAATTTCAGTTTCGTTTCAGGGGGGGGGGGGGGGGGGGGGGGGTGACTTTACTGGCATTGATCCGGACCAGTGACCTTGTATAAAGTTCACAAGTGGACCTTTAATAAAAAAGTTTGAGTACCCCTGGTCTACGGGAATTGCTCCCATCTGCATCCATCGCCTACAGTTTGCAACATTGGGCTTCACCACACTGTCCCGGAGTTCGCCGTTTGGCTCTGATAGGCCAGAAGTCGGTTTGATTGCATTCGGGCTTGATTGCTTATCCTGTCTGGGTAGCCCGGATGATGCTGCATTGAATTTTTTTACGTCGAATTTTAAACACCGAAATTGTCCATTCAAATCTTTTTCACTTGAATTTTTGGGATCTGAATTTGACCATTCAAATTTTTTTCACTTGAATTTTTGGGATCTGAATTTGAACATTCAAATTTTTTTAACTTGAATTGTTACATTTTTATTTCACATAGGTACATTCGGGGCAAAACAATTCAGATACATGATTTTCAAAGTAATTATTTTCAATGCTATTAATTCGGTGTCTGATAAAATTCAAATACTTCTGTCTCTTGTTTGCTTCCATACATTAATCTCCAAGCTTCCGACATTCACCTGAGGCCTGTACTACGAAGCTGGATTTTCGCTTAGCCGGCTAAATTCAGGGAAATCTCGGGCTTTCCGGTCCTACGATGCTGGTTCTCTTTTTAGCAGGCTAGATTTCCATGGTAACTTATGCTGAGCGGCAAACCTGCTCCACACATGAACGTCTCATCCTGTAGGTGGTATGTGTGCTCAGTAATTTCCCGCAATAAGGTCCCACACGGCTGTCGTTTCCTATCTCTTGAGGACTTTGAGTGGTTACCACTGTTCGTGGAATGGGTTTCCTCCGTGCGGACTGGGGTGTTGGGGGTTTCCTCCGTGCAGACAGGGGTGTTGGGGGTGTCCTCCGTGCAGACAGGGGTGTTGGGGGTGTCCTCCGTGCAGACAGGGGTGTTGGGGGTGTCCTCCGTGCAGACAGGGGTGTTGGGGGTGTCCTCCGTGCAGACAGGGGTGTTGGGGGTGTCCTCCATGCAGACAAGGGCATCCTCTAAGGAGGGAGTGATTGAATCTGTTCGGGATTTAGTTAGGCAAATAATATCCAGAGAAAACAGAGGGTTTTCCCTGTAGGTCTCACTGAGACTCTCCCAACCACAACCCTCAATTGTGTTGAACACCACACAAAAGTGAGTGCAGGGCAGTAAATGTCTTTGCCAGTCTTGGCAGGTACATGATGGACTAATGGACCCGCGGCCAAAAGACACCAGGTGTGTGACTGATGTTGTCAGGCTTTTCACACAGAACACTCCTTTTTCTCGTCCTGTGACGGCTCCTTTGTAGTCGAGTGACCGAAAGTGTCTGTCCAGGATGTGTTGTGCAATGGCACATGGCCTGTTTTGGAGGTACTGTGGAAGGTTTGTGTTGTATTTCCGGTACCCATCGGAGAACATAACATTCAGCTCAATGTACCTTTAAAAATAAATAAGCAATATGATAGATACAATTTATGAGTTTAAAATAGTAAGCAATGTCATAAGGGAAGAAATCAAATGATCAATATGTGCTTACTTCTGGTAAGCCTTGGGCAGAAAGTCTTAGACCACCACTGTCAATAGTAGGGATGGGTACCGAGCCCCGGTATTAAACGGGCCCCGGGGCTGAATTATTAAAGACCGTGGTATCGTTAAGCTCCGACGTTATCGGTCTTTTTATCGGTACTGGAGACATGTAAAAAATATGTCATGTGTATTATTGCTAAACAAACATTATATTGCAGTTTTAGTGTCGCCAACTCCGTTTCTAACATGCAAAAAGACTGCAAAATGCGTCATTTTTAGTATTTTCGATCTCTCCAATCCAGACGAGAGATCTCTCTCTTCCCCGCCTGCTTGCGACGGGGCGGGGCAGTTTACACACACGCGGCTGCTACATGCAGCAACACACACACACGGAGGAGATGGCGGAGAGAACTAAGCGCTCCGAGGTGTGGTTAAACTTTACCCGTCTCGCTGGTTGCCTAAAGTGCAATAAGAGTTTAGCATGTAAGGGCGGTAACACGAGCAATTTGTCTAAACATCTTGCAAAAGTGCACCACATTCAGACGGAGAAATGCACCGTTTTCTACTGTCTTTCTAGTAGCTCTGTAGCCCCATCCACAAGTAACGTTTCCACGTCAGGTGTTATGTATGCTAGCAGCAACACATGGAGTTAACTCAATGATACAAACATGGGTTAATGATTAGAGGTAACTGAGTTATTTATTTTGTTAAAATTTCAGCCATTCTGTTTACAGTTCTGTTATCAGATTATTTAATACGATTTGTTAAAACGTTGTTGTTTCTTTTGATGTGAAATATTATGTATTTAATTTAAATAAAAAGCAATGTTAGTTTTGTTCACAATTTGTTTATTTTCATTTTTCATTTAATCGTTTATTTGAATAGGGACAATGCACATTAATGAACACTTTAGACAAATAATGCTTCAAGTGTAAATATGCCGGATTTTAGCTTTGAACTCATTTCCATCCGTAGTCCCTGACATACAACATATAGTTAGTTTACCTCATTTTTCTCTCCAAAAGAACCGATAAAAGTACCGTTAAAAGACCGGACCGATAAGCGGTATCGATAAAAGTAGTAGTACCGTTAAAACCTTAACGATACCCATCCCTAGTCAGCAGTTCACTCAGACTGCAGTTCTTATAGCCTTCAAGGAACGTGTGCTTGAGGGTCTCGTTTTGCCTTTCCACACCATTGTTGGTGTAGATGGCTACCTTGAGGGATTTCGTCTTGTAGACATTCACCCATCTCTGAAGAGAAAGACATGACATTGTTGAAAATAAGTTATTGATAGTATATTATTAAGACAAATCTTATGGACAATATCCAGAGGACATTAATCTACCTTGGCTTGGGGTAGCCATTTGGTGTTGAACCACTTCCTCAATATTTCATTCGTGAACCAGTTGGTGTTTGTCTGGAGGACCAGAATGTGCCTTTAAACTCCTCCTCAGTGTATGAGTGAGCAATGTCCCGAAGAAGGCGTAGGACCTCATCCTGTGAGCACACGCCGTTACCTCCTTTACGGGTCCACTCAACCCACGCCTTCTCCCGATTGAAGTCACAGAGAATGACTCTGGAATCTATAAGAAATTATATTTTGAAACACAGTGGCGAGCCGTCAGGGCCCTCTAGCCCGCCTCTGAGGGCCTAAGATATTCTAAAAAATAATATTTGAAAACATTAAAAAAAAAAAAAAATGTGTTATATTTTTCATTAGTTTTACCAAAATAACTTGATTTAATTGTATTTAAAATAAAATGTTCAAAGAAATAAATCCTTCGAATCTGCCTGTTCAGTTTCTGTTGGAATGTGAAGGGTTAAATTAAAGAAGCTCGTCTGGTCTCTGCGAGTTACTGTGAAGATAGGAGCTGATTGGTGGTCCTGCTATGAATTCACAGAGGGCCAGCTACAGTAACTCAACGAGAGAGTAATGTCAAATGACAGTACAATTGACCAATCATATCTTCCCTCTAAATGGGTGGGCTTTATTTTCGCGGACTTCATGACAAGTTCTGTGCTGCCGCTGTGAAGTTTATGCATGTGTGAGAGTGGTGCAGTCCTAAAACCCGGAAGTAAGCTGCGCTCGGGTTCCCTCGACAAAAAAGCAATGGGATTTCTCCATAGGATTTTGGAAAATAGCATGAAATAAGGTCTGTGGAAAACAAACCTGTTAGATAAATGCACATTTTGTTCAGCCGGATAATATGCACATGTCTACCCTACTTTAATAATTTTAATTTATAATAGATTTATGATTAGCATAAGTTTGTTCATGATGGCTCATGTCAGTGATAGTGATGACATCGTTGTGAAATTATTAACCGGATCATTTTCCAGATTGAGTTACAATGATAAATTGGTGTGGCAAAGGATCAGCTGCTAAAGTAAACAGATATGGTTATAAACTGTATTGAAGTAAACATGTATTATTTTGAATTGTATTTTAGTGAACATGTATTGTTTGAACTGTTTTAAGTAATCACATACATATTGTATTCTCACTTACAACTCACTGACCCAGAGATCCTGTTACACACACATACACCTCCTCCAACCAGCACACACACATATTCTTTTCAAGGTTCTTTCTGGGCATCAATATATCTGTGTACAATGTTTGGTTGTCTGGGAAAGAATAGTTTGTGTGAAATATTCCTTGGGAAAGTGTAGGAGTGAATATCGGTGCAGAGATAAGATTGACTCTGTCCTTGTGAAACTTCCGAATCTCACGCTGTGGTCAGAAGAAAACATACTTTTTCTCAGAACTCTGATTCGCTGTATTGGACCTGACCAGAAGTGAATCCAACCAGTAAAAACACCTGGGGGAGTGAGCAGCTCACACAGCTCCTCCCCACGGACTCTCTGATTCGCTTCGGAGTAAAATGGGAAGGAAGAAGTCAACACATCTCCGCCCCAAAATATGAATATGAATACTGTTGTTTTTGCATGTAAAATGCTTCCTGTTTGCTGACTGGCTGGTCCCGATACCTGTATCGCACAGCAGTAGAAACCTGAAGTCCGGAGTACTCTGTAAAACTTGTATACGTGTTTTGTTTCTTACCAGTAAAATCAGATTATTGTTATAACCTTTATTCCGGTGTTTTGAATCCCTTTCTTTATTAAATAGAACCAGCCTCATCTAACGAACGGCGCGTAGCGGAGGGGGGGGCTTTAAGCCAACCATCCAACAGTGTTTGCTACAACAATATGGTGACCCCGACGTGATGAGTGCTGATCTCTAGAAAGGAACACCGACAGCCAGCGGACGGAATCCAGTCCAGGGGAGGACACCTAGATACCGCTGACAACTAAACCAAGCGCGCGATATACAAAAGGTGAGCAGACACCTGTTTTGACTACCAAAAATCTGTGATTGATTATACTACAACATTTTAGAGTTGTCAGCGGCGTTCTCAGTGTTCTTAGTCACGGTAGGAAATACAATACATATTCTAGTTGGGAAAGTGCTTAGAGTCAGGTAGAGCATTCCTGTACCTAAGTCACAAAGTGTTTGTAAGAGGCGGGTAGCTAAGTCCTGTGCCTTAACTCACTAGCGAAAGACTGCAAGTACGTAAAAAACAGATGGGTTAAAATCCCCGTAAGTCAAGTAAAGATTGATTAATACGGTTGGCTTGTTAGTGCTTTAATGAAGACTACGAGGGCGTAAAAAACAGATGGGTGAAAGTCCGCGTAAGTCAAGTAAAGACTATACGGTTGTCTCGTAGATAAAAGGTTGTTATAAAGAACTTCCTATTGAATAACAATCGAGTGGGCAATCCCTCTTTGAAAATTGCTAGAATTGTTATATGTGGGTGATACGAGAGGAGAGATACGCGACCTCCAACTAACCATTTGGAACGACCGAATCTCATCACAACTCTTGCTGTGGGGTTAATCAGGCTCATTAAACGTGACGATAAAGAGATTTTGTTGACTGGGTTCCGACTCCTTGCCTGAAGCCGTAAGGGGGTTGTAGAAGCGTGCTTCAGGAAGTCACGCTATCTGTTGAAATATACATCGCACAATAAAAATCTGCCTGACTGTATGGGGATAAAATGTATGTAAAACTGCAAACATAATTTAAGAACACCACTCTGTACACAGTACATACTTAGCAAAGAAGTAGTACACGGAGATAGAATTCAGATAGTACGAAGTCTGTATAAGGGAATAAACTCTGTGTGATTTTTTACGTCAAATCTGTGCAATAATTGAGAGAAAATCATAGATAGGAGAGTTGTGTGGACGAGTGTGCAGACTTGCAACAGAGAGGGAAAGCTCATTCGTGGTCAGCTGCTGCCCTCTGGTGGCGAACAGGGAGTGTAACAATATTTTGCACTGTTTCACACTGGACAACTTTAAATTTCGGACAGGGCATTCCAATAAATACAATAAGGACGTTAAGAGTAAAGACAAGAATTGTCCAGTATATTAAATAAATACAAACGAACATATATCAACATAGTCAGATAATAGAAACGAGGTCAATCATGGAAGGAGAGTTTGAAAAAAAAGTGAGATAGGCGTTCCAATTTCCGGAAGCTTCTGCGAGCAATGGGAACAGACTGAGAGATTGATTTTCAGTGGAATGAAAAAAAAGAAAAAGAAAAGGGAGTCTCAAGTATTTGTGGCTGAAGTGAAGCTCATTCCTGGTCAGGTGCTACCATCTGGTGGCCAACAGGGTTTGGCACAAAACAAACAGAGACTAATGGTAAATTAAGGTTTGGCTCCATCTGCTGGACATATTGCATATTATATTATATTTAGAATTTTGAACGAGAAGAACAACAACTAGGCGTCCCAGTAACAGGGACTCTACGAGAACAGTGGGGGCAGACAGAGAGATTGATCGTTAGTGGGATCAAACTGGGGGACCGGGAGAAGGCTGATATTTAATGACTGATATATAAGTAATAATAATATATAATATATAACTGATATTTAATAACTGATATATAAGGCTCGATATTTCTGAAAATGAGAACACCGTTAACGGCATTCTATTTCAGAAAAAGAGGGGATGTAGGTCAATACTGATGTATGTGAGATTATTACGTTTTTTAAGAGAAATTGATACATTTAAAATAATCTAGACTTTTGTTTGTTTGTTTTTTGTTTGGTTTTGTTTTATTTCTTTTGTTTATTGTTTTCTGCATAGTCTCTTGTCCACACTCCAGTCTAGTTGGTGGCGGTAATGCACCTACAAGTTGGTTTGCCAACCGCCAATAAACACTAAAGAAGTAGAAGAGATGAGTTCAAAACCATATTTCCAGCAACTTAAGGGCTTGGTATGAGACTTCTCCACACAGGTTGCTGACGCCAAAGGGGGACCCGAGAAACACGAGGCCAACACAGCAGAGTTCGTCTGGCTGAAAGTCATCAGGCCTAAGTGGCTCAACCCCAGGTTTTGCGGCCCCTACCGAGTGACCCAAAGGACCTCCCATGCCGTCCGCCTAGAAGTAAAAGGAGACAACTGGTACCACTGGAGCCAGTGTGCGGTCGGGAAAACACCTGCGAGGACCCTAGACGACATCAGGACAGATCTGGCCCTCGTCAAGGAAGTCGACCCAGGAGGCGCCATCAGCGGACCGGAGGAGGAGGATCGGGAGGACATCTCTCCAGCAGTCGACCCAGGAGGCGCCATCAGCGGACCAGAGGAGGAGGATTGGGAAGACATCTCTCCAGCATCGACCCGGAAGCCGCCATCAGCGGACCGGAGGAGGAGAATCCGGACGACATCTCTCTAGCAGGCAGCCCAGAAGCCGCCGTCAGCGGGCTGGGGGGACAAAGACACGGCAAACCAAGACGGCACAGGGAACTCCACTTCCCGCTGAAACAGGTTGATATAGCCGGTGTAGAACTTTGTTTAATAATCCATCTTTTAAGGAACTTTGTTTAATAATCCATTTTTTAAGGAACTTTGTTTAATAATCTATTTTTTGAGGAACTTTCAACTTTACTTTTATATCCCATTGTTTAAGGGATTGGTATATTTTTGCCCATTATTTTGGGGACTTTTATATCCCATTTTTTAAGGGATTGGTATATTTTTGCCCATTATTTTGGGGACTTGATTTATCCCATAATTTAAGGGATTTGTATATTTTTTGCCCATTGTTTAAGGGATTTGCAAATTTTTTGCCCATTGTTTAAGGGATTTGTTTATTTTTATTCTACAGAACTATGTGTTAAAGGTTCCAGGAAATGTTGAAGGGTTCTTTTGGGGCAGACACAGGAATCTCTCTTCAGACTCCGAGCAACACGAGTACCTTTCAGAGGCGCTTAGAAGACCTCCGTGAGATAGATAATAAAACCCGGGTAGCTCCCTCACCCCTGCTAAATTGGATCAGTTGGTGGCAGACTACTGACATATGTGGGGACCCGCATTTACCATTAAAAACCTATCGCTTAAAATCAATCACTAACCAAGTTGGGAGTAACTCCTGTTTTACTTTCCAAATAGGCCCTTTTATCATTACTCAACATCTGGACGAGGGTAGATGTCTATTTAAATACTCCTCGTACTCAAGAGGGTTTTGGCATATCTGGGTCTCAATCTCCCTCAGGGGGCACGTTTTGTATTCTGGGAAACCAAGGTACGATCGCATTGACCATTGGTAATATACGGTTTAAAGATACCAGAAGAATTGGAGCTAACAGCATAATTATGTACGGGCACTGGAGAATGGTAGCAGGCCTGGGCCTCCTACTTACCATTATGGTAACGATAATTTTCATTGTCTGTAAAACTAATGATGTTCTTTCTCCAACTCCCGCCCCAGAGGAAGAGATAGTAAGGACCAAAAGAGGGACTAGAGTAGCAAGCCTTATGTCTCCAAAAAGAACCTTCACTCTCCAAGAAGGTAGCGACGGAATAGTGGACATAGATCTGTGCGCAATCGCCCCATGTTCCAACTCTGACAAATCATACTCAGGTTTCGCTAAATATGTCTGCCTCACCCCAACAGTATGCAATACATTCACGGAAAGGTCCACAGGTACAAGTTATGCCTCTGATTCTCCCTTTAAGAGGGCAGATAACGTATATATTACTCTCACCCAAGGATGTAAATGTGAATCCTGGTCTTATGTACTAGTTAACTCTGGTCCGAAAGACTGGGGATATACGCCTAAATTCAAATCAGCAAGGATTGTTGCGTCACTAAAACGTAGAATGAAAGTCATTAGAAAGAATCCTACCTCTCCCTGTTCTACAGGAAGATGCAACCCTGTCTTAATTATCCTAAGAAGGGTTGAGATCGGCGATGCAGGTCTATATATTTTGACAGCACACGCAGGAAACAAGTCACCCCAAGGTCTGTTTAAAATAGTTGTCACTCCGAAACCAGCAGTAACTCGCCCAACTACCGCCGGGATACAATATATGTCCAAAATCATCTGCGGAGATAAATGTACTAGCGAAGTTGGCGAAATTGAACCACTAGACATAATTCAAATGGCCACGGGTTTTACTGATGATAATCTATGGTTAAAATGGGTTGCTGGGACTGCTCACGAACAAATGGTAGGTGATTGTTTAGCTTGCGCGACCGCTCGTCCCCACTTGATAACTGACCCAGCTCCTCTCTTCCCTTCAGATATCTGGGGTTACAACTGCATGTTAAAACTTACCCAAATGGCTAGCCCATCAAACTGTACAACCTTAGCCAGCCTTTTCCCACCGATTGATAATGGCACAAAAACAGGACCCTTTACACCAAGAAAAGGCAGAGGGGGATACACTTGTTTCGAATTAACCAGCGCCTCCCCTAAATTTAATCTGGGTAATGTTTCCTCTGACTGGTGCAACAGCACTCTAGCAGGTAATATGGTAAGTCAGTGGGCCAGGGGTGGGCTTTACTATTATTGTGGCGGCCAACGGTTGTATACCAGAATTCCGGAAGCATCAATAGGACTTTGTGCAATGACCCGCCTCCATGCCCCTTTGACATTACTAGGTGACAGGTTAATTCCCCTCGATGCGAAACACGTCTCGAACGGTCAGTTAGCTAATCGACGGCGAAGACACGTTTTAAACAAAAGAGACGCAGAGGTCAACTTTGACCTTTCCAGTAACTCCCCTACTTACATTGACTCCATAGGAATCCCTCGGGGGGTCCCTAATGAGTACAAATTAGTTGACCAGATCGCGGCAGGGTTCGAAAATATTCCTATCATTTCAGCTTTTCTTCCCATTACCCCTAACAAAAATGTAGACAGGATTAACTTTGTACATTACAATGTCCTACGTTTAGCGAACCTCACTAGGGACGCAGTAGAAGGCCTAGCTGAACAGTTAGGGCCTACCTCCCTTATGGCTGTACAAAATAGAATGGCGTTGGATATGCTTCTGGCGGAGAAAGGGGGTGTTTGCACAATGTTCGGTGATATGTGCTGCACGTTTATTCCCAACAACACGGCGCCTGACGGTTCCGTGACTAAAGCCTTAGAGGGTCTACGTACCCTATCCAAAACCATGCATGAACAATCAGGGATCAACAATCCTATGGAGGAATGGATGACAAACATGTTTGGTAAATGGAAAAGTTTAATAATGTCTCTTCTAATTTCTGTGGCTACTTTTATTGCCATTTTAGTGACATGTGGTTGTTGTTGTGTGCCTTGTATCCGCTCATTGTGTGTTAGACTCATCAGTTCCACCATTGAGGGAAAAGCTGCCCCTTCCCCTTCGTACCAAATGCCCTTGTTGGCTTACGCGTCGGAGGGGGAAGAGTACGATGACTCAGCCGACAAGGACGAACTTTTTTAAACATATTTTGGTCTCCCTCCACTGTCATAAGAAGTTGTTGTGGTGGACTGTTCCTAAAGGTTTAAAGTGCTCTAAATCCCAGCTTCTGATGGATTTATATAAATGTTGGGACAGACACAGTAGAAAATAATGACAGTGGTTATGTTTCAAATGCTATATGTTGATCTCGTGAGGTGAGATCAAAAGAGGGATTAAAGTAAACAGATATGGTTCTAAACTGTATTGAAGTAAACATGTATTATTTTGAATTGTATTTTAGTGAACATGTATTGTTTGAACTGTTTTAAGTAATCACATATATACATATTGTATTCTCACTTACAACTCACTGACCCAGAGATCCTATTACACACACATACACCTCCTCCCACCAGCACACACACATATTCTTTTCAAGGTTCTTTCTGGGCATCAATATATCTGTGTACAATGTTTGGTTGTCTGGGAAAGAATAGTTTGTGTGAAATATTCCTTGGGAAAGTGAAGGAGTGAATATCGGTGCAGAGATAAGATTGACTCTGTCCTTGTGAAACTTCCGAATCTCACGCTGTGGTCAGAAGAAAACATACTTTTTCTCAGAACTCTGATTCGCTGTATTGGACCTGACCAGAAGTGAATCCAACCAGTAAAAACACCTGGGGGAGTGAGCAGCTCACACAGCTCCTCCCCACGGACTCTCTGATTTGCTTCGGAGTAAAATGGGAAGGAAGAAGTTAACACATCTCCGCCCCAAAATATGAATATGAATACTGTTGTTTTTGCATGTAAAATGCTTCCTGTTTGCTGACTGGCTGGTCCCGATACCTGTATCGCACAGCAGTAGAAACCTGAAGTCCGGAGTACTCTGTAAAACTTGTATACGTGTTTTGTTTCTTACCAGTAAAATCAGATTATTGTTATAACCTTTATTCCGGTGTTTTGAATCCCTTTCTTTATTAAATAGAACCAGCCTCATCTAACGAACGGCGCGTAGCGGAGGGGGGGGCTTTAAGCCAACCATCCAACAGTGTTTGCTACAACACTGCATGACCCCGCCATCAAGTGCTTAAAGTGGGAGGGCTTCCAATCAGGATTCCAATCCTTGAACACCTGAAGTGCCTCTTTAATATCAGAAGTGCTCTCTGATTGTGTGACAAACACTCCCACAATAACATAGTTCACATTTGTCCTCACACAAAAAAAAAAAAGCGGAACAGAATATCGGCATGTGCGATATGTTGCATCAAGCATGACACATCTGCTGTCCGTACAACAGGAGAAGCCGCTGTTGCCAGGAGGTCTGCAAGCAGAACAGCAATATTTATATCCTGCTGTGTCCATGTGTCCACCAAGCTCTGACATTTTGTGAAATCATGTTCCCATATTATAAACAGAGATAGTTAAGCAATATGATCAACGTTAATGCATGCATGTTTGTATATTAGTTTGTTTCCATGTCCTAACAATGCAGTCAATACCCGTACTACTAAAATAGTTCTGCTTACCTGCACATTAACTTGGTCAATATTTGACCGCCTTGTGCTGGCCTTTGTCCTCTGGATGATGTTCCATATGTCCTTGTCCAGAGGGTAGAATCTCCTCCTGGTAGGAGGAGGAGGAGGATCCACACCCCTAAACAGTTCACTAATTACAAATGTCCTAATGTGCCTTCTGATCTCTCCAATTTTTCTTGCTCCTGCCAATGCCAGCCTTTCTATGAATAATTCCACCCTTGGATCAACAGGCTCTCGGACATCAGCTGCCTATAATGGAAAAAAACTGTTGGCAATACCTATTTTCATTGATTAGAACAGTCTAGGTTTCTTTAATATAACAAAAAAACACATAAACCTATAAAACTAATAAATTAGTAAATAAATTAACTAATTAAATAATCAAAACTTCAGTGAGGCAGCCATGCTAAATCTAAATCTAAAGGATTATATTTGTAATATTTTCTCTTGTGAAGGCAAAGGACAGACGAAAGTTTAAGTCCAGGCAGAGTGGACTCGGTAAGTCCAAGTTTTAAATGCTGTTAAAATAAATATTATTTAAAAAATTGTTTTTATGAAAAATGTATTTCACTGACCTGTCCCAAAACTGGGTGGTTTTGATGCTCTTACATTTTGGGAAAGTATGCTGTGAAGAGCCCTACTGTCTTTACTTTGTTCTGGTCATCTTTAAGTGCCTGTTTCAGTTGTTGGGATGCATTGTTGACAGATATCTACAAATACAGAAACATGTGTGTTTGTGTAAAGACATTAAATACATGATCATTAGGAAAGGAAATATAAAGTTAAAGTGCCTACTTTATATTCAGGGAACTTGATCACATGCACAACATCGGCGGCAATCAATTTTCTTGGTGTTTTGCACCAGACATCGCCTTCCTGGGAACCCAGTGTGGTCCTTTCGGTGGCCTTTTTGCTAAATAGAACAATTACAAAAGAGAAATAAAATAACTTGTATTTTCAAGTAAAATATCAGTCTCACATGAGAAAAGTTGTCATTCTCCCCCCCCCCCCCCCACACACACACACACACACACACACACACACACACACACACACACACACACACACACACACACACACACACAGACCATACAACCAGGCCAGCGCCATATAGATAGAAGAGTTACGACATCTCCGTTCACTCCAATGGACCAGTTTTTTTACAGCAATGGCGGATCGTGGAGCCCTTAATAGTTCCCCGGAAGTTAGCTTGCCGCTGACTTCCGGGGAACTATTGCGGCCAGCAGCACAGTAGAGTTGCAGCATAATAGACCGTTCGTGATGGACTTTTAAAGGTAAGAAGACGTTTAAAGATTTATATTGCGGATATTATCAGCACATCTAAGTCAAATTAACATGTGTATTAAAGGATGTTAGTGGATTATCCCTAAATCAGTAGATTTAGGGAACGTTTACAGATAACAGATTAGGCTAGGATACCGGATAAAGTTAGCAACACACGTTAACCATGAACAGCCTATTAATCCGTTCTCCGAATGTTATTTCATCCAACGTTGTGGAATTAGAGAAAAAGGGCTTCTTAACGTGCTTTTATCCGGGGTGGAGGGAGTTAAATATTAGTTAAATATAACATTGGGGCGTGTGATTGTAGTGGGTGGAGGTGGTGAAATGAGGATATCCATTTTGGAGTTCAAGCTAGTATAATATAGTTAACGTTACACAATAAGGAAGAGAGCTATTTTTGTGATACATCGCTATTGATATGGATTTAGAGTGCATATTTGAGACTTCCAAACAGTAAACAAAAACGTAACTTATGGGTGAGTGTTTTTAGCAGAGCCATATAATGTCCTTGTGATTCTGTTGATTATTACCTGTCTGTATTATGTTGCAGCTCAGCTGATTTTGGATTGATGGCAAAGGGAGAGGGACTTAAGTGAGAGTGAAAACACAAGGTAAGTTTAAAATAGGTCAGCAATTTCCCATCCTATAGGTTGCTATATAGATGTATCTAACCCCTTCTCCCTCTTTCAGCACAAGAACCCCAGGGGGATTCAATGGAGCCTGAAGACCTGCAATGAGACCCTCACCCTGCACCTGAGTCTCAACTCCCAGAGTTTTGCAAGCCTCTCCCTGTTCCTTATTTTTATTAAACAGACATTAAGCTTCCCAATGGTGTGGTCTTCGTTTTGTGAAAAATATGATTACCTCACATATTTTGTTGCGGTTGTCTGTTTTGATTTTTAAATTGCTCCTGCTGACTTGAGCTAGCAATTTGTTCCTCCTCTCTGTGTCAGTGGGGAAGCCGTACATTCTGATTCTTACTCCTTTCTCTGAGCGATTGGAGCATCCGTAGTAAAATCCTGCTTTTTTAAAATAAGACTATTGGCCAAAACCAAGTCGTATTTATCTTTTAAAGACTTAGAAAGGGTTATTAACGCCTTTGTAACCTCGAGACTGGACTATTGTAACGCTCTGTATGTGGGTATGGACCAGGCCTCAATCAAACGCTTACAGCTAGTCCAAAACGCTGCTGCACGTTTGCTGACTGGCCACAAAAAGCGCGACCACATCACCCCTATTCTGGCCTCACTACACTGGCTTCCAGTTCGGTTCAGAATTGATTTTAAAATCCTTTTATTTGTTTTTAAAGCACTAAATGGGCTGGCTCCGGCCTATATAGCTGAACTGCTCCAGCGCTACACCCCAGCCAGAGCTTTAAGGTCTGCTGACCAGCTGCTGCTGGTAGTGCCCAAGACCAGGCTAAAAACCCGAGGGCACCGAGCCTTCGCAGCAGCTGGCCCTAGGCTCTGGAACACTCTGCCCCTCCATGTGAGGTCGGCCCAGACCCTAGGGTTTTTTAAATCAAAACTAAAAACACACTTCTTCTCTCTGGCTTTCTAGTTAGAGCGGAGCACGACTCCTGACTTTTCCGTGTGTTTTATTTTTATTTTGTTTTTTAAGATATATCTGTTGTAATTTATTGTCGTTTATTGTGATTTGTAGTAATGTGTTTTTATTACATGTACAGCACTTTGGCTCGACCAAAAATCGCTTTTAAATGTGCTATATAAATAAAACCTGATTTGATTTGATTTGATCCCCAGGCAGCACAGCAAACCATGGTGGAGACTATATGCCAGGACAACACGGAGGAAAAAGGCACAGACACACTGCATGACATGCTATTCAATGTTTATTGAATTCCATGTATTTACAATGGATGTTCCTAAAACAACACATTTGACGTCATAATCATGCTGCTGCTAGTCCTTTGATAGTCACCTGTTGGTCTCCTGTCCTTTCTGAAAGTCATAAAGATTACATTACTCATTTAGATTACTTATGTCCTCAAGTACCATGGGATTACTGAAACCACCATGAATTTAAAAAATGGTAGAAATGAATCTAATCTAAATTTTGAAGCATTCCTTGCCATCCCCTCCCTCTAAATATATCAATAAACATTAGGAAGTGATGCTCCTGACTACCATACCTGTTTAAGAAGATAATATTTGTTTTAAATAATTCAAAGCAATACACAAGAGCAACAGGCTCTTTAACCAAGGCAACGTTAGCCTAACATATATATGTTAACAAGTAAACTAGCTGTTCACACTATTCCTAATATTACCCATAAATATTAGCAGATTCTATTTTATTTTTAAAACATATCGATGTAAATACATACACATATCGGTATGTTGTATAAATATTGCAGATCAAAACCTTTATTCCCTAATTATTACCAAAAATCGTAGTTCTATCTCTGGTAATCATGCATTCATATGTCCCGCCACGAACTTCCGGGGAACTATTGATTCTCCCTGAACCACGTGACGATCAAGTATTTTGGACTTCCGTTGTCATAACTCTCTATCTATATGGCGCTGAACCAGGCGTAACCTAAAAAAAAAAGAAAAGGCAGCTCACACCAATTTTGTAATCAATGCCCACAGAAAATGGGATTCCTCCGGCCGCCGGCAATTAATACAATAATCACTATTTGCTCTTCTCGGTTTCTTTTGGCACTGATGGAGACACTTGGAGGGGGCGTGATTGGGAGGAATGGCCCCCCTGATCTGAACCGGAGTGGTGGTTTGTTACTGGACTTCTGTGCTAGTCATGGATTGGCCATAACAAACACCATGTTTGAACATAAGGATGCTCATAAGTGTACGTGGTACCACAGCAGAAGGTCCATGATCGATTTTGTTATCGTATCATCGGACCTGAGGCCGTATGTTTTGGACACTCGGGTAAAGAGAGGGGCGGAGTTGTCAACTGATCACCATCTGGTGGTGAGTTGGGTCGAGTGGCGGGGGAAGCCTCTGGACAGACCTGGTAAGCCCAAACGTGTAGTTCGGGTGAACTGGGAACGTCTGGAGGAGGCCCAAGTTCAGGAGGCCTTCAACTCTCACCTCCGGCGGAGCTTTTCGGGCATTCCTGTGGAGGTTAGGGACATTGAACCAGAGTGGGCGGTGTTCAAAGCCTCTATTGCCGAAGCCGCGGCGGTTGCAAGGTACCGACAGGCCCGAAGGGCAGCAGCCTCAGCCGTGGCCGAGGCAAAGCAGCGGGTGTGGGAGAAGTTCGGAGAAGACATGGAAAAGGACTTTCGGTCGGCACCAAAGTTGTTCTGGAAAACTGTCCGACACCTCAGGAGGGGGAAGCAGGGAACCATCCAAGCTGTGTACAGTAAGGATGGGACGTTGTTGACCTCAACTGATGGAGTGTTAGGGCGTTGGAAGGAACACTTTGAGGAACTCCTGAACCCGACAACTCCGCCCTCTATGTTAGAGGCAGTGCTGGAGTATGACGGGGGATCAACACCAATCTCTCGGGGGGAGGTCACTGAGGTCGTCAAACAACTCCACAGTGGCAAAGCCCCGGGGGTGGATGAGATCCGCCCAGAAATGCTGAAGGCTCTGGGTGTTGAGGGTCTGTCATGGTTGACACATCTCATCAACGTTGCGTGGAAGTCGGAAACAGTACCAAAGGAGTGGCAGACCGGGGTGGTGGTTCCCCTTTTCAAAAAGGGGGATCAGAGGGTGTGTGCCAATTACAGAGGCATCACACTACTCAGCCTCCCCGGGAAAGTTTACTCTAAGGTACTCGAAAGGAGGGTCGGGCCGATTGTCGAACCTCAGATTGAGGAGGAACAATGCGGATTCCGTCCTGGTCGTGGAACGACGGACCAGCTTTTTACTCTCGCAAGCATCCTGGAGGGGGCCTGGGAGTATGCTTATCCGGTCTACATGTGTTTTGTAGACTTGGAGAAGGCGTATGACCGAGTTCCCAGGGAGTTACTGTGGGAGGTGCTGCAGGAGTATGGGGTGAGGGGGTCTCTACTCAGGGCCATCCAATCTCTGTACTCCCAAAGCGAGAGCTGTGTCCGGGTCCTCGGCAGTAAGTCGGACCCATTTCCGGTGAGGGTTGGCCTCCGCCAGGGCTGCGCTTTGTCACCAATCCTGTTTGTAATATACATGGATAGGATTTCGAGGCGTAGTCGTGGGGGAGGGGGTCTGCAGTTCGGTGGACTAAGGATTGCACCACTGCTTTTTGCAGATGATGTGGTTCAAATGGCTTCATCGGTCTGCAACCTTCAGCACTCACTGGATCAGTTCGCAACCGAGTGTGAAGCGGCTGGGATGAGGATCAGCACCTCCAAATCTGAGGCCATGGTTCTCAGCAGGAAACCAATGGACTGTCCACTCCAAGTAGGGAATGAGTCCTTACCCAAAGTGAAGGAGTTCAAGTATCTCGGGGTCTTGTTCTCGAGTGAGGGAACAATGGAGCGTGAGATGGGCCGGAGAATCGGAGCAGCGGGAGCGGTACTGCAGTCGCTTTACCGCACCGTTGTGACGAAAAGAGAGCTGAGCCAGAAGGCAAAGCTCTCTGTCTACCGGGCCATTTTCGTTCCTACCCTCACCTATGGTCATGAAGGATGGGTCATGACCGAAAGAACGATATCGCGGATACAAGCGGCCGAGATGGGTTTTCTCCGCAGGGTGGCTGGCGTCTCCCTTAGGGATAAGGTGAGAAGTTCTGTCATCCGGGAGGGACTCGGAGTTGAACCGCTCCTCCTTCGCGTCGAAAGGAGCCAGTTGAGGTGGTTCGGGCACCTTGTTTGTTTCTTTGTTTGTAGCCTTTATTTAACCAGGTGAAAGCCCCTTGAGATAAAAATATCTCTTTTTCAAGGGTGACCTGCAGCACATTGGTTACACATGTAACATAAAAACAACAGAACAACAATAAGGACGACATACAACATAAATTACAGGGTACTGTTTACAAACTCTATTTACAGTGACAGGTACCATGAGTATCAAACAGCATGTCACCCAGCCGAGTTTTAAAATGATGCAGGGGAACCAAAGTGCAACATTTTTGCAGACTGTTCCAAGTTAGTGGAGCTGCACAACTAAAAGCTTTCTTCCCTATACAGTCCTAGCACTTGGCACATTTAATAAAACCACATCATGAGATCTCAGGCAATAAGTACTTTTAATTCGTCGAGAGATCAGAGAGCAGATATAAGATGGTAGTTTACCCAACATGGCTTTGTAGATGAACATGTACCAATGACTGAGCCTCCGTACAGTTAGTGAAGGCAGACCTGTCTTGGCATACAGGGTACAGTGATGTGTAAGTGCTTTACAGTTAGTAACAAATCTCAGAGCACTGTGATAGGCGGCATCTAACTTTTCCAGGCAATGGGCAGGCGCATTCATATATATCAAATCACCATAGTCCAGCACAGGTAAAAAGGTCACAATGACTAGCCTTTTCCTGGCTTCAAATGAGAAACAGCACTTGTTTCTAAAAAATAAACCTAGTCTAACCCTCAGCTTTTTAAGCAGATTAATGACCTGAAGTTTAAAAGTAAGACAATCATCAAGCCAGATACCTAGGTATTTATAACAGGTAACCACTTCGAGTACTTGTCCTTGCATTGTAACAATATCCAAAGCAGTCTCTGGAGTCTTTTTACCTTTTGAAAAAAGCATTACCTTGGTTTTCTCAACATTTAAAAGAAGCTTAAGCTCAGCGAGCTGAGTCTGAATAATGTTAAAAACAGCCTGTAATTTAACAACAGCCTCCTTAATGGAGGGACCTGCACAATACATCACGGTATCATCCGCATAAAAATTTAAAGTAGCTTCATCCACATTTTCACCTAAACTGTTGATATAGATGGAGAATAAAAGTGGACCTAAAACAGAACCTTGAGGAACACCATTAGCAATGTTCAACCACTCAGAAGTGAGCCCATCAAAGTGAACACATTTAGCGCGTTCACAACGGAGTACTTTTCCCACAATAGTTCATCAGAACTACGATATATTTGCGTTCACACCAAAAAGCCCCAGGAACTAAATTAGTTCATCAGAACCATTTTTACGCCGTTTTCAGTCCCTGCTCGAGAGCAAAAAAGTTCATACGTGTGATTGGCTGTGCGGAATGCAAACCACGCCCCGTGAGTCTCTGAATTTTTTTTGAAGGCCGCCATTGTATTTGCTGGCATTATTACTAGCCCAGCGCACCAACGAGAGTACTGTAACGTCCGAGGTGTTAAGGCTTCAAGAATACTTCTGTGTAACAAAAACTCAGGAACTTAGTACTTTTTGGAGCGTCACAGATGCCTCCGTTTATTTATCGTCGAGTCACACCACACTCTCCCTCTCACCACTCCAGGACAGACTGCGCATGCCGGGGAATGATCACCTGTCTGTATGCGGTGTTTGATCAGACCGGTGTTTCCTGTTCTGCCCTTCCCAGAGCCGAACACCCCTTGGTGTTTCCCCATCAAGGCCTGCAGCTGCAGTCTCTGTTCAGCAGACAACGGGAAGCCAGCCACATCCGGCAGAGGGGTAGCCCCCTGCTGAGAGGGGAAAACCTCAGCGGGGGTGAGTAGATCACAGTCCTTAACATGGTGCAACACACCTAAATGGGAACCGGTGTGCAGCTTTAACTCCTTCTCTGTCGGGTTGAGCAGCCTTGCCACAGTGCATCCATTCTTCACAGGTGCAACTGTACGTGCAATCACAAGTCCCATGTTATCACGCACCTCAGGCTCCAGGTAGCCTAAGAAAGAGTCAATGGGCAGACCAGCAGTACGGGGAATATCCACATTAACTGGGACAATCATTTCACTGAAAGGGGGAATAATAGCATCAACAGACATAGAGATGTAACAACATTCTGGTATGAAATCTGTGGCATGCATGAGAGGAATATCAACATCCCCCAGGTGAAGCAGACCACGACCAACATCCATAACAGCTCGAGCCTGCAACATGAAATCAAACCCCAGCAGAATAGCTTGTGTTGCCCCTCGCACTACATGCACAGCCTGCTCCCAATGTTTGCCCCCCAACTGTATGGGAAGAGTCACAGTACCCAGAGTGTCCAACAATTGACCATTTACTGTGCGTGAAAAAGTGTACTGGGTATTTAGCACACGTTTACGTAAGGCAGACGTGGACATTCTGAAGTCCTCAGAAATAAGTGAAACATTGGACCCAGAGTCAATCAAAACAGTAACATCAACACCCTCAACAAGTCCTCTAACATAGGCTGTGGGCTTAGACTCACCCACAGAACAAGAGTCCAATGCACGAGCAGGCGCTTTCCCAGCAGAATAGTCCATTTGACCCTGTAGTGGTGAAACCGGCATCTGGGTCTCGACGCCAGTCACTGGAAGTTTCCCTGCAGCCGTCCGTGTGAGGATGGAGATGGTGACCGCCGAGAGGGAGACAAAAACCTCACTCCGCGCCTTGGCTGACGTTCCCCAGGGCTGTGTGGTCCTTGCGGGACATCGCTGCCTGGTCGTCGCGGTGAGAAGTCCGCAGAGGTGTCTCGGGTTCCCCGCTCACGTGGAGACCATTCCCTGGCACCAAAACCATCCTGCGGTCTGCGCTGAGGAGAACGGCCTCTGCTGCGGTCGTCCCTGTGGGAATCACCGGTGGTAGATCTGCAACCAAACCCGCCACAGTCACAGTGGCAGGCACGCCGGTGCACCCTCTGCTCCACTTGGTCCTGCTGACGATCCCAGGTCAAGGCGGAGCTCCCTCTGCCATTCTCAGCTCCACGGTTATGCGCTCTCAAGTCTTTTACCTCAGTCTGTAAGTTGTCCACCTTCAAGGTGAGGCGTTCAACCACATTTATGAGCTTATCCGTGGTATTAGCCTTACAGTCGAAAACACCAGCCGATGGTGAATTTAGGGCTGCAACAACAGCAGGATGCGGAGGACAGTAGGGCAAACCAGGCGTGTTCAACCTCATTGCCTGCTGTTGGAGTAGAACACTTTTCTGGTGGCTGAATAGCCCCCCCCTCTCCGCGCCGTTCGTTGAATGAGGCTGGCCTCTATTAAATCAGAAAGGAATTGAAAACACCGGAATCAAAAGTTATAACAATTATCTGAGTTTACTGGTAGGAAATAGAACAAGTATACAAGTTATACAGAGTACTTGAGTACTCCGGACTTTCAGATTTGTGATGCGATTCGGATAAATGTGTCGGGATCAAACCAACTCATCAAACCAAAAAGAAATTGGACTTCAGGTTTGTGATGCGATTCGGACACAGATATCGGGATCAAACCAACTCACCAAACCCAAAAGCGACTTCACACTCAAAAACATCAGTATTCATATCTATCTTTGGGGCGTAGATTTGTCGACTCTTCCTTCCCATTTTTCTCCCAAGCGAATTAGAGAACCCCTGGGGAGGAGCTGTTTAAACTACTCACCTCCCCCAAGTGTCCTGATTGGCTGGATTCACTTCTGGTCGAGGTCAATCAGAGTTCCGAACAGAGAGTGAGATCCTAAATTTCACCAGGTCAAAAGTCAACGTTTATCTCCACCTTATCTACACCACATTCCCTTCCCATGCGTTCTTCACCTATTTAACGATGTCTTTAACGACTTAAAAACAGCATCTGGCTTTTAGGGATGATAAGAAGCGATGTTGGTGTGTTGGAACACAGAATCTCTGGATCAGTGAGTTTGAAAGTAAGAATAACATTCCTATTCTAAGTGACTTATCAAAACCCGTTTGTGATTACCTAAAACAGTTCAAACAATACATGTTCACTAAAATACAGTGTAGAATCATATCTTTTTACTTCACTGCCTGGCCCGCTCACAACGCCCAGCAATTATCAACGCCTCCTCCATATCAGTCGCCCCCTGTTCATGGCATTTTGCTTGAAGTGCAGGATCAAGGCCAGCCAAAACACGTCTGAATTTCTCACCATTTACTGCAGCGCGGTCATAATCGGGAAACGCCTCAGCCACGAGTCTGGAAATGTCCGCTGCATACACCTCCAAACACTCGTTCGCCTGGCGGGGCCGTGCAGATACACACGTCTGAAAATAAAGCAGGAACTGTCTCTGGCCAAAAGCCTCCGCCAGCTTCTCCTTCACACGTTCGTAATCACCCTGCACATCTGCCGGTAAACTGTCCCACAGCAGGAAAGCTGCACCGTCCAGTCTGGTAGGTAGAATGTTCAGCAAGGTAGCTGCGTAGCTCGTGCCCCTCGCACCCCTCGTCTGAGCACGAACAGCGGCTTCAAACTGTCTTATCCACGTAGAGAACTGCCTCTGGCCGTCGCCCCTAAACATCGGCGGCAGCTCCACTCTAATATCACTACTCACAGAACCAGTCCAAGAAGCAGTACATCCGTTATAATCGTCTTCCATATCGCCGTCACTCTTCATTCCTCCGAACATGACGCTTCGACGCTAGCACCGTTAGCACAGCTAGCCAGCAGAGCCGACCAGAAAGTCCAGTAATTGTCCACAGAAAAGAAAAATCCAAGAGCAGATAAAACACACTCCGATACCGCTGCCACCAATGTAACGTCCGAGGTGTTAAGGCTTCAAGAATACTTCTGTGTAACAAAAACTCAGGAACTTAGTACTTTTTGGAGCGTCACAGATGCCTCCGTTTATTTATCGTCGAGTCACACCACACTCTCCCTCTCACCACTCCAGGACAGACTGCGCATGCTCACAACACATGACCTCTCAACCCAATGCTTACAGTACTTTTGTGAAAGCAGTTATTATGGCAACAATAAGAATACGAAGATCATCGGAGCGGTGGAGTGATGAGGATGTGTCGGCACGTCTGGCGATTTACTCGGAGGATGGGATCCAGCAGCTTCTACTGAAGACAGTTTCCAACTGCAAAATGTATCAGCGTTGTTCGGTAAAGTTAGCCGACATGGGAATCTTCCACAGCGCACACTCATGCCGGGACAAAATAAATAAACTAAAGCAGGACTACAAACAAATAAAAGACCATAATAACAAGAGTGGTAACGGCCGGAAGACCCGTAAATGGTATGATCTATTGGATGCTCTGCTCGGCCACAGACCCTCATTAATCTCCGGCACCTGAAACGGCGGATTCAGTGGCCTGTGAATTGTCCAACGACGACTACTACGAAGGTAAAATAAACTACATGCACTGCACTGTTTTAATCTGCACAATACTGGTCTCAGATGTACTTTTATTTGCTCAGTAGATCGAGCTAGCCATGCTAGCCAGAACTGGCTAACACTGCTAGCCAGTTCAGCCTAGCATGGCTAATAACTAGGGCTGTCAAGTTAACGCGTTAATGCAAAATAAAATTAACGCCACTAATTATTTTAACGCGATTAACGCATGTGTATTTTTTGTCCTCGGCCGCCCCGTAGTTTCAGAGTGCATTGAGTTTAAAATACCATAGAGGCTGATGCTGACAGCCCCGCTCCTGCCGCCCGCTTGTGGCAGGCCACACTTCCACGCTCACCGGCAGGCCCGGACTGGCCATCGGGAGGACCGGGAGGGTGTGTGTATGTGTGGCGCGACTCGCACGAGTGAGGCACACCTTACGTGTTGTTGTTGTTGTTAGCATCTGGTGCTAGCTAGCTGCGCTAACGGATATAAGGAGCTGTTTCAATGAAAACAGAGGAGCGACATTTCGCCGACAACTGCGCCGAGCACTTGACTTTATGCAGGTAGCCAGACAGTGGGACATTGTACGAAAAGTTAGCACACTCAGCACGGATAGTGCGCGCAACATGATTGCAGCATCCAGGCAGCTCCCGTTCGAGCATATATGCCTTGAGCTGCACATAGCTCCAACGATCCATCACAGTGTCTCCACACACACACACACACACACACACACACACACACACACACACACACACACACACACACATGCGGGTTTTTGTGAACTAAAAGGACACTTTGACCCAAACACGTTTTTTCCATCATTAGGTGGACACCCCTTTCCACTAGCTTTACAAAGATGTTTTGAATATCAAAAAATCTATTTTGAGCCATACAACACAAATCCCACTTCAAATGTCCCATACACATAGCACAACTCAAAATACAACAACCTGACACCATGCTTCATTATGAGGACAGCAGATAATGAGCTGCATAAGCCCCGCCCATGACACAATGGTTATTTGTGAGGACAGTAGCTATACAACACACAAACATGTCACTGAAGTGTATTAAAGGGACAAACATGATTAAATGGAACATAACTTTACACAAACGTGTTGGATTGTGCATTACAAGAACAAACCTTTTATAAACGGACAAAATGTTTTGCACAACAGCATAGGAATACCTGATTTGTGATGTAATATTTTAATAGACAATATAGTGCACCATAGATATATAGCTTAAAAGTATGTTAATGTGTTTTGGTTATTGCTTGCCTCCTGTTTGCAATCTGTTGTTTTCATGCAAATGTAGAACCACATTCTAATACTCTCCAGAGGGGTATACTACAAGCAGGTCTTCCGAGACGAATTAAATCCATTTGCAAGTAAATGCTTATATTTGCAGCACTGCTAATTGCAATTACATCATCGATATGAAAAGAACCGATAACCATTTTATAGCAAAGTGACCGAACTGGTTTATCACTAATACAAAATGCTATTTGCCCTACAAGACTGCTCATCTACTTGGAGCATTACCGTTTAAAAGCTGATACAAAAGGACATATTGCACCTTGCACAGTGAACAATGAGCCAAGTTTAATGGTTATTTTCACATAACATTTTCTCACATGAAAATTGAGCTAAGTAAGAGCTGACTAAATCTTTATTATTTTAAACATATAACTCTCCTTCCAGCATTACCTTGGTACGACAGAGGATTAGGGCCACACAAAAAAGAAAAGATAGGAGAATAAAGTCATAATTACGAGATTAAAGTAGCTATGTTAGGAGAATAAAGATGAAATTATCCCGGGGGCTGAGGGGTCATTGCAGCAGATCTTCAAGGAAGTTATATTGACAGATTGGAAATGGAACGGATCAATAACTCATAAACAAAACTTTGCTAAAACACAAACTAACTACCGTAATAAGGTAAACAACTATCCACAATCCAATTTTCATCAAAACAACCTCACACCGGCCGCCCTCCAAGCTGGACACATAACACAGGTGTCTGTCTGCAGCTGGAGGAGAGAGGAGGGGTCATGGACCGTCTACAAAGTGCAACGCTGAAGAAAATACTGCAAATAAACTACTAAAACCACCTATTTTCGCAAACTTGCATGTGTAGTTTAAGCAACAGTATATTATTGTGTGATTTAAAATGTGATGTTTGTAGCTTTATAACAGAGCAGTTATTGAGTATAGTATCTTTATTCAGCGTTGCACTTTGTAGATGGTCCCTGACCCCTCCTCTCTCCTCCGGCTGCAGACAGACACCTGTGTGATGTGTCCAGCTCAGAGGGCGGCGGGTGTGAAGTTGTTTTGATGAAATTGGATTGTGGATAGTTGTTTACCTTATTACGGTAGTTAGTTTCTGTTTTAGCAATGTTTTGTTTATGAGTGTTTGATCCGTGAAGTTCCAATCCTTCAATATAACTATCTGCTGCAACGACCCCTCAGCCCCCGGAATGATTTCATCTTTATTCTCCTAACATAACAGCTTTAATCTCGTAATTATCCTTATAATAAAACATTGCTCCTACATGTAACATAATAATGAAAAGTTTAACTGTGAACTGTCCTCACTGCATGTTCGATTAAATCTCATCATCTTTTTTGTAGCAGTGCTTTTTTCTTCTGAGCCGTGCCTTGGTTCCTGACGAAGTCTCTAATATTTTGCAAAGAGCGACCAGCCAGAATAGGATGCTCTGCTGCTTTGCACTGTCTGCATTCTATCATCGTGGCCAATCTCCCCTTGGCAATGTGTGCATTAAAGTGTCTCAAAACTGCTGCCACCTCTTTTGGAGACCACTTCTGTTTTTGCATCCTCCTGGGATTCCTCTCCACAGCATTTTCAAGAGACTCTACAAACAGAAAAAGAGATCAGTCAATGGTAACCACGTTAACACGTATTTTATTTAAGATGTATTATGTTACTTACTAAAACTATAACTACAAATGGGTTTGGGATGAAGGAATCAAACTGTCTTTCCAGCTTTCATTCTTCCAATTTCTGATATTGTGCTGGTTCTGAACAATAGCATGTAGGGATCAAATGCTAATGCTTGCTCTTTGCCATATTTAAACATCTGTAAGTCTAACTGTGCAGAGCTTGCAGGAATGATTCTTCTGTATGTAGGGTTACGTTTTCTTTTTTTACTTAAGCAGCTTAAAGTTAGTATTTGACATAATAATAGTACTAACAGGATCAAGTTTTCTGAGACTTGTATTTCGTCCTCACAATGTTTTTAAATGACTTCTTAACAGGAAAAAGACGCATGTAACAATATAGTTTCAGGAAACCATATTCTGATCATTTTTGGTCATGATAAACTCAAATCTTCCAGTTTAACAGAAAAATTCAGTTCATGGCTTTAACGTTTAACGCTTCACGATAACCTGAACCAGGGTTTAACCTCCATGCTTGAGAAAGTGACTCATTGGTAGTAGCAGAGTATTTTGTGTACATTTACCAGGTGGCTCATGCATGTCCCCTCTCCTGCCAGGCTCCTTGTCATTCTCATCTGCATTTGTGTTCAATGATAGAAAAGAAGAAGAAAACATCCATCTTAACCAAGAGATTTGTGTAAATATTCAATCTTCATTTCAGCTATTATGTTATTACATGATTACAAAAGCAGGGAGTCTACACCCGCACCTTGACAAAAAAGAAAGATGATACTTAAAGTTGTGCACCTACTGAGCAGCTCTTACTGTGGATTAGCTTATTTTAAGTAAATGTTCCAGCTCAGCTCTTGTTCTTACAATGTTGTGTCGTTTATTGTAAGGCGCTTTGGACCAAAATTAACAAAATGTATGTAGCCTTTGCTGAGAGTGATTTTAAGATATCAAAAACATTTGAAGGAGCACCGACATTTAGATGATAGCAGCTTGATAGAAGAACAGCGGCTCTTCATCCTCCGCAGAATGTGGAGGTTCAACATGGACTCCAGGATACTCTGCAATTTTTACAGGTGCACCATAGAGAGTATCCTGACTGGCTCTTGTTGTGAGTTATTACAATCAGGTAGAAAGACACTGATTATAGTATTTCATATCTAAAGAGTATGATCATTCAGTTTAACAGAAGAAAAACAGCATTGACACACAGTCCTCTTAGTGTCTAAAGCTGTCCAGTAGAGTGATACACAGGACCTGTGTATCTAACCTCAGCATTCACATCCAGTCTTCATGGTTTGTAACTGGAAAGAAACATGTAACTAATACCAACATTGAGCTGTGGTTAACTCACCTGTTGAATGTCATCATAGTGGGACTCAGATGTCATGGCAGCATGTTCATACAGAGGCCGTTTCTCAATCGTGAGGATGCTTGCTTGGTAGCACAGCCGAGCCGAGCATCTTGCTTCAGAAGCGAGGCAAGAATACTTCCTGGCATTCGGAAAACAAAGTGTGGAACAGGCTAGCAAGTGTGCAGGTGTGCATCATATGAGAGGCCCCAACTTACATCTTCCGCCACAGATTTGGGGAAATTGGTCCATGCGCAAAGCATTGTGGGGATTTTAAGGACGCAAAGTCTACCCATGTGCAGCCTCGAAATTTCCCCCAAACCAAGGACGCGGCCTCGGTAGAATTTCAAGTATGTAACAGTCCTTCGGCGGCACTCGATGATGTAGCATCCTGGAAATATTGGCTTGGAAGCCAATATCCTCGCGATTGAGAAACGGCCAGAGTCTCTGCCTCAGTGGAAATCTTGTGGATGAAGAAGGACTAAGTTTAATCACTAAACATCCAGAGTAGTACACAAATGCTTCACTTGCTCTTGTTGTGAGTTATTACAATCAGGTAGAAAGACACTGATTATAGTATTTCATATCTAAAGAGTATGATCATTCAGTTTAACAGAAGAAAAACAGCATTGACACACAGTCCTCTTAGTGTCTAAAGCTGTCCAGTAGAGTTATACACAGGACCTGTGTATCTAACCTCAGCATTCACATCCAGTCTTCATGGTTTATAACTGGAAAGAAACATGTAACTAATACCAACATTGAGTTGTGGTTAACTCACCTGTTGAATGTCATCATAGTGGGACTCAGATGCCATGGCAGCATGTTCATACAGAGGGTGTTTCTCAATCGCGAGTACACTTGCTTGGTAGCACATGTCTGCCGAGCATCTTGCTTCAGAAGCGAGTCAAGAATACTTCCTGGCATTTGGAAAACGAAGTGTGGAACACGCTAGCAAGTGTGCAGGTGTGCGTCATATGAGAGGCCCCGCCTTACATCTTCCGCCACAGATTTGGGGAAATTGGTCCGTGCGCAAAGCATTGTGGGGATTTTAAGACCACGGAGTCTACTCATGTGCAGCCTCGATATTTCTCCAAATGGAGTACGCCGGGCTCGGTAGAATTCCAAGTATGCTGGAGATTGGAACAGTACTTTGGCGGCACTCGATGACGTAGTATGCTTGAAATAGTGGCTCTGAAGCAGCTTTACTCGCGATTGAGAAACACCCAGAGTCTCTGCCTCAGTGGAAATCTTGTGGATGAAGAAGGACTACGTTTAATCACTAAACATCCAGAGTAGTACACAAATGCTTCACTTGCTCTTGTTGTGAGTTATTACAATCAGGTAGAAAGACACTGAATATAGTATTTCATATCTAAAGAGTATGATCATTCAGTTTAACAGAAGAAAAACAGCATTGACACACAGTCCTCTTAGTGTCTAAAGCTGTCCAGTAGAGTGATACACAGGACCTGTGTATCTAACCTCAGCATTCACATCCAGTCTTCATGGTTTGTAACTGGAAAGAAACATGTAACTAATACCAACATTGAGCTGTGGTTAACTCACCTGTTGAATGTCATCATAGTGGGACTCAGATGTCATGGCTGTAAGGAATGCGTGGAAGGGTAGGACCCAAATGCAGACTATCAAACAAAGTAACAAGGTCTAGAAACGAAAACGAGCTTTAATCCAAAAGCTGAACAATAGCATGGCATGAAACACATAGGTTCTACAGAAACAAACCGTGACCAACAAGGTGGGAGACAGGAGAAACAAACAAGACTGACATGGAGGAAGACAGGAAAAACCAACAATGAACCGACAGGGGAACACAGGAAGAGACAAGACTAAATACAGGGAGGGGTAATCACAAGACGAGACACAGCTGGGGTAAGGGAGGCAGAAACACAAGGGCAACAGGTGAACACAATCAAACAATCAGACACACCAGGGAAACTAAGACAGGAAGGCAAACACAGGAAGAAGGAACAGAGAAAACACAAGGAGGAAAACATTTCAAAACAAAACAGGAACCAGAGACAGAAAAAGACAAGACAAAACACAACACAGACAGATCGTGACATAACCCCCCCTCAAGGGACGGATCCCAGACGTCCCAAAAAACATAGTCTAATACTTCCAAAAGGGTGGGTGGAGGGGGTCCGGAGGACGGGCCCGAAAGGGGTCCCGGGCGGACGGCCCGGGGGCAAGGCAGAGTCCAAAAAGGGGCGACGGCCACAGCGGGCGAACTCAGGGGGCCGGGCATGAGAGCAAAGGCAGCGGCTCTCAGGGGACCGGGCTCGAGGGCGAAGGCAGCGGCTGGAAGAATCAGGAGGCCGAGCCCGAGGGCGAAGACTGCGGCTGGAGAACTCAGGAGGCCGGGCTCGAGGGCGAAGACTGCGGCACTCAGGGGGCCGGGCTCGAGGGCAAACCAGAAGGCGGCGACGAGACAGCTCCGGAGGATGGGCAGGAAGGCGCCGACGGGACAACTCCGGAGGACGGGCAGGAAGGCGCCGACGGGACAGCTCCGGAGGACGGGCAGGAAGACGCCGACGGGACAGCTCCGGAGGCCGGGCAGGAAGGCGCCGACGGGACAACTCCGGAGGACGGGCAGGAAGGCGCCGACGGGACAGCTCCGGAGGCCGGGCAGGAAGGCGCCGACGGGACAGCTCCGGAGGCCGGGCAGGAAGGCGCCGACGGGACAGCTCCGGAGGACGAGCAGGAACCAGTATCGGCCGGACAGGAACCGGAGCCGACCGGACAGGCGCAGACGGGACCCCAAACAAGACATGGGCTGGTGTCAATGGGACCCCGGATGTAGCAAGGGCTGGTGTCGACTGGACCCCCAACGGAACAGGACACAGAGTTGGCAGGACCCCCGGCGGGACAGGTGTCGGCGGGACCCCCAACAGAACAGGACATGGGGTTGGCAGGACCCACAGCGGAACAGGTGTCGGCAGGACCTCCAACGATACTGGACGTGGAGTTGGCAGGACCCTCGGCAGGAGAGTAGTCGGCGGGACCTCCAACAGCACTGGACATAGGGTTGGCAGGACCCCCGGCAGAAGAGTAGTCGGCGGGACCTCCAACGGCACAGGACATAGGGTTGGCAAGACCCCCGGCAGGAGAGTAGTCGGCGGGACCTCCAACAGCACTGGACATAGGGTTGGCAGGACCCCCGGCAGAAGAGTAGTCGGCGGGACCTCCAACAGCACTGGACATAGGGTTGGCAGGACCCCCGGCAGAAGAGTAGTCGGCGGGACCTCCAACGGCACAGGACATAGGGTTGGCAAGACCCCCGGCAGGAGAGTAGTCGGCGGTACCTCCAACAGCACTGGACATAGGGTTGGCAGGACCCCCGGCAGAAGAGTAGTCGGCGGGACCTCCAACGGCACAGGACATAGGGTTGGCAGGACCCCCGGCAGAAGAGTAGTCGGCGGGACCCCCAATGGGACAGGACATGGAGTTGGCAAGACCCCCGGCAGGAGAGTAGTCGGCGGGACCTCCAACGGCACAGGACATAGGGTAGGCGTCGGCCGTAGAGCCAACAGGAGACGAGCCAAGGACTGCTGGCTTTCAACTAAGGCTCGCATCGTCTGCTCATGTTGGCCCAGAAGATTTCCCTGATGGGAAATGGCGTGCTGGACCGGAACAGAGGCCGGAACCATGGCTGCTGGGGCCAGAACTGGGGCTGGAACCATGGCTGTATGGGCCGGTTCTGGAGCTAGAACCATGGCTGCTGGGGCCAGAACTGGGGCTGGAACCATGGCTGTATGGGCCGGTTCTGGAGCAGGCACCCTGGCTGCTGGGCACGGAACCGGAACACGGAACCATGGCTGTGTGGGATGGTACTGGAGCACGGTACCATGACTGTGTGGGGCGGTACTGGTGCACGGAACCATGACTGTGTGGGCCGGTACTGGAGCAGGCACCCTGGCTGCTGGGCATGGAACCATGGCTGCAGGGGCCAGAACTGGGGCCGGAACCATGGCTGCTGGGGCCTGCACTGGAGCCCAAAGCATGGCTTCTGGGGCTCGGGCTGCTAGCCTGGACTTGCGACTCCTCTTATGAGCTTCTTGAAGGCTCCGTGGACCTCCAAAAGCCAGACGAGTGCCCGAGAACGGCTCCTGGACAGGAGCAGGAAATGGGGACGGAACCATGGCTGCTGGGGCTGGAACCATGGCTGCTGGGGCCACGGCTTGAATCCTGGCCTTGCGTCTCTTTGAGGTCTTTTGGAGGCTCCGTGGACCTCCAAACGCCAGGCGGGATCCCAAAAAAGGATCAGAGAATGGAGACTGGCACTCAGGGCTACGCGAAAAAACTCTGAGAAATTCAGGCAACGAGCTCCTCAGCCATGGCACATTATCCACCTCCATTTGTGCTCTTTTCAGGACAGCCTCTTTCTCCCTGCTAGTCGAGGTTCCACTCCACACAGTATAAAGACATCGAAGGGAGTAATCCAGAGAAAGCAATTCAGCATCAAAATCAAAAACATAATCCGCTGGGTCCATAATTGGTCGGTTCATTCTGTAAGGAATGCGTGGAAGGGTAGGACCCAAATGCAGACTATCAAACAAAGTAACAAGGTCTAGAAACGAAAACGAGCTTTAATCCAAAAGCTGAACAATAGCATGGCATGAAACACATAGGTTCTACAGAAACAAACCGTGACCAACAAGGTGGGAGACAGGAGAAACAAACAAGACTGACATGGAGGAAGACAGGAAAAACCAACAATGAACCGACAGGGGAACACAGGAAGAGACAAGACTAAATACAGGGAGGGGTAATCACAAGACGAGACACAGCTGGGGTAAGGGAGGCAGAAACACAAGGGCAACAGGTGAACACAATTAAACAATCAGACACACCAGGGAAACTAAGACAGGAAGGCAAACACAGGAAGAAGGAACAGAGAAAACACAAGGAGGAAAACATTTCAAAACAAAACAGGAACCAGAGACAGAAAAAGACAAGACAAAACACAACACAGACAGATCGTGACAATGGCAGCATCTTCATACAGAGGCCGTTTCTCAATCGTGAGGATGCTTGCTTGGTAGCACAGCCGAGCCGAGCATCTTGCTTCAGAAGCGAGTCAAGAATACTTCCTGGCATTCGGAAAACAAAGTGTGGAACAGGCTAGCAAGTGTGCAGGTGTGCGTCATATGAGAGGCCCCACCTTACATCTTCCGCCACAGATTTGGGGAAATTGGTCCATGCGCAAAGCATTGTGGGGATTTTAAGGACGCGAAGTCTACCCATGTGCAGCCTCGAAATTTCCCCCAAACCAAGGACGCGGCCTCGGTAGAATTTCAAGTATGCAACAGTCCTTCGGCGGCACTCGATGATGTAGCATCCTTGAAATATTGGCTTGGAAGCCAATATCCTCGCGATTGAGAAACGGCCAGAGTCTCTGCCTCAGTGGAAATCTTGTGGATGAAGAAGGACTAAGTTTAATCACTAAACATCCAGAGTAGTACACAAATGCTTCACTTGCTCTTGTTGTGAGTTATTACAATCAGGTAGAAAGACACTGATTATAGTATTTCATATCTAAAGAGTATGATCATTCAGTTTAACAGAAGAAAAACAGCATTGACACACAGTCCTCTTAGTGTCTAAAGCTGTCCAGTAGAGTGATACACAGGACCTGTGTATCTAACCTCAGCATTCACATCCAGTCTTCATGGTTTATAACTGGAAAGAAACATGTAACTAATACCAACATTGAGTTGTGGTTAACTCACCTGTTGAATGTCATCATAGTGGGACTCAGATGCCATGGCAGCTTCTTCATGCAGAGTCTCTGCCTCAGTGGAAATCTTGTGGATGAAGAAGGACCAAGTTCAATCACTAAACATCCAGAGTAGTACACAAATGCTTTACTTGCCTGTTGTTGTGAGTTAACACACAATATCCACCTCATAGTTCAATAACAGGTCATCAAGTCAATGGCCATCATTTAAAATCATCTTTTGTATTAATAGCATTTTGTATAGAACTGTTGAAATTTCAATTTTCCATGTGACTAACATATTGGACATGGAAGAGCTAAGTTTGTTGTGAACATAGTGTTAAATGATAGATTTACATAGCAGAGTGTTGATACAAGACACCATTCGTAAATACCTTGCATCTCCATGGCCAATCAGAATCACTGTAGTCATAAGCTATCTCTTCTCCAGGACTGATGTCTTTGAGTGCAAAAAGACAAAGATGGGGCTTTCCATCCACTTTGTTCAATTTCATTTTGCAGTTCGGGTTCACATGGTCATCGTTGACAAGTCTCCCTAGGGAGTTGTCCTCTTTGGCAGCATCAACACTGATTGGGCAAGGACACAATTCTGATTACAAACTAACAGTATTACAACCACAGCAAACTAGCATTAGATAAAATACATATAGACAAAAAAAGGCTCAATGTACACTGTATGCCCAACTTAACATCAAGATAGCAGCGTTTGTATGTCTGGGTAACTACACATTTAGAAATAACATTACAATATTTACTTACCATAACTCTTGTCCATTTATACGAAAGTCAAACATGAAAACCTTAAGTGCACAATGGTATACTTGTTGCTGGTGTTCACGTTCAGATTTAGTTATGACTTCCCCTCTATATTCAATTAGGAAGTCTCCGTTTTGAAAGGGTCGGCAGCTGAACACTCCTCGACCTAACAAAGATCAGAGGATGGGTCAGGAGAAGTGATGAGGTTAAACAACAATACACATTTGTCATGCTAATGACAAGAATAGTAAGCAAATACTTTTGTCACTCACCTTTGAAGGAATTTATGAACTTCACATCAAATCCATCCTTGTCTTTGCACAAGGATGTAAAATGTGCAGCCTCTTCTCTAGGTTTAATCTTTGCTCTCCGGGGTCTTGCTGATGCCATATCCAGCAAAGGGTTCATTTTCACTGTTGGTGAGAAAACAGACCCTTTGATTATCTACGCAAGCCATGCCACTGAAACAGCTCAATATGTGTAACAATGGCTGCTAAGTCAGTGCATTTGGCATCTATAAACAAAATAAACTGTTCAGCTTCATGTTTTCATTGGATGCTTCCCTCACAATCTCAACCACAGTGTTAACGCTGTTATGTATAGGTTATTGTATGGGTTTAAATGTACTTTACACTCAGATGCAGAAACAGATGACTAACTAACAGGCTGCTTCCAGCAGCTAACAGCTTGAAAAGTGCAGACAAATGTAAGACATGGAAAGCTGTGATTATAAGACGGCAATAACATAGGTAACAGTCAGCAATCACGCTAAATATCTGAGATATTTCATCAACTTAATCAGAGCATAGTTCACTGTTTACGCAGCAATGGGCTAACAGCTATGTCTGTGAAGCATGCTACTTTTACAATGTTTTACTCACATGGAATTGGAACTTACCAGGATGAATTACTCTCATCAATATTATCTACAAATGCTTGCTCAATAAATGTATGGAAAAAACTGCCTTAAATAACATTATTTTGAATAAAAAACTCAAATGTAGGCCTACTGACTAGATGAATGCTGACACGTGTCCCCAATTAAGCTAGCATTAGCCGTAGCTGCTAACGTTTTAGCCTAAAACGTGTCTCTAATTCCAGTGTTTCCCCTACCATTGTCTTGGAGGGGCGCTGCGCCCCGCCTGAAATTCAAGGTGTTTAAAAAAAAAATTGCAACTAATCTATAGCCTATCTACTGTCACTTTTCACATTGAACATGTGCTCTTTTATTAAATAAACTACATGCTTTCATTTTAAGTTGTGAGTTTGGTGTTTTGGACCCTAAGAAACAATGATGCATTAATCAATAACAATAATCCACAGCTCCTCTCTCTGCTCCAGAGGATTTAAAAAAAATATATCCTAATGCCACAGTTTCAACAAGCTTCCAATATAAAAACATTGAGAAGCCTCGAAACAAGAATGAAAACATAACATATTAGCTGTGTCATTTAAGTTTTTACACCAGTCCTACCTTGAACTTCTCCTCACGTCTGGCGAATGAAATGCGAATATGCCCTGACTGTCACCGCAGTCCGGGGAGTCCCTCCCCCTTGTGAATTTCCACGGACTGCTGATTCCCAAACGTCAAGATATTATTAAGGGCAAATGTATACATTCACGATTGGATGCATGTAAACAAAGATAAAGTTACCTTATTAAAAGTAAATTATAATTTATTGTAACATTTAGCTGAGCTCCATGTAATCCGGATACTCTGCCTATTTTTCGGACATATGATGATGCCTGCTCGGCCCGGGCCCGGACACAGAAATAATTTGCGTGGTTACCCGCTGGGGTATTGCGAACTAAAAAGTTGCCTGGCTGGTGCATGGGCTGGAGCTGCGAACCAAAACGTGAGAGGGTTACGTTGCAGGCTGTGGAAAGATTAACCTGAACTATATAGCGAGTACGGAGAAAACAATACAGTTGCTACATAAGCAGTAGAGCTGAGAACGCAGTGATTAAAACACAACCCCACATATTAATGTACATAGCCTATGTAGTAATGTTACGTAACATTAACCAGTACCCGTACATTTTCCACCACATTTTAGCTGACTATCCGTTACTATCATTGACCGTCATAACAGCGGCACAAGCCATTCTTCTGTTGTTGTTTTATACAATAATGACATAATATAGTATTAAACAAAAGCCTGATAATTAAATGTCTAAACTGCAATGAAATGTAGGTAGTATTAGACATAATAATAATAATAATAATAATAATAATAATAATAATAATAATAATAATAATAATAATAATAATAATAATAATAATAATAATAATAATAATAATAATAATTACATAATAATAACATAATAATAATAATTATTATTATGTTATTATTATTATTATTATTATTATTATTATTATTATTATTATTATTATTATTATTATTATTATTATTATTATTATTATTATTATTATTATTATTATTATTATCATTATTATTATTATTACACACACAGCATTTTTCACAGAAACATGAATTGTCAGGACCATCCGGCAGTCAGCCAATCAGAGCTCCTTCTGTGTGAATATTCATGAGCGGGTGCAATACCCAAAACCAGCTGTATGAGCGCTGTTCTGACACACAGAAAATACACAATTTCTGGGTTTTGTGTATAAAAAGGTCTTTTTTTTTTTTTTGGGTATTTAAGCTTTCTACACCTATAGAAACACTTCTACGCTTTTAGAATTTGTATTTATTAGCAGGACACCGACCCTGTCCTGTTAATACAAAATGTCTGGCTAATGTCGGTGTGTATTCATACCAAAAGTCCTCTTAATTAACAAAGGTGCACACACACACACACACACACACACACACACACACACACACACACACACACACACACACTTTGTATTGTATTATTGTATTGTATGAGAGGTTCCAGGTTGAATTGAGGCGAATATTTGTAATGTTCAGAGGTTGTTGTGTTCAATATTCATGAGAATATTTGTCATTGTTCAAATGAAAATAAACAAACATATAAAGCATATTTGTCCACTCATATGTTGATAAGAGTATTAAAAACTTGAAAAATATCCCTCTAAGGTACATTTAGAACAGATAAAAAATGTGCGATTAATTTGCGATTAATCGCGATTAACTATGGACAATCATGCGATTAATCACGATTAAATATTTTAATCGACTGACAGCCCTACTAATAACATCATTCTCGGCCGCTATGAAAACGTTTTTGACTTGTGAATAAGTGTGTAATGTTTTCTGTAATTTGCTTCACTAACTCATGGCACTAATCGTGTGTTTCAGGCGAGGCAGGACAACTCTCTGGATTGGAAACAAGTGAGCTTCCCCCTCCGGATCACAACAGCAGCACTTTATCGTCTCCTTTTCAACCATCCAAACCAACCTGGTCTCACCAGAATGCGTGACTCCACCACGACTCCTTAACACTGCATTGCGTGGTGGAGTTATTTACCAATGTTTGTTCTCAAAAAACAGTGCATTGTGTGTAATACAACTGTGATTTTTATTAAATGAGTTCGTTTTTAAGGAAGGCCAGAGCTTCAGCTGTGTCAAATAGATTGTTCCCTTTAGTTAACGTTATTTAACACGTTCTAAGCACATGGTGTAGTCCCATAGCTGAGGATTCTGGGTAGTGAAGTAAAAAGATATGATTCTAAACTGTATTGAAGTAAACATGTATTGTTTGAACTGTTTTAAGTAATCCCATATATAATGTCTTCTCACTTACAACTCACTGACACAGAGATCCTGTTTCACACACACACAGCTCCTTTTCACCAGAGCGCACACACATGTTCTTTTCAAGGTTCTTTCTGGGTAGCATTATGTTCTTTCTGGGCTCATTATATCTGTATACAATGTTTAATTGTCTGAGAGTAACAGTTTATGTGAAAGATGCCATGGGAAAATAAGGGAGTGAATACCGGTGCAGAGATAAGATTGACTTTGACCTTGTAGAACCTTAGAATCTCACGTTCTGGTCAGAACTCTGATTCGCTGTATTGAACCCGGCCAGAGGTGGATCCAACCAGTAAGGACACCTGGGGGAGTGAGCAGCTCACACAGCTCCTCCCCACGGACTCTCTGATTCGCTTCGGAGTAAAATGGGAAGGAAGAGTCGACACATCTCCGCCCCAAAATATGGATATAAATACTGTTGTTTTTGTATGTAAAAATACTTCTTGTTTGATGAGTTGGCTGGTCCCGATACTTGTATCCGCATCGCATCACAAACCTGAAGTCCGGAGTACTCTGTATAACTTGTATATGTGTTTTGTTTCCTACCAGTAAACTCAGATAATTGTTATAACTTTTGATTCCGGTGTTTTCAATTCCTTTCTTTATTAAATAGAGATCAGCCTCATCCAACGAACGGCGCGCAGCAGAGGGGGGGGGCTATCAGCCACCCCAATAGGTGTTCTGCTCCAACAGTAGTGTAGTGTCTTCTGCCATCCACACACTCCGAAAAAATATTTGTTTCTCCGAATCGAAAGGGGAAAATACAAAAGCATTGTACACAATTTAAACCAATCAATGTTGTGTAATTAACAAGGATAATCTGGTGTTTTTGAGTTCATGAGTAGTGCAGATATCACTGTAAATAAAATCAATCGACAGTAAGGAGAATACTTACTTCCGGGTGTAAAATCCTCCGTTATCCAATGGGAATGGACGCTCAGCTCTTTGGGTCCGTAATACAATAAAGGGGACTTGATCAAATAGGAATATAATTATCTTTTAAATAACGTTAACTAAAGGGAACAATCTATTTGACACAGCTGAAGCTCTGGCCTTCCTTAAAAACTAACTCATTTAATAAAAATCACAGTTGTATTACACAATGCACTGTTTTTTGAGAACAAAAATTGGTGAATAATGCACCATAATACATTCTGACGAAAAATAAAAATTATTATGAATACAAATAAAATAAAAGAAGCCTCTCGTGAGTTACTACAAGCTATAAAGTAGATTTTAAAAACGTTTTATAGAATAAATGCTCAATGCTGGACGTTGTAGAAATGTGTGTGTGCACCACGACAAAGGAGCCTCATTCACTTTACATTGGGGTTGTTTGCGTGGTGCAGACACGTAAATGTAGCAAAGCTCGTGACTCCACCACGCACTGCGGTGTTAAGGAGTCGTGGTGGAGTCACGCATTCTGGTGAGACCAGGTTGATCCAAACGCAAAAGTACGTACAAACACACTGTAACTACTCTGGTCTTGAAAGAACGTTACGCATCGAACTGATGTCCACTAATCACGTTTATTTCCTTCTTGGTACAATTATGAAACACCGTGAAAATACATCGTTTACACTTTTAGCGCCCTTTTCACTCTCATAAACATCCGGGCTAGAGGTCACATGACTTCCGGTAAGAAAACGTATCAATTTTGGACAAAGTTCAAGTGTACATTAAGCACTCTAAAAAAATATAAAACAATAAATAAGGGCACTTTGAGCGTCAGCTATTTGATGCTATCTTATCTTCTACTTTACACCTGCATTTTGTACACTGTCCCTGTCTGCACCATGTCCAATGTTGTCTCTGTTGACAACCTACTAGGCGATTAAACTGATCTTGTATCTTGCTTATTTCTCCTTAGGAAAGCGGGCACGGGATGACAGCTTCCTTGACACCATCATGGTGATGGAGGACCGCCGTGCCATGGTCAGCAAGGAGAATGAGGACCTGCGTGCCAAGGAGATGCACGACGAACGGCTGCTGCATTCACACAAGGCCCAGGAATCGGACGACCAGCTGCTCATGGTGATGCCGCGCCATGCTGACTACCATTTTGATGGTAGTGGTGTCGAATCCTGGATTTTGCATTCATTCGTCACTTCTTTTTCAGTTATTTTTTTATTTAATATATGTTTTTTTTTTTATTGTGACGTCCTGTCTGTATACACATGCTTTAAAATGTATTGTTTAATTTTACATATTTGTCATATAATAATCAAAATATATGTTTACAAATGTTACATAGTCTTTGTCAGCATATTTTTGCACGTTATGCACCCCTTGCTATCTTACATAATAAAAGTGTCACATTCATGAAACTTGTTCCATTTATTGGTACTAGTCTTACAACTATACCCTAAGAAATGCTTGAGGGTGGGATTAATAGAAACATCTTTTTGGGTGGGGTGCATTTTATGACAGGCCTGGTTATCACAATATGTGTTTCTGTTACTCCCAGCGTGCATATCGGGTGCAACCTGGCCTGCCGTAAAAAGCACCCCCCCAAAAAAGATGCTTTTATTAATCCCACCCTCAAGCATTTTTTAGGGTATGGTTGTAGGACTAGTGCCAATAAATGGAGCAAGTTTCATGTATGTGACCCTTTTATTTTGTAAGATAGCAAGGGGGTGCATATTGTGATAACCAGGCCTGTCATAAAATGCACCCCACCCAAAAAGATGTTTGTATTAATCCCACCCTCAAGCATTTTTTAGGGTATAGTTGTAGGACTAGTACCAATGAATGGAGCAAGTTTCATGAATGTGACACTTTTATTATGTAAGATAGCAAGGGGTGCATAATGTGGCAAAAATATGCTGACAAAGACTATGTAACATTTGTAAACATATATTTTGATTATTATATGACAAATATGTACAATTAAACAATACATTTTAAAGCACGTGTATACAGACAGGACGTCACAATAAAAAAAAAACATATATTACATAAAAAATAACTGAAAAAGAAGTGACGAATGAATGCAAAATCCAGGATTCGACACCACTACCATCAAAATACGGAGCGAAAAGTTTAACCACAAGAATCAAGACTATATGAGCTACCACTAAACGACTCATAGTCTGAAAATTACCATTAAAAAAAACCTGGACGTTTACTTTTCGTTTTAAGCATCGTTTTAAGGTCCAAACGTTTCATTTACACGGGGTGCATTTCACGAAGGGGGTGCATCATTTGACACAACACCGGCATTCAGGAAGCTGCGCTCCGATGGTGTGCAGGAGGAGACTTTTGCCGTTGTAGTCTGCATGCCTATGGGATTAGTTTTGTATCATAAAGATAAATCAACACTTTCTCAGAATCAAGCAAATCTAGTTTAAAAGAAAAAAAAATAAAGTCAAGCAAAATAAAATAAAAAATAAATTTGAAAAATAAAACTATAAGTTGCAAACAAATCATGAGTGTAATCATGTAAACTATAAGTCTTTTGTCTTTGTTTTAACACATCTTTTTGTTTGCAGTTCTCTTTGCTTCTTTCTCAATGATCAGACTTTTGCTCTCGCTGCAGCTCTCGCGTTTGCGCTCCCTCATTTTTTGTTTTCGATTCTGACACAAACATCCCAGGTGGGCGGGACTTTCAGGGGTCCGTCCCCATTGGCTACTCAGTTTTTGAGTGACAGCCCAGTCCTCCGGCGATTGTACAGTGCAGCTGCGGTAGCTGAGCATGGACAGTAGAGATGGCAAATCCGGATCATTTTACGGACTCAGGGTCTTCTGAGTCAGTCATTGAAGAGATCCGGATCATACGAGTCATTTGAGTCATATGAGTCAGCATGACCAAGACCGTAGAAATCCTATTGGTGAAACCGAAAAGTTGTTGCATTTCACGAGCATATTATTATTCCATATATTTTGAATATACATATATATATTTGTATATATATATATATATATATATATATATATAATATCTGCATGTATATTTTCTATTTCGACATGTATATTTTATATTTTATATTTTATTTTATTTTTATTTCTATTCTTGCATATTTTGTAGTTTTGTTTTATTGTAAAATGCCTTATGCTGCTGTAACAACAACAATTTCCCAATTTGGGATCAATAAAGTACTATCTATCTATCTATTAAACTGACGTTATATTAACCTCCGCTACACAGTGTATTTTGCTTTAATAAAAAATGTTGATCACAAAAAAAAGGGTTATTTTGCGATTTGGCAAATCTGAGTCTGCGAGTCCGCACTGCTGTGTGTTGCACACACAGTGAGTCAGGATTTGCGAATCCGAGTCTGCTGTGGACTCGTGCATGACGGACGAGTCTGCTGGATCTCTGGATCTGCTGCTATATGGTTACGGCTCCGAGTCCGCACGAGTCTGATCCGCTGTGTGTTGCAGCGAGTCAGGATTTGCGAATCTGCGAATCTGCGAGTCTGCTGTTGGAGCCGTCGGCTCCTCTGAGTCCCCACGAGTCTGCAGGAAGTTTCACTGATCCGCATCCCCTCCCCTGAGCCAAACGATCACTTCTGGCAGCTATCCTGTGACTGTATACTTGCTAAAGGGTAGGTAGATGGACTTGGGGTACGTTGTAATGTGATTTTACATGTTATAAAGAGAGTAGCGAGTGACGCAATTTATAGTTTTAATTTGTACGTCACACCAAGTGTGGGACTCAAGGACTCGGGTTAATGGAGAGGGGAGACTCGTCATGACCAGCTCATTTCTAGGATCCGGGTTAATGATCCGGATGAATCAGGACTCGCCCATCTCTAATGGACAGAAGCAGTGTTGCCAACTTGGTGACTTTTTCGTTAAATTTGGCGGCTTTCCAAACCCTCCAGCTACTTATTTTTGTCAAAAGCGACTAACGACTAATCTAACGACTTGTAATGGTGTTATTAGGGTCTTTTCTGGTGTTTGGAGACTCACGTATTGTTCTGCAGTTAACGAGCTGCGGGTGCTGCCGTGAGCCCCTCTGCCCTCCCATAGTACTCACAGGCGCTCAGACTCACAGTTGCCTCCCGCAGCAGCTCAGCTGCAGTCAGAGCAGAGAGGAGACAGCCACACACTCCCGCGTTGAGAGTGCAAATGAATTGCGCATGGGCCAACTGCCAAGCCGTCCTGGTTTTGAGCGGGATTTAAATGTAAAATGTAAATGTTTCTTCACTGTCACACTATAATAAATAACTGCCTTTGCTTTGCTTTGACTGCCTTTATTGTAAGGGAGATTTCGAATAAAAACTACTAAAATTATTTCTACTCTCTACTTTTTCTAATAGAGACATTTCTGATCTACTGTCGTCTGGATTTACTCAGGTTGTTTCAAGTTTTGATCCTTGAAGGGGGTGGAACGTTTTTTTTACTCCTCTCTCCCATGCTCTCTCCTACAGCCGCCATTACATGATATGCAAATTAGGCGATGGCGTCATTTAGGGACTTCTGGTGACTTTTCGGACAGCCAATAGCTACTTTCCTTACTATGGAGTTGGCAACACTGGACAGAAGACCCCCAGAAGAACCAGCATTTCAATTATTATAATATTACAAGTGAAAATATATGTAAGTATTGATCATTTGTGTTGTTTGTGCTGTACTATACGGTCTGTTTTTTGATTGTGTTAAGTGAGAAGTAAAGAAAAGCTGTGCTATGAAAGTTAGCTTTTGCTAACTTTAGATCCATAACAATGCAAGCTAAGTAGCCTAAGGGTTAGGGTTAGCTACATAGCTAGCAGTGAGTGAGCGTTCAGACACCGGCACACACTCTCAAACGGACTTGTGTGCCTGACTCTACCAACATGCTTTCATGATTCTGTTTAGATATGCAAGTATAAGCCATCATAGCTTATTTTATTAACACGCTAATTTGATATGAAAATCAATGGAGGCTGAGTTTACTACTTCTCTTTGTAGGAAAACCTACCGTCCATGATGCCCCTGAGCTGAGTTTTATTTGTTAACTTAATATTTTTCATTTCCTAAAACATTTATTTTCCTCTCATATTAACAGTGTGGATCATTGAGACAGCGTGGTGTCCAGAGGTCTTATCCCGTTTTCCCACTTCCTCTGAGGGGACAGCACGGAGGGGGGACATGAAGAAAGACCTGCACCATCTTCATCCACGCTGGCGTTGCTGTTATCACTTGCTCAGTGTCATTTCATTTGACCAAATGTCTTTACATATACATTTAATAGATGTTATTATTATCCACCTTTTTGTTTTATGTCCTTTTATTTAAAACATTCTTTGAGACTTCATCTTCTGGTTCAAATGTCAATGTCATTTGTATAATCACTCTTTTGTCTTTATTCTACATGAAAATGTTAGAGATTCCATTCAAATCTGTTGATTATTCATATCTTCCTCAGGCTAGGAATAGTATGTCTAATTTTTAATGCTAAATGTATATCATTTTCTAACAGGATATAGAATGAGACAACACAGTTTTTATCCATTGTGTATGAATGCTTCAGCTCTTCAGACCAACATAGTAAGATGTGAGCATGTTCCTAATTGTGTTGGTATGCAGCCTAGGTCTGGTCTGTTTAATAAAGCAAATCTGCCACTTTTATATTGTAGAATTTGTTAAATTAAAGCAGTCTTTAATTGTTTGTCCTAAACATAGCAATATATGCTTTTGAAATGTAAAATGTCTTTGAAAAGATAACAGTATACAGTTTATATTGTGTATCACCTTTAGCTTGAAAATACATAGATGTGTTTTTTTTATCTATCAAATAAATAAATAGACAGACACTTTATCGATCCCAAGTTGGGAAATTATTTTACAACAGCAGTGTGTTCAGGTGTTCAGGTATTCAAATATTTAAAGTTGGAATAAAGTATAAACTACACAACACAAGTATAATCCACAGCAATCCATAAGAGAAGTCCGATATGTTCATGAAAACCCCCCAGGAGACACCAACACAAACGTGGCCGAGTGGACTCCGGAGTTTGCTGCATGAGTTGCGCTGTATGATCTGTGGTGTAGTGTCACTCAAAAACTGAGTAGCCAATGGGGACGCACTCCTGAAAGTCCCGCCCACCTGGGATGTTTGTGTCAGAATCGAAAACAAAAAATGAAGGAGCGCAAATGAGAGAGCTGCAGCGAGAGCAAAAGTCTGATCATTGAGAAAGAAGCAAAGAGAACTGCAAATAAAAAGATATGCTAAAACAAAGAAAAAAGACTTATAGTTTACATGGTTACACAAATGATTTGTTTGCAATTTATAGTTTTATTTTTCAAATTAAATCTATTTTGCTTGACTCAGTTTTTTTTCTCTTAAACTCTTAGTTTTGCTTGATTCTGAGAAAGTGTTGCTTTATCTTTATGACACAAAACTAATCCCAAGTCATTTACTCGCTCAGAAAGATCCACACTTTGGATTTCCTGCCCGACCAAATTAACTTGATGTCCAGGCACAGCTCTGAAATGAAGTCTGAGGGGGTTTCCGGCAAGCGGCAAACTCTGGGGAAGAGCCGGGACGCCAATGCGGAAGTGCCACAAACTGCAGTTCATATATTGGCCGATAGGCGCTGACTGCAGAAAGGAGCAATTTCCATAGAGCCCCATGTTAAAATGCCCAATTTCACAGCCTAAAAAAACATGTTTCTACCTATGGATCCAATAAATATTATTATGAATATAGTTAGATTCCACCTTCATGATTATGGATCTGTGAGTGAATTGTTTTCTAACACGACCCTTTTATTTATATTAGGTCTTAAAGTTTTTGCATAAATTAGGGCGTGGTCACATTGAGTGACAGCTCTGTCAGGTGACTGCTGCTGTTAGCTTCTTGTCTCTCTGCTAGCTGCTCCGTCCGTGAAGCTACAGGGACTCTGCCTGCCCAGTTCATCCAGGGAACACAACTTGACCCCGGCCGTGTTTGTTTGTTCTTCATGCTTATATATCGGACTATTGTGACTCGCTCTGCGGTTAAAACAGACGGTGCATGAATGCCGTTTTGCGGTAAGTGAAATTCGAGTACTTTATTTATGTGTTTATGATTTTAATCAGCTACGTAATGAATGTTAAGGCTTGGGTTTGCATGTAAGCGAGTGGTAGCTACATCGGTGCTAACGATGCTAATCGTATCCTCCAAGTTAACTTAAAACCATAGACTGTATATATAAAGGTTCAAATGAAATAGACAAGTGTTAAGCGTTAAGTGAGATAGTACTGTAGAACAAAAGGCTTCTGTTTGAGGTTGATAAAATAAGGTCATCCTTGTAACTTAGAGAGATATTTTATTATGTAGGTAGGAACTGTATGCATCGCTAAGGTTAATTTAAATTGGCTATGCTGAAGTATGTAGACAAGCTAACGTCGAAGTAGTGTATGTGAAATCAACCTCACAATAAGATGTGTGTATATTACAATTATTAATGTCATATTTCAAGATGATTACTTAGATATTACAATATGGTTGGTTGAGCTGGAGTTCATTATTGAGTTTACACGTTAACGTCACAGTCATCTGAAGAACGAACCCAAACGTTGTTGTTTTTATTAATTGCATTACCAAATTGGTATCAAATAAACAGTAACACAACAGCATTGGTAACACAACTTCCAAAGTTACAGTAAAATAAAAGAACCCTGACTCGGACAATACACAATCCAACATGTTCAACAGAAGAGAATAAGTTATATTGTTTGTACACATGGTTCTTTACATATATATCTGTTTGTTTAAAGTTTCCAGGTGATGCAGACAGGATGGACCAGAGAGTGAGAGACAGAACTGGACTCCTCACAGCAGTGAACTTCAGCACAGGTACAAATACTCTTTTTTCATACTGTACAAAGAATCAAGAAAGATATTGGTTTAAATAAATGAAGTATTGACTTTAATACACTGATATACATTCCATTAAACAATACTAAATACTAGATCACCTACTCATCAGTGAAGTTGAGGGTTTTTTCCATGCAAAGGGTTACATTTAGATGTTAACAAGCAATATGACTGTCAGCTTTTTAATTTAAGGTATTGAAGGCAAAGATATTAGTGACAACTGCTATTTATCTCTCAATATTGTCTGTAAAAAACGTGGTAAAAGTTATGATTTCAGTGAGAGAACAGAGCAAGCTTCTACAGTTGCACTAAGTTTTGATAACAGTTAAATATTATTTTGATAATAAAATATATTTCAATGTTGATGAATGTCATACTGTTCATTCATAATCTGATTGTCTTTGTAGCTCACTGTTGAAATAAAATAAAACATTACAATTACAAAATAATTATATCTACAGCCCCTAAACACAAGCACACCTCTTTCATAAATAACACACTTGTTCTGCAATAATATGTTTTATGTTTCCTGTAATTTTTGTTAGGAAAGGACATGCCTGAAAGACACGACTCAACATTTTCTCCTTCTCTGAGGGTCAAGAAAAACATCCAAGAGGAAAATTAAAAGCTGATGTTATGAGATTTTAAGACCAGTACAGGACATTCACTAAGAAACTACTTTTATTGTGAAGTCAGCTGATCGAATGCACCTATTTCCACATCTACACTCCATCAGCTGATTAATTCTATTTGCCTCACTTTATGAGCTTCACAACATGTACCTTGTACCGCAGAGTTTGCAACGCAAATAAATGGGGCCAATCTTCAGTCGGATGTGAATGTGTAATCTAACATTTTCAGTAAGAATAATGGACAAAAGGAGTGCAAATACAAATTCAATTTATTGAAATCTGAACCAAAAGTTAATCAAACATGTTTTAAATAAAAAAGCACATATGGACAGAAGGTGTAAACCTATTAAATGTATAAGTAAACACATTTAGTCAAATAAAGTGACAGACAAGGCCTGTGCAGTTGGTATCAGCTATGCCCAGCATGGGCTCCTCCATCAGGCCTGGTCCTTCTCGCAGAGGAACGACCCTCAGTCCTCTCCAAACCAACAGACTGGACGTCCATCACACGGAGGTTTCTCCCTGAAGTCTCTGCAGCTCTCTGGACACCACGCTGTCTCAATCCGTCCACACTGAATATGAGAGGGGAAAATGAAAATAATAAATGCTTTAGACAATAAGAAATATAAAGTTGACTGTTGAGTTGCTCAGTTTTTTTAGATTGTCAATACTATTACTGTATAACTAATATCCCAGGTTAAGAGGCACCTTCAAATAAAGATTGGTCTTTAAATACATTTTGTCTTTTGAATTGTTTGTCTAAAGTCAAGGATCTAGAACTGGTACTTATAGTTTTAATGATACAGTCTGGTTATAATGCTGTTTGGAGGAGGCCTCACAGGTAAGAGCACTAACTAGCTACCATCACATGCACCTTAGCTTAACTTAAATGTATTAAACGTATAATTAAGTGATAGCAAAATATAAATAACTAATGTCATGCAAACATATTAATATTTGCTTGATTCCAGTGTTGCATTTAGCACATTGCATACAAACGTTAAGGGATTTTAAGATTCTGAAGTATTATGCTAAAAACTCAATAACTTAGATTATTATTTATAGTTTTGCTGAATAGTTTCATGTCCGCTTACCTTAGAAACGTAAAATGTGACGGCAGTGTGCTGATGGGGAAGCATGTTAGCTTAGCTTCTTAGCTTGAGCTAGCTCTGTTACTTCCCAGCTGGAGGCAGAAGGTCTCGCCTCGGCTCCGCCTCTTTGCCCTTATTTGGAGCAGGCGGGAGTTAGACTCAGACGTCACTGTCGAGCCGTTAGTGGCCGACTCCGCCTACTAAGGGCTTCTCGGCAACTCTGCAGAATCCTATGGGTGACGTCACGGACCCTACGTCCATTTATATATACAGTCTATGGTTTCCGGCTGCATGTCGTATCACATGCAGCGCACGGATGGAGCTTTTTTTTTAATATACATTTTTTTTAATAATTCTTTTTTTTTTCAACTAATCGACTAACGAAAGATTGCTCGATTAAGACTTTATTAGTCGACTAGTGATTATTCGACTATTATGGGGCAGCCATAGTAGGGACTAATAACAACATGTTCATTCATACAAGAATTGTATAGCAACTTATTTAAATTACTGTTAACAATTAGATGTATTTACACAAGGCTGTTGACATTGATTAATATCACAGTTCACGTTTATTTAACCTAGAAACGTTAGCGTTCGCAATGCTGGCATGCTAACTTTACCATAAGTTCAAAGTTGACGCCAAAACAACGGTTGGAAAAATAGGTTTTATGACTGTAAACAGTATCATATAACATTTAGTGTTGTTACTTACTTTGAATAGCTCTGATGCGCCTCACGATAGGGCGGTGGTGGTCCATAGGGACTTGGCTTGGCAACTGGAAGGTCACCAGTTCAAGTCCCGGAAAGACCAAGTGCTACCGAGGTGTCCCTGATCAAGGCACCATTCCCTACACTGCTCCCCGGGCGCCGTACATAATGGTAGCCCACTGCTCCTAACACTAGGATGGGTCAAATGCAGAGACCGTCCGTCCGTGGCTCAGTCAGTAGGGGCTTGGTCTGTGAGCCGTAGGATCGCTGGTTCAAGTCCCCGAACAGACCTAAATGGAGTGTGGACTGATACTTGGAGAGGTCCCAGTTCACCTCCTGGGCCCTGCCGTGGTGCCCTTGAGCAAGGCACCGGACACCCCCCCACTCCCATTGCTGCCCACTGCTCCTAGTATGGGTAAAACGCAGAGAACAAATGTCACTGTGTATGCTGTGTGACCATTAAAGAGGGTTTCAAGGTCCACTGTCAATTAAAAGCGTGAGGGGGCAGCACGCAGGGAACCTAAAGGTTGCGGGTTCATAACACGATCGGACCAAAACTACGGACTGTGGACCGGGTGCTGGATAGGTGCCAGTTCACCACCTGGGCACTGTACTGTATGTCCTCTATTCATGTACTATATCAACCCCTTTGTGTAATGTGTGTAAAAACACCAGAGTGGAAAAAGTAATTTCCCCGTTGAGGATTAAAGAAGTATGTCTTCTTCTTTTTATAAGAGGTGAATCATCTCCTGAAGAAACCCACACTAAACCCCTCTGAAGTGCAACAAAGACTTGTCTGTCTTCTTCCATTTATCTCCTAAACTGTGAACGAAAGGCAAAATGAATGGGCTGTGCTGTATTTAATCAGTTATCTCCTTGCCTTCTGTGATGGCAATTTGAACGTATCTTCTTTTTAGGTTGCCAGTAACACTGCAGTTATCTATCTTACACAGTGGATTTGGAGATGTTTCACATAGAGATGGATGTACAGTTTTTTTCCAATTCTGCCTGGTGAAAACTGCCTTACTCCCTCTTCCATTGCTCTTCCTTTTTCTGTCCCCGAGCCCCAAATACACAACGCTGCGCATCCAAGGACCAGCTTAAAAAGAACTGCAAAATTGTTTCTAGGAAAAGTGCCCCCTGACTGGAGGATTGACTTTGTTTGCAGCCTGTGTTCAGCTGATCTGTGCACAGTGGGCCTGAGGAATGCCTGGAATGATAGTCACCTTCATTCTAATTACTTTCCTCCCATCACCATGCTGCCAGCTGATCTTTAGTTTACAACAACACACAGCTCGCCACCACACTGTCACCATGAGCCTTCCAAGTGTCCTTCTCCCGCTCTTAGTTTGTTTCAACATCGTTTGCTCATCTTTCTCCCCTCATCCAGACTCCACTAAGAAGTTGGGCTGCTTCAAAGTCAGCAGCTGTAAATGCATCATGAAGGACGGGAGCGGGGTGATAAACCTGAAGGCCATGGGGGATGCAGAGGGTTTCCTGGGGCGTTTGGAGCATCTCCCAGCAGAGAAGATGGTGGGGGGTGTAGAGATGCTGGTATCCTTCAGCCCCTGCCTGCCCTTCTCTCAGCCAGAGGACCTGCCGGGGGGGAACTGCTCCAACGTCGCTGCATGTGTCGCTGTCAGGTAAGGTTAAGGTTAAGGTTAGTGTATTAAATATAGCACATTTCATACACAAAGGCAATTCAAAACGTGTTTACCATAGCATTAACACATAATAATAAATATAAATAAAAAACAAAACAAACTAAAAGATCATTCATAAAAGAGATAAAAGGAGTCCTGCAGCAAACAGTGCTTAGGTGCAATGATTAAGGATCTCTGGATAGGCAGCATTAAAGAGCAAGGTTTTTAACCAGAACTGATCTTCTGGCAGTTTGTTCCAGGTTTGCGGAACATAGAAGCTAAAAGTGGCCTCAGCAAGTTTGGTTCTGACCCTGAGGACGACGAGTAAACCTGCTCCGATGGTCTGAGAGCTCTGGGGTTAGGAACAGTGCAGCATGTCTGAGATGTGTTGTCCCAGTCCATTTGGTGCGTTGTAAGTTAAAAGTAAGATTTAGAAGTGTATACTTTGTTTTATTGAAAGCCAGTGCAGATTTTTGAGAACTGGGGTGATGTGGTCAATTGTTCTGGTTTTGGGACTAGGGCGGCAGCTTTATAGAGAATTGTAGTTGTTTTGTTGATTTTCTACAGAGATATGTGAAGACACAGTGTTGCAGTAATCAAGTCTTCTAAAAACAAAGGCATGGACTTCCGGTTATGGCGTAACCTTTTATGTTTTGCCTTTGAATTTTTAAACTTCCGATAGACACTGAGACGCATACAGAAATAAAACGACCAAATGCCATCTAAAAAGTCAGAGGAGAAGAAGAAAGCTGAAGAACAGCGGGGACCTGTATCGGCTAACGTTAGCATGGCTAACACCAATGCGCCGCAAGCTAGCCCGAGCAGCAGCCTTGACACCCAGCCTCCGGTCTGGTTTTTGAGGGAGATGGAAAAAATGACTGAGGTGATACAGAACACTTTTGCTGCCCGCCTTAACCAAATAGATGTATCTATTGAGAAGCTGGAGGGGGGACTGAAGTGTAACACAGATAGGGTGACCCAACTGGAACAAACATGCACCGAGTTACAACAGTCACTTACCAGCCTGCACCAAGACTACGACGAGCTGGCCGAAAATCACACCCGGCGGAGGCTCAACTCAGGGCGCAGCTTGACGACCAGGAGAATCGCCAAAGAAGGAGCGGGTCCTCCGTAGGGAATACCCCGACATGTTCTGACAGGACATTGGACATTGATATGTACAGTCTGATAGGGAGTTTGTCAAGCTGAGACGAGGACATTTGACTCTTTGAAGCAACCTGCACTGGACTAGGACTGGACTGGTAATACCACTTTTCACGAACACTGAGGGGTCCGATTTCTGGTTCTCTTCAGTTGGTAGGTGTAAATATGTTAGCTTTATTGCACTTATGTGAGTGTGCAGGTGCCAGAGATGGAGTACTCGAGTCCTGGACTCGGACTCGAGTACTCCATCTCTGATTTTCGGGACTCGTGACTCGACTCGGACTCGCGCACTGATTGACGCAACTCAGACTTGGACTCGTGAATTCTCGAGCACGATGACTTGGACTCGGACTCGTGAATTATTGCGTCTGATGACTTGGACTCGGACTCGGACTCGTGAATTTTTTCCCCCACGATGACTCGGACTCGACTTGTACATTGACGCTCCAACTTGGACTTGGACTCGAGCAAGTTTTCTCTGGAGTCTGATGTCCTCTATCCTGGTGTGTGCACCTGCGAGGTGAGTTCACGTACTGGGCCCCGCTATTCCAGTCTAAAGATGTCTAGAGACACACCCCGCATCGTGCTGTATGCTTTCACACATTCTGCTTCCACATTGGAAAAGAGCAGCGCAAAATGCTCGTTATGTGGAAACAATATTGAAGAGAAGGCTCCGTAACACATTACTCTAAGAATCGAGTTCAGACATATAGGCTGTCTTGAACACTAACATCAGAGTAACGTGATCTAATCAATAAATAAAGATTCAGCCGATAACACAAAAGCACATGGCTACTTAACATGCAGAATGACGTCATTTTGCATGCTAAGTAGCCATGTGCTTTCTGGGGCTTAAGTAAACCGATTTAACCGGTAAAAGTTCCTTCAAAATAAGAGTCCCGATCTTATTACTATCAAAATAAAAGTGCAAAACGAAACCTTTACCATAGGAAAATATTGGCATACAAATATAATCACTTCTCTAAAAGGTAACTCATTTTAAATAGAGTTAGACATATTAAAAGGTCATTTACAATAATAATAATAATATTAATATTAGTAATAAGCTTTATATTTGTATAGCGCCTATTACAAGACTTGTAGCCAAACTGGCTTCACAGCAGTTCAATAGACAGATCAGTATAACATGACAGGATAAAAGCAATGTAGAGGAGCAGCTACATTTCAACACATATATCCACGAAGATTAATACATGAAGACTTGTGACTCGGACTTGGACTCTTCTTAGGTGACTTGGACTTGGACTCGGACTCAAACACAGGTAATGATGACTCGGACTCGACTCGGACACTCCTTGGGTGACTCGGACTTGGACTCGGACTCGAACACAGGTAATGATGACTCGGACTCGGCTCGGACACTCCTTGGGTGACTCGGACTTGGACTCGGACTCGAAGAGTGGTGACTCGAGAGTGACTTGGACTCGTGTATTGGTGAGTGACTACAACACTGGTAGGTGCCCACTTTATATTTGTGATGTTTCCAATACGTTGTCATTCTGCACCATCAGTCAGCAAAGTATGTGTATCTAAACATTACATTAGAAATTAAGGGAACTTTTCTGTTACATTTTAAATCTTTTATCTTATTCGTTGCAGGCCATATATGTATGCACAATTAATCTAACCAACGGGATATAGGTGTCTGGTTTGGAATGTCAGGGGGGTTAATAACTATGTGAAAAGGAAACTTATTCTTAACTATCTGAAACAGCATAATATTGAAATATTTATATAGCTTTTCTGCAGGAGACGCATTTGACAGACAAAGAGCATGTTAAACTAAAACAAGGAATTTATAACTAAATATTATTTTCATCATATACATCTCCATCTAGTAGCTACTGTATATTACTTAATATGTCCCATTCTAGGTAAACTCAGTTACCAACGACCCTTTTGGGAGATTTGTGATAGTACAAGGGCTTTAACACTCTGATCCCATAACACTGGTTAATGTATACAGACCCAATATTGATAATCCCCAATTCTTTGAGGGATTATTCTTTAATCTATCTGACCCTCACACTGAGGTCTACATGGGTGGAGATTTCAATCTAGTTCTAGACCCGATCCTCGATCGCTCTTCACAGAAGACCAGCTCTCTAACACGAAGTGCTACACTTCTAAAATAAGTGTTGTGTTCAAAATTCCAGGAAAGACAGACAACCTCTAAGTTTAACTATTTATTATAAGAGAGCAAAAGATTCACTTGGCCAAGATTCACTTGGCCAAGGACTCCGTCACATCATAGAAATCACAGGCAGCAAAGCTGTAATCTGTAACTATTTCCGGAAAGAGCCTCGAACCTCGTGCGACAATACATTTGTATTACACAGGGCGTTGCCCGTACATTTATGATTGGTTGAGACTAGATGGAGAGTAACCTTGGTTTAGACTTTGGCTCTCTCTCGTTGGTGCGCAGACTCAGACAGAGTCTCTTGGGGCGTTCTGCTGTCTGTGAGGTGTTCTGCTGTCTGTGGAGCGTTCTGCTGTCTGTGGGGTGTTCTGCTGTCTGTGGAGCGTTCTGCTGTCTGTGGGGTGTTCTGCTGTCTGTGGGGTGTTCTGCTGTCTGTGGGGTGTTCTGCTGTCTGTGGGGCGTTCTGCTGTCTGTGGAGCGTTCTGCTGTCTGTGGGGTGTTCTGCTGTCTGTGGGGTGTTCTGCTGTCTGTGAGGTGTTCTGCTGTCTGTGGGGTGTTCTGCTGTCTGTGGGGTGTTCTGCGAGTATGGTTAATTTAAGATTGAGTTACAGCCCTTTGATTGTTCAGTAGATATTCTAGTACCATTTCATACTTTCACATGTGAAACACATGCTCTTTCATTTACACTTTGTGTTTAAACCACATGTATGTATTTTCTTATCTCTGTAAATTATAAATGGTGTGCTTATTATTTCTAATATTAATGTTTTCTAAATTAATTGTAGACCTCCTAATTGTCCAGTGCAGCTTCAGAATCTTAATACTTGGCCTGTGCCAATCCAAACAAAATAAAACTCCAACATCTTTAGGTGAACTAACTCACATATTTCAATAGCTCTGAATTTCTGACAAGCATCTGTGTTATTCTTAAATCAAATCCTTGAAATCCTATTTAAAATCTAAATATAATAAGGAACTGCTCATGTTTCTGGTAAAGAAACACACTCATGTTATGGATTCAAAAACAACTAAAATCATGATACTGTCAAAGTGAATGATTTCCTTGGTGTATCTGTCCTGTAAGGTACGTCATTCTCTGCCTGGATCGTGTGCAGAAATCCCATCAATTGCACCTAGCAATACTACTTCTACCTGTCAGTGCTTAGATATTATCAAGCTGAAAAAAGTAAGACAGAATTCCAACATACTGTCATCAAATGTCTTTCTATTATGAATTTAAATTGCCCTTGTGAAACTAGTCTTGTGTTAATTTCTGTCCCCATAATGACCTAACAAATGTAATCTAGGGCTTTTACTTCTAATTATTTACCAGGCTAGAGAAAGGATGTTGTCTAAGTTAAATTCCTTCTCATTACATTACTATGTTTTAACTTAACTTAAGTGTAATATGTTCTTTCTACATTTCAAACCCCACTTACTCTAATATCTGTTAAAATATCCACATTACAAAATGGTTTCATTATCACAGGTCAGCTTCTTTGGTATTCCCATTCTGGACTTACATCTCTCACAGAAGCCCCTTGGCCACTGCTTCTGCATCTGCGTTACCTGTTATAATTCAATCAATATTTAGAAACATGTCAACATTCATCAAACAGCATCTTATAGACATGGAGCAGGTTCATTCTAAAACTGTCAATCAATGGTCAGATTGAACATCCGAGTTGGGGCGGCAGGTTTCTTTCAATCCCTAAATGAAAAATGTAGATTGTGAATTTGACAGCCATGTTGATATAATACAGACTCTCAGATCTACAAAAATCTGTCATATATGGAGCGCCATCATTTATTAATTCATGATTACAACTATAATTTTCCAGATATCTCTAACTTTTCATTGGGACAGCTGCTTCCCACATTTCCTGAAATTTGGTAGGCAAACATTTCACTTCCTTATAGTACTACTACTGCAGTTTATTAACACCTAATCTATATTAAAATGTCTAATAGATCTATTTCAGAAACTTGTGCATATAATTATTTTCTTGAGTCAAAACATTATTAGGATCTGTGAAGCTCTGCCATGTATTTCATAACTCATTATATTCATGTATCTTCAATTCTGGTCCACTTAAAGAAAAACGTTTAACCTCCTTAACAGTGTGTGGAACCTTGGGTGTCCGGACATGTAACAATTACTCCTTCCTTTATCAAGGATTTAAAAACAGAAGTAATTTCATCAATGGTTTGTAGTTGAATTTAGGAATTATCACTTATAGCAGGTATGTTTTTAATAAATGACATCTCTAAATGTCAGGTCATCACTGATTAAATGGATGTCCATTGGAAGGTGGTGACGCTTGTCTTTTAAACTCATAATCTGGTGCCGTGCGCTCCCTGTGAAGCTGCAAGTAAGATTTCTTTTTTAAAAACCACTGCAGGGTGGGTTGAGTGACCCATTCTCCTTATTGGTTGTCAATAATATGCACCTTTACAATGGGTGATCCAAGGCCCCACATGTTTTCCAATTATATTGCTTTTTCAAAATTAAATCTTGCTGTTTTTTTTTATTGTATTTTAAACTCTACATTTTGGACTACAAACAACAGTTATTTCCACATTTAAAGTTCTCCTATAGTAATAACTATGCTACAATGGTGAAATCAATACTTCAGATTGAGATACTATATGTTACTGGTACTAGCTTTCCCTTTAACATTATCCATACAAATAAAGATGTGTCTGATCTCATAGAGTGGTTACTAAAACTCTCCCTTTAAACTGTAGATCAACACTTTAACACTACCAAATTCCCAAATGAATAAAAAGCTCTAAAAGAATAATTTGTCCACATGATGAAAAGATTGAAGAATATTTTCTACTCTGTACTCCTAAGTATAAAACACCCACTGCTTAAAGTGTAGTGAATATTTCCATCATGTCTCTCCCCCTTTATCCCACAGTACCTTCAGTGTGTTTAGGTTTATTTTCTCATTTTACTTTAATAGTTTCTTCTTTACTGCTATTTTTAATTTACCAATTGATTAATTCATGGGTAATAAAACTTTGTATCTTTACTTATTTATCAAGTAAATTCAAGTTCTTTTAATCTGGTCCTTTTTATGTGCGTTTGTGAATAAGTGTGTTTATGTGCAAACTCAATCATTCCGATTCCCTTCCCGTCTCTCTGGTTTATCTCGAGCCGTGACCCCGGCCTCCTCACATTCTGCTCGACCAACTCCTCTGATTCTGACTTCTCCCCCTTTAACAGCTCTTGAATCCATCCGCTGTAACTCTTTTATGCAGCCATTTGCCCAGTTACATCTGCAGCCCCCATCATGCCACTGTTCTTGTACTGCTTTGTCCTGGTTCTCCTCTGTATTGCGAGGGGCTATATTTTGGTGGATATTGCTGAGTGGGGCAATCTCTCGCCCAATGTCCCGTAAGTCCACATATAAAACACCAATTTTTCTCCCTACCTCTTCTTCTTGAACGATTGTTTCCTCTCCATTGTTCCCTCTGTTGACTCTGAATACAGTCTGCAGTTGAGCCTGGCTTTGAGAGTACTGTTATCTTGGAATCTGCCATATTTTTATAAAATATTTTAATAAAATGATTAAGTTATCAAAAACGAATTGCTAATTCACTGAAGTACTTTTGTACTCTTGATACAATTTGTTCTATGTGTAATGCTTTAAATATACAAATATGTGTTAAATGTAATAGTTCTACATTTGAACACTAGTGTCGTGTGTGGTTCTAGTTCTGATTGAAATAATATACAATATGTCCAGCAGATGGAGCCAAACCTTAATTTATCTTTAATCTCTCTTTCTTATGTGCCACACCCTGTTGGCCACCAGGTGGCAGCACCCAATCAGGAATAAGCTTCACCTCGACCTACAGTGTCTGACTCCCTTTTTCATTCACATCAATTTTTTCAAACTTTCTCATCTATTTTTTCTGTTCTTTTACACCAAAACAACATACAAATCTTAGTCTTTTAGCAACCAAATGCTATATTTTCTGTTCAACGTCCCTAAATTGTCCCTGCCACCATTACCTCTTTGTTCATTTGTTATTCTCTATCTATCTCTAGACTAATACAGTTTTTTTCAATTGCTGAAACACGTTTTTTGAAAGCATGGCTTATTTTCTCGAAACACATTTCACAAAACCACACACCCAAAGTGCAAAACACCTCATATATCCTGCAGAATGAAGCACTGCACCCACAACTACATAAACACTTACCAAAATCAAACTTTTGCACCAAATGATACACACTTCATTTATAGTTCAAGACGCTTTGTCCAACAAACTACACCAGTGGTTCTCAAACTTTTTCTGTCATTCCCCACTTTGAACAGGTGGGCCTTTTCAAGCCCCACCTGTTCCTCATCGCTCCAATAAAATGGTAGGCCAAGCTTAAAATTGTCAAATGTATCGTTCTATAACAATATAATAATATATCTATAACAAATAACATCAGTTCAAAAACAGAAAAAACAATAACAAATAACAGTTCAGAAATAGAGAAAATAAAAGTGCAATGGTGTTAATCCTTGCCTCAAATGGGCTGAGTTACAAAGATAGAAAAAGGGCCTACTATGCAATTGTGTTATCAATGGTAGGCCAAGCTTAAAATTGTCAAATGTATTTAAATAACGTCAAGTTCTACATCTTATAACAAATAACATCAGTCAATAATAACAAATAAAATCAATAACAAATAACATCAGTCAACAATAAGGAGAGGGAGAGTCCTCTCCTGTCGGACTGAGAGGCTGAGATAACGTCACTTTAGGTGAGGTAAAGGACTCTCTGAGTGGTTAGATTGTAAACTTTAGTCGGTTTAAACGGTTTGGTCATCTATGTAAACAAATATTTCCATGTTTTATTCCAATAAATTAAAGCTCCCATGTCATGCTTTTCCGGTTATTACCCGTCCCCTTGTGTGTTATGAAGGTTTTTATGCATGTAAACGGTGTGCAGAGTCAAAACCCTCAAAGTACACCCTGTAGCGAGTAAAACTCTAACACAGAAAATACCTCCCCAAAACGCCTCGTTGGAGATACGTCACTGTCCATTTGAGTTCCGGGTACGGCATGATGTCAAGCGGTACCCGGAACGAAATGGACCAATCCCGAAGAGCCGTTACGTTACGTCCGCGGAGCCGTTACGTTAAGCCCCCGCTGATTGGTCCAAATTGACTGATCCACGGACTTCCTCACACACACATCTGTGTGCAGGGAGCAGGTAGCTCAGCTGATTTCTCCTCCCTGGCTGCAGGCTGATAACAGACAGTTGGGATCGCGGCAAAATTCTCTCTGCAGACCCATTCTCACAGCGTTTATCAACCTTTTTCTTACTCAATATCAAGCCACACTTATTGTTTTTACTTCGGCTGTGAGTTTGTGTGTGCTCAGGATGAGTTTGGCTGTGTTTCGCTATGTATCCTAAACAAGGAAACAACACCTCCACGGAGCTCAGCGCGATTCACAACGTCCCGACCAATCAGAGCACACTGTGCTCACAGGGAGGGTGGGGGCTGGAGCTTTTGGAGCTACAACGAGCCGTTAAAGGCAAATAGTGAAATTCAGTGAATACACGTAGTTTACAGAGATGCTGTTTGAGAAACCAATGTGAGTTTGGAAAAATGCACAGTATAAATCTATTTTAGTAGACCTCAACAATGGAATTATGATCAGTGGAAATGGCCATGACACCTCTCCTTTAAATCATTCCAATGTGTACTATAGGTCAGTAAAAAATAAAAAACACAGTTTAAAAGGGGAGTGATTAGTAAAATATGCATAAATAAAAAGAAAGAATGCAGACTAGGTAGATAAAGATAGGAGAGAGGAGTTTATCAAATATTTGTTATTGCTTGTGAGCATATTCTAATGGTTTTTTGATTATTGAAATATATACAGTTCTGTTTCATATGAGTGTTGAGAGCTGTATCCATACATCTCTTCATGTTGCCCTCAAAGTGCACCAGATTGATGCATTTAACTTCAATTTAAAGAAAAAAATCTTCCCGGGGTGCATGCCCCCGTACCCCCCAAGAGGAGGTGAGGTCCACCCACAAATAAAACAGGTTCACATGGATAGGATACCACATAAGTTTGATTATATACACTACACATTTTTCTTGGATTTGTTAACAACATAGTCCCTAATATATTTGTAGAAAGGCAGGAAATGGAATTCAATCAAGAACATTTTTCATTGCGGAGGACCCCCTGTTTTGTGTCCCCCCCGCTTCTCAAACCAAAGTTACACCCTTGGGTGTATATGAGAGATTTTTACAAATGTTTGTAAATTATTTTGGTTTCAGTTGTGTGTGTGTGAGCAGGCTCGGATTGGCCATCGGGAGATTCAGGACTTTTCCCGGTGGGCCGCTGCCGTTGGTGGGCTGCTGCCTTCGGTGGGCCGCTGGCTCTGGCATAGGTGGGCCTTGGACTTTCACAGCGCCGCTGTGCCGGTACCGCATCCGCCGCCGCAAACACCCGCCACTGCGAGGCTCCGGTGGCTCCAGCGCAGCGGCACTGTGAAAGTCCACCGACGTTGCGTGTCTCCGGCTCTAACAGTCCACTACCGCCCGCGAGGACCCAGGTTCGATTCCTGCCTGAGATCCAAAACATTTATTAAAAAAAAAAAAAAAAAAATCTCCCGTTCATCACGTCCATTCGCGACCCACCTATCACATGTCTGCGCCCCACCAGTGGGGCGGGCCCCACACTTTGAGAAACGCTGAACTACACACTGTGGTGCTTTATCTAAAGCACACACATCTTTTATGGCGTTCTGTATGTAGAGAATTCTGCATGTAAAGATTGTTCAAGTCCACAAACATATGTGCAGAAACGGGGGGTTATGTATTGTAACCCTAGTTATATAAGCACAGGCGGAGCCCTCTACTGGACTCTATGGGTACTACCTCTCAACCATACTATGCAAGCATTCACCTACTGAGATATCTATAAACGTAGCCGGCCCCTCGGGGCGGGCCTACCTGAATGCGCGCGCAAGCTCACCGTATATAAGGCGACCACGCCTCCTGACTGTCATCCTACACCCCTGTGCTTATATAACTAGGGTTACAATACGTAACCCCCCGTTATATCTTACACAGGCTCCGCCCTCTACTGGACTCTATGGGTACAGTGGGTGGAGCCCTGATGCATAAACATAGGGAGGCGTGTGTTGCAGTGGGTTGTCCGTTGGTGTTCGGATCAGGGGGTCACAGGTTCAAACCCCACTGCAGTCAGCATGTCGTTGTGTCCCTGAGACACTTCACCCCAAATTGCTCCTGTGGGGATTGCCCACAGTACTGAATGTATGTAAGTCGCTTTGGATAAAAGCGTCTAACAAGTGACATGTAATAAACGCCCTGTCGTCCAAAAACATCGACCCATCACACTGCCCCTGACCGGCTTTTGGTTAACAGCCACTGCACCGCAACTTCTTCTCCTCCGGTTGTGACCGTGGAGAAGTCGGGGCCGCAGTTTACTTGGCTGGTAGAGCACACTCAGACACCTCGTGAAGAGTGTACATGAAAAATAGTGAGGAAGGCTCTCTAGCCCTGCATGGGGCTTACTGCCCATCATGTTCCCCGGGTCCCTAAGGAGCATAGGAAAACATAAGTGCATTATGTCCAGGGGAGGGGGGGGGTCAGATACCTACTGACCCACAGCCCCCCCCCCCCTTCACCAGTCCTGTGTTGCCCCAGCAAGCACAGATGATGAAAAGGAGCCAGACATGTCCAAGAGATAAAACTTTATGAAGGGGCCTGGCGTGGACCAAGACGCCGCCGTGCATATGTCCTCCACACTCACGCCGTTGAATAAGGCTGTTGACACAGCCATACCTCGTGTAGAGTGTGCACGCACCCCCGTGGGGAAGGCTCTCCCCGTCTGTCCGTAGGCATGTGAAATGCACTCGCAGAGCCAGCCTGCCAGGCGTTTCTTGGACGGCGCTTTACCGGCCACACCACCCCCAAAGCACACAAACAGCTGTTCAGTGCATCTAAAGGCAGCCGTGAGCTCCACATAACATGCTAGCGCGCACCGGGCAGAGGAGGTGCAGTTTAGATTCCCTGGCCCCACTATGGGGTGGAAGATTTAAAGCCACCTAACTGAATAGCCCTCAACCTGAACGAACTCCTTAGGCTCTTGGGAACAAAGGAGGGGTTCGGTCTGAGTGTCGCCCCGCTACGGTCACCCCGGATCAACAAGCAACTTGGGTGCACCGACAGTGCACCCAAGTTGACACTCAAAACAGAGGCGGTGGGGATCGGCACCTGCGATTAAGCCAGGGCAAGTAGGACAAGGCCGGGGCTCAAGGAGTGGTGAGTCCATGATTCAATTCTCTTTCTCTTTCTCTTTCTTTTCTCGTTTACGTCTCAGTTGTTTTATCCTGCTCGCTGAAGAGAAAAGGATGACAGTCAGGAGGCAAGGCCTATACTTTTGTTTTTCTCCAAAACAAATCGGTGCAACTTTCCTGCACAACACATAGTTACAGTTGTGTAAACAACAATGATGCCTCTGTCAAATACAATAAATGGAAAGGAAAACTTTGAGGAAAAATAAATACAAAACATATTTTTACAAAAACAGAGGAAAGAAAAGTGCTCAGGCAGCATTTTACCACCAACTGGGTCTGACCACAGCCCCTCATCATCCTGCAGAAGAAGTATCACCTGTAGGCCATATGGTCAAAACAGCTCCAACCGTTATGCTGCAAATAACTCTTCATCTGACTTCAGTTCATCCTCTCTCTCATCCTCCCTCTACCTCTTCCTCTTGCTGCTATCCATATATACATTGTTGTTGTAAAAAGTTCTTACATGAAGCCTTTTTCTAGTGCTTACAGTACATCCTGATTTCTGAGTCAACAATAAAGCAGTTTGGTGTTTATGGTCATTTGGCATGTGTATTTGTTGATTGGTTCATGTGTGTAGCATTTTTAATGGCAGTGTTTTGAAAATGGCAAACAAGTGAATATGTCAGATTTATGTGTCTCACTTAGGGAACCAAGTGCAGTGTTTTGTAAAGTTGAATTGCAAATTGGGTGCAGAGCTGGAAATGTGTTTAGAGTTTTGGAGATTTGAGCTGAGGCTTTGCTCTTAATAATATATAATAATAAATAAGTGTGCTTTATGTGAGATTTTAGTGTGTTAGCAACTGAAAAAACTGTAATCTCAGTATTCTATTGTATTTAAAAAAAAAAATCAGATCTCTGTGCTTTATTCTTCTGGCACATGAATCCCGCTTGTTTTGTGATATTTTATGCATAGATATCACAAGGTGGACCGATACATTATCCAACATATCAGCTATGGAAGACATGAGGGGAATGAGTTCCACTACAACGACTCCCTGAAGACGCTGTCTGTCTCATACTTTGGTGAGCTTTAAAACGGACATCACATGGTGCATGGCATTGAGCCTCATGCAGCGATATGCTCATAAATATATTTGTATCTTCTGTTAAAAGACAGGAAGAGACAGTACTGGTGTCACAGGAAAATAGAAAAGCATCTCAGAGCTGTATGCAGCTATTCAGAAGCTGAACACATGCAATATTATCCTCTAAGGGTAATTATGATCATAACTAGAATAAAGGGACTACAATACTATTTCTTTAATAATGCAGTTATCTTAACCCTTCAACTGCCAGACCAAGAAAAAAGCTATGGAAAAATTATTTGTTTGCATTTTTTTGATCAAATGGGCCACAAATAACCACAAACAATTTTTTTTTTTGACTGACCACACAGTTTTGTTTTTATGAGCCTCTACCAACTGGTCGAGCTGGCCTTCTATGGTAAAAGTGCATTTTCAACAATCATCATACAGTACAGTATTTGTATGCATCAAACTCAAATACAACACAAACTGAAATACATTTGTTTCTTTTATGGAAAATGAGCAATATATAGATATATTCATAAAAGATAATAAATTATAATTGTAAAAGAAATAAAATGGAAAAAAGTAATGTAAAGTGTTTTTCATAATAAAAAAAATACTTGCTCATCTTACTGTATATGCTGAATTGGCCTAACAAGAAACCACTGGCCTAACAGCAAATGTCTATATCCTGTGTTGGCCTAACTTGCTCATGTGTGTGCAACTTCGGGCTGTATGCCATGCATGAAAGGTGCTATATAAATTATTATCACTCTTTCACTCTGAGACTCATAAGGCAGTACTAGATTTAGTCATATTACCATGAATCTAGCCATTTATTTACCATATTTTATTGGAAAACATCTCTGAAACTCTGAAAAAGTCATATTGCTAGTTTACCATAAAAGGCCAAATCGACCGGTTGGTTGAGCATATTTTCAAAAAAATAATTACATCCTTGTTAAAACTTTTTTTGTGCATCAAGTTATATAATTCTGTTCAGTCAGTGCTCTGACACTAAGATATGTCAATAATGACATGGTTACCTAACAAAAGTTGACCAAAAAGAGTGATTTCTTCAGCAGTGATTTTTAGCATGCCAACTTTCTCAGTGGAAGCTAGCTGAAGGGCTTTCTGTTCGAACCACAGTGACATCTAGAGGTGGTTTTGTGCATAACATGTCAACCAAACGATAGAGCTGGCTGAATCAGATGGAGTTACACTTTTTTATTTTTTTTCCAACAAGATATCATGACACAAAATGTGCTCTACCAAATGGTGGCGCTGGCAGTTAAAGGGTACACCTAAAACATATAATAATATTCATTCAAACTGTTTAATCCCTATTATAATTAAACTTGGTGTGGAGCAAACAGATATACTGCAAATAATTGTATTCTTGTCTTGGTAAAAGAACTTGAAAAACGTCCTCTTCCCTAAAAGAAAGGCAAAATAAGAGGAAGAAGTGTGAATACAAACAAAGATAAGAGGACATTGGTTTTTCTGTCACTTCCTGCTGTGGACCATTGATCATTGTGTGTCCCCCCCTTTAGTTCATGACGAGTGGCCCCTCACAGTGGTGCATTACCACTGCAATCCAAACCAGTCCTTCTCTACCGTCCGTGAGCAGAGCCTGGGCGCTGAGGGGCCCCTGCAAATCTGGGTGGAGAGCCCCTGTGCCTGTCCAAACGCCTGTGCCATGGGGGATCTGGGTCTGGGCACCATCTTCCTCATCATCCTCTCCATCAGTGCGGCTGCATACTTCATCCTTGGTAATGCTTTGTCTTATAGTCCGTTTACATAATGCCAATATAGTATAAGAAACAAGCAAACTCTAAAACACCTCTTCTCCAGTCTACAGACCCAGAGGTAGGAAGTAACTAAGTACATTGACTCAAGTACTTCAGTACAACTTTGAGATACTTATACTGTAATTGAGTATTTCCATTTTTTGCTACTTTGTACTTCTACTCCACTGCAATTCAGAGGTAAATGGTGTACTTTTCCTCCACTACATGTATTTAATACCTTTAGTTACTTCACAGATGTGGATGAATGATGTGAAATATAATCAAGTGTTAAATCAGACTTTAGTTCCACCTGGAGTAAATTCACAAGCTACCCTGCAGTATACAAAGTCATTCAAACTAGCTGCACCTTTACCAGCTTTGAGAACACTTTCATGATCAATCATTATAAAACATATATATATATTATTCTGAAATGGACCAATCTGCACAATGACTACTTTTACTTTTGGTACTTTAAATATATTTTGCTGCTCATACTTTTCTACTTTTACTTGAGTAACATTTTGAATGCAGGACTTTTACTGTAACAGATACTGGTACTTCTACTTTAACTCAAGTACCAGATCTGAGTACTCCCCCCCCCCCCCCCCCCCCCCCCCCCTGTCCCACAGGCTCCTGTGCTCTGAGGCCTCTCCGCAGCAGCAGTGGGGTGCAGATGTCTCCGGAGCACAGTGTGTGGTGCATGCTGTGCTACCTGTGCACTGAGAGCAGGCCGCCCCCCCCGACCCTACACACACCTGCCACAGTGAGCAGGCAGCTGCAGGGGGGGGGGGCTGGAACACTGCAGTACGTCTCTGCAGGTCATGTGATTAATATGTCTAAAACATTATTTTGTACTCATAAACCTTTAAAGACAAAATACTTATTTAAAATGTCTTATTTAGATACACTTATAAGAAAACATACTTTCCACAAATACTTGAAACAATTGATGATCAATTTTTTGTAGACAATTGTTTCACTGTAGGGCAAAAGTGAATACATTAGGTTTATAGCACATTAAAGCACTTCATGTATTCCCAAATGTAGTATAGAACACATCCAAACTGTGCAAAGGCTGCAGTTCAAAATTAGAAAACAAGAGTTAGTTTTTCTGTACTTACAAATGTTTAGAAGGAACAACCGTACCGGTCATGAGGCCTTTGGGTGTTTTTTATGGATCCAATTTGATTTGCCTGGTTTGGTATAGAAGACTAACACAATTAATATATTTTATTCCAGCTTTTCAGGTATGACATATGTGACTGTATTAAAACCTTTTCACGAAGAAAACGTTATGGATAGATTATTACCCATCAATTATGGGAGTATACACACTGTCCCGGCCGCTAGACACTACATGCAGGATTCGTTTTTTGGTTGCATCTGCTGTGTGTGGTAGCAGTGACACACACACACACACACACACACACACACACACACACACACACACACACACACACACACACACACACACACACACACACACACACACACACACACACACCACACACACACACACACACACACACACACACACACACACACACACACACACACACACACACACACACCTGAGGAGCGGTGATGGTGGGATCTCCTGGGAAGTGGTCTCCTCTGCTGAAGTCCTGCAGGAGCACAAAAACATAACCAGCAGATCTGTAGGAGGCCGTTACACTCTGCTACCTTCTGACTCCTAGAGGACTCTCCGCGCTTCCAGTCTTTCCTGAATATAACATGGACCTGTACAAATATGGCCACTTTCTGGTTAAAACTGCCATTTTTGATCCTGAAAATGTCAGAAATTGACTAAGTATCCCGAATAAGCCCCAAAACCACACACAATGTTCCAAATCTGCCACATCATTTTTGAACTATTGTCCCCAGGATATAATGCCATTAATACTAATTTACGCAACTTGTGTTATTATTGCAGTTTCTATGAGCTGGGGACCTGTACTATTTCTATCATAAAACTTTGGGGTACTCAACATTTCCAGGTTCCCATAGGACTCTACTGTATGAGCTGGCAACTATACTATTAAAGTTATGATTACCTACAAAAATATACTAATGACTAACATTCTATTTCTGTTACTCAGTACCAGGCAAAGCTCACCAGCAGGGGGGGCTTTGACTATGTGTAGTTAGGTGATGAGCTTGTAGTATACAGTGGCTTTATCAGAGCTTTTTTAATGATATTTAATCATCTTTCTAAAAAAGCGGCTGAATGCTGCTTGACACATTTTGAACATAAAAATATATAGTAGTGCAGCTTTAACAGACTGACTGACTTCTAAAGTTTTTTGGGTTTACTAACAGCCCTGTCTTCCTCCACCTACATGATGTTTCAGAACATCTTGGAACTTCTCTGGCCTGTTTGTTGCATGGAGTGATTCCATGGATATAACAGATCCCATTTAGACCCAGTGGGCATGCCCTTACATGCACCGCAGTTATTGTAATTGCTTGGGAAAATATGTTTTGTCTCCCCACCCTCCGACTGACATCACTTCTGAGACCAGCCTTGGAGCTCTGTTTCAGATTTTGGAAAGGAGGGTGAAAACCGAAGGTGTGACGCGGAAGATATTATCCGAGGAGCAGCTGGTGAAAATGATGCAGATGGCTGCCCTCCTATGACTCAAACCCCACCACTAAGAACTCCTACCTCATGAGTAATGGCTCCTCTCTCTCAGCGTTCTGCTCCTCATCATCACAGAGGGATGAAGGCAGATGGAGTTCTGAAACCATGGCAGCACGGGGATGTCCGTGACGAGCCTGCCTCTCGTTGCAGGGCATTGTGGGACATTCTGGGAGGAGATGCAGATGTCATGTTCAGCCTGCCAACAATCCAAACACTCAGATATGGGACCGGGTGATAGATGGAGCATTTCTTAACAACTGTATCACCAGAGGATATCCAAAAGGCAATTACCCTAACTGTACTAAAAACACTGCCGTCAGTACAAATAACACAGCAATAATGGAAAACAGAAAAACTTTCATGTCAACTGGCAATGAAATTGGATTATTTGTTTGAGTCACCAGAAATAAGCACAGCTGCTCCTGCACAAATCCAGAGAAAGAATTCCTATAGGCATATTGTCTGGATATGATTATGGAGATCTGCAGGCAGATGGAAGCTATTGTGTGAGTGTGTATGTGTGTGCTGATCAAAAAGGCTTCTCAAGTGTTTAGCAGTGTGAGTAAACAGCAGCTTTGTATCCCCCATTATCCATTTAAGCAACACATAGTTAGACCACAGAGGATGATACTGTCGGTTTCAAAAAGAATCAATCAAATGTGGTTTTGGTTTGATTGATTATAACTGTAGTATTTATCAATACTAAACTGCTTGTCTGTAAGATACCCTTACATAGATATAAAAGAGTGTTAGATCAGAATCTTCTCAAGCTCAGATTCATTTGTTATCCCCGTCTAAATGGACTCCTGTGGAACTATGCAAGTCAGAGTAAAACAACTGATTACTTTGGTTTATAAATATTCTGACAGATTTTCAGTAACCCTTATTGCTCAAAATTACAGCATGTCCTCCAGCAGTGATAACACATTGATTTTGAATTAACAGCGTTGGATTGCAAGTTAGAGGAAGTTCCTCTAACAACATGGGAAAGGTGTGGATCAGACAGACACATGTCAGCAGCACACTGTGTCAGGACAGTAAGGCCGAACATACATACATTACATATACTATAAATAAATAAAAAGGAGGGTGGGCATTTCCTCCACATGGCCACTAAGGATACATGAAAACAGGAACACTTTCTGTGACACCTGTAAAGAAATCTAAAAAGACTTATGATGTGTTACAATCTGCTTATAGCTGTATATTCACCATCACTCAGAATGCTTCAGGGATTTTACAGCTACAACTACTACTACTAATACAACAACAACTACTACTACTACTACTGCTACTAATACAACAACAACAACTACTACTACTAATACAACAACAACTACTACTACTACTACTGCTACTAATACAACAACAACTACTACTACTAATACAACAACAACTACTACTACTACTGCTACTAATACAACAACAACTACTACTACTAATACAACAACAACTACTACTACTACTACTGCTACTAATACAACAACAACTACTACTACTACTACTAATACAACAACAACTACTACTACTACTAATACAACAACTACTACTACTACTGCTACTACTAATACAACTACTACTACAACTGCTACTACTACCACTATTACCACTACTACTACTACTACTACAACAACAGCTACTACTTGTACTTACAGTATACTACTACGTCCATTTGATATCTAACTCATTCAGCCTACTTTTCAACTATTAAATCATTCAGCTATTTCAGGACATTGAGGCTATACATTTAGTTGTTTATACCTTTTTTAACTTATATTTTAAATATTAAGCTTCGTCGCTTTTCTTCCTACTCTTCCAGTTTTACATTTCACTTTCAAGTTGTCCAACAGTCAGTGCAGTTTGAGCTTTAACAATTGTGATTCAAATCATTTCACTTTTCTGCATTTTTCCGCTAAGTTCAGCAACACACTTACTTGGTCTCTGTAGCTAAAAGCAGCTACAGAGACCATTCAGCTATTCAAATATTCAGCTTTTTGTCAATTTTCAGCCAAGTTCAGCAACACATGTGCGCAGCTTACAGCATTCACACGCATTTTCAGCAGGAAATGCATTTTCTAGTTAAACTAAAACATTTATTATACTCATTGACATATACTTCTACTTCTACCTTTAGTTGACTCATTAATGCTTAGTTTTAAGGCAACCATGACTTTGTTGGTGCTGCACTGACAAATCACTTTATCATCATGAAAGCATTTCACAAAATGGAATGTTGAATGTGTGTCTTTGTTGTGGGTGTTTGTTGCTATACTGTATATATTCCGTATGATATCAGTTAGGCCTGATGAAACACTAAAACAAAATAAAATGGAGGCTGTCATCTTTTAAAAGCTGTTAAAAGTGTGGAGGGAAGGCCAAAATGTAGAGACATACTGTATGTGTACCAACAAGTCCTCCAACTCATACGACCAAATGGGCCGTTTGTTCAAGCCCTTAATACGACCTATAATTACGTTTTAAAGTTTTCGCCCTCTAGTGCTCCCGTTGAATGCAAACGTTACAGATGGTCGTTTATTCACAAATAACCCTCTCTGTAAAATCCTAAATTGTAGGATAGTTTGGTCATTAAAATGCTTTTTGATTAGATTTCTAGCGAGAAGTGTATATTGTACTTTTAGAATCCACGTGCAGTCGATATGTAGGATCTATAGTTTGATAGATATTACGAAGATGATTTGAGGTTTCGACAGGAGAACGTGTATATGCGGTAGCTTCCATGTAAAGTTACGGGTTGAAAACAGTATTTCCGGTCTCGACGTTTTCATAATAAAACCAATGATCAAATGATTTCACAGTGATATCTGCAGTACTCATCCACTAAAAAACATCAGTTTATCCTTGTTAATTATACAACATTAATTGGTTTAAATTGTGTACAATGCTTTTGTGTTTTTCCCATAGGTTTTTCTCTTTCGATTCTGAGAGACACATTTCTTTTTTCAGAGGTTTTGATAGGCTAAAATCACGCCGCAATGCACGCTGGGATATGGTGTTTATGCGATATGAAATCGGAAAACATTTAAAAAAATAATAATAATTCTTTATTCCGAGTGTGCTTGCTTTTCTCTTTGGAAGTCATCACATAACGGCATTGTAATACACGTTTCGGCTGCATTAAATATGACATATCTGCCGTAGTTAACTCTATTTATAGAGCCCTGATGACAAGACTTCTAGACAAACAGGAACTGCCGCCAAAACTGAAAACGTGACGTGGATCTTAAATATATAAGCAATTAAACAACATCTTACATTTCTTTTCACACAATACGTCTCCTTGCAGTATCAACACTAATTCGGCTGACTTTTATATTTGATCCAATTGGTAGATAGGCTGTATTTACGCCATAACGGTGCACAGCTGATAGAAAGGGACACCTACTGGTTAAAAAACGTTATTGAATTCTTTTGTTGAAATTATGTTATATTTTGTTGAAATTATGTTATATTTGATGAAAAAAATATTAAGAGTACATACTTTCATAGGGGGAAAGTAGAAGGTCAATGATAGAAATATAGAATAGAAAATATCAAGAAGATACTGTAGTGATCTCTACAATAAAACAGTTTAGTGCAGGACATCCAAAGATATTAATAGGAGGATGTGCAAAACAGACAAACTAATAAGGCTTTATTTAAACATTAAAGAATACTTTAAGGTCTTCTTTTGAATAAGAAAAAAAACGTTGGGGGTATCCACAGATAAATATTATGTCTGACAAAGTACAATCACCTTCCCTGAATTTGAGTCAGGTGCAACTAAAGTCTGATTTAAGGGTTGTTTATATTTCACATCATTAATCAGAATCTGCAAAGTAACTAAAATAAATGTAGTGGAGTAAAAATACCAGGTTAACCTCTGAATTGTAGTGGAGTAGAACAAAGTTGTACATGCTGCTGTAACAAAAACATTTCCCAACTTGGGATCAATAAAGTATATCTTATCTTATCTTAAGATGATCGATTGCTACTGCCATATTTGCAAAATTTGCCTCTGAACCTTGACAAGTGCATGTTTCAGGCTTATCAATGAACAACAGGAGGGGTCACAGACATAAGACCAGTTGTTAAATAAAGCTCTTCTGACCTTAGCTGCCATGTGGGTATATTAATGCTGCCCATTATGGACACAAGCCATTTTCACCCATTTATTAATTATATGTTTTAAATTTGATAACACCACTGTGTTTCGTATCGTAAAGCTTTTGATTAAACTTTTGTTTATTTGTTTATTTAGTTTGTTTTTATTATGCCTCTTGTAGCACCTTGGGATTGCTGTTAGCAATGAAAGGTGCTTTATAAATCGAATTTATTATTATTATTATTAGGGTCTGAGACCTAGGTCGGCGAAGACCCTATTGAAATCGGTCGCGCAGCGACCGATAAACCTTTGACCCCCGCAACATATGTGAAAACTCACCAAATTGTGCACGCGCGTCAGAAGTGGTGCAACTTCAGATGTGTAATTGGTTCCGGAACTTTGCGTCAAAAATTGCGTAGGCCACGCCCACTTCCGTTTTTAACCTAAACTCCCCCCACTTTAACTTTCACGTAAACGAACGAAACTCGCTACGCATATCTAGGGTGCGGAGACAAACCAAAAAGCCTCTTGGAGGGGTGTAAAATAACGTACAGGAAGCCGGCCATTTTGAATTTGGAGTCGGAAAAACGCGATTTATCGCGTTTTTCGTCCTCCGCACGAAATCTATCTTCTCCCAGGGACTTTATCCGTACGACTCGAAATTCGTCGGGTAGCATCTCGAGACATGGGCAATTAAAAGTTATCACGGAAGTTTTTTTCTTTCGCACGGCACAGCCGTTATTTGGCGCCAAAGTTCGCGTTCGCTCGATGCTAGGTCCATCAAACGCCATGGAATACGATGATGTCATAACTGAAACTGACATGCTCACAACGCCACCAAACTTCACATGATGGTTAACACTGCGGCCCTGAACAGCTCTACGTCAAAGTTTATGTTACTTAATATGGCGTTACCATGGCAACGCATCCCTCGCCGTAAAACACAATGTTGTCTTAATTCAATGGAAAAGGTTCAAAACGGCACCAGACTTCAGATGACAGTTAATGGTCCGGCCCTCAACAGCTCTACGTGAAATCTGAGATCTCACCGTATGCCGTTTCCATGGCAACGCATCCCTAGCCGTAAAACACAATGTTGTCTTAAGTCAATGGAAAATGTTCAAAACGGCACCAGACTTCAGATGACAGTTAATGGTCCGGCCCTCAACAGCTCTACGTGAAATCTGAGATCTCACCGTATGCCGTTTCCATGGCAACGAATCCCTCACCAAAAAACACGAAGTTGTCTTAAGTCAATGGAAAAGCTTCCAAACTGCACCAGACTTCAGATGACAGTTAATGGTCCGGCCCTCAACAGCTCTAAGTGAAATCTGAGATCTCATCATATGCCGTTGCCATGGCAACGCATTCCTCGCCATAAAACACAATGTTGTCTTAAGTCAATGGGAAATGGTCCACACTGCACCAGACATCAGATGACAGTTAATGGTCCAGCACTCAACAGCTCTACGCCAATTCTGGGATGTCATCATATGCCGTTTCCATGGCAACAAATCACTCGCCGTTAAACACGAAGTTCTCTTAAGTCAATGGAAAAGCTTCCAAACTGCACCAGACTTCAGATGACAGTTAATGGTCCGGCCCTCAACAGCTCTACGTGAAATCTGAGATCTCACCGTATGCCGTTTCCATGGCAACGGATCCCTCGCCGTAAAACACGATGTTGTCTTAAGTCAATGGAAAATGTTCCAAACTGCACCACACTTCAGATGATGGCTAGTAGTCCGGCCCTCAACAGCTCTAGGTGAAATCTGAGATCTCACCATATGCCGTTTCCATGGCAACGCATCCCTAGCCGTAAAACACAATGTTGTCTTAAGTCAATTGAAAATGGTCCAAACTGCACCAGACTTCAGATGACGGCTACTAGTCCGCCCCTCAACAGCACTATGCCAATTATGGGATGTCATCATATGCCGTTTCCATGGCAACGCATCCTTCGCCATAAAACACAATGTTGTCTTAAGTCATTGGAAAATGGTCCAAACTGCACCAGACTTCAGATGACGACTACTAGTCCGCCCCTCAACAGCTCTACGCCAATTCTGGGATGTCATCATATGCCGTTGCCATGGCGATAGATCACTCGCCATCAAACACAATGTTTACTGTATGATACTGCTGTAACTCCCATTTACGTTGTCCGATCGGCCTGAAACTTCCCACGTTTGCCAACGGCCGAGTCCGGAAAACTCCTGCATGATACCTCGACGTGCGGACAACAGCCTGCGGAGCGTCGAAGACCCGCTCAACGCTGCTTGCAGCTTTAATTATTATTATTATTATTATTATTATTATTATTATTATGTGTTTCATATCCCCTAAACCTCCAGGGTGTACACAGTTTAATACTGGCAACTTCTAATTGTGGGAAATACAAAACTACAATTCCCAGTAGAGACGTGCCATAGAACATGTTGCGAAACACACAATAGCCAGCATGTGTAATTCTGGGGGGGGGGGGGGGGGCGGGGGCTGGGCCCATCCAATTCCAGTTTTGGATAGTCTGTCGTGGTTCCATTCCATTTCAAAGAGCTGTTGACGCTCGGCGTAACCTTGTCGCACTGCCACTCCAACATCCAATCACAGGGCTTGAGGACTAATCACGGGGTTTGTAAAGCAAGGCGGATGTTGTAGTCCCAAACGATAGCTGGGGAATCTGGGTAGTGTAGTGTCTTCAGAAACTCTGTAGTGTCTAAACTCAGAAAAAACTATTTGTTTCTCCGAATCGAAGGTTAAAAACACAAAAGCATTGTACACAATTTAAACCAATCAATATTGTGTAGTTAACAAAGATAAACTGATGTGTTTTAGTGGATGATTAATGCAGATATCACTGTGTAATCATTTGACAGTGAGGGGAATACATCCGGTTTTATTATGAAAACTTCGAGACCGGAAAAACTGCTCCCAAATGGTGGAACGAGCTTCCCACTGATATCAGGACAGCAGAGAGTCTACATCTTCCCTCGCAAACTGAAGATCCACCTGTTTCGCTAATACCTTGGCAAAAAATTATTAATAAAAAAACACTTAAAGGTGGGGTAGGTAATTTTGGAGAAACCGGCAGAGTGCGCTAGAATTTGAAAATACACAGCCGGAAAAAATCTGCCACTTCCTTACAGAGCCCCTCCTCCAACACTCACGAACGAGCACATGACCAATGAGGGCACGAGATAAGTTTGTGCACAGATGGAAGGCTGACAGGCAGGTAGGCCATCCAGTTATTTTAGCCGGGCCGGCTAAAAATGATTGGTCGTACTTTTTACAGTATTACGGCTTCCACAGATGTAATTTTTTTATGGATTTTTTGTCAAAGCACTTAAGATATTCATTGCTATCGGGATGTTAAGAGCATTCCATGGAATATAACAAAAAGTGTATCTCAAGCCGGTTTCTCAAACTTACCTACCCCACCTTTAAGGGTTTAACATATGCACCAGAACTTGATCTGATCTTAATGGTTTGAAGTGAATATGTCAGCACTGTTCTTGTTCGTCTGAATCTTTATGGTTTATTGCACTTATTGTAAGATGCTTTGGATAAAAGCGTCAGCTAAATGCTATGTAATGTAAAAGATTACAAGTTAGCATATTTTTAACATTGCATATTTTGAACATAGCATATTTACCTCTTAACCTGTTAAGCCCTGAGCCTGTTTTCCAGGTCTCAGGCTCGAAAATGACATTCCCAGAACAAATGACCATATCTTCCCTTCTAAAAGGGGTAAATTAATAATCTTTTTTCTCAAAGCAATGATAAACCTGTGAGTTGGATGTAGAAAAGTCAGAATCAATATAGATGTTTTTTATTTTAAAGTAAATTCAGATTACAAATGTAATTATAGTGTCCGTCCAAAAAAAAAACATTACTTATAGTGAAAACCACCCTTGAATGATGGGATAGTAGACTAAAAGCTTTAGGAATCCAAACTATAACATATAATAAGTACCCTGTATCAAGATAGATACAAAACAAGTTAAATTTGACCTTTTTAGAGAGATGTAGAAGAAAAAAAACACTTCTGGGGTCATTTGGGCTCTGGCCCCCCTTGGTCGATTTTGATGATTGACATCTCTTTTTAACCGTTAGAGCCAATGGAATCGAGGGGAAGTTCCACATACACACACGTTACCAAATAAGGAGTGACGTGTAGCCAGAATAGAGTCTACATAGAATAGATAGAATAAATAGAATCTACTTCCGCCCCATGGGACCTTATTTCGGAAAATAATGTATTGAAGTCAATGGAGAGAGAAAACTTATCTTTCGATCCCGTTTGAATTGTGCCATGAATTACACATATGATGTTTGTCAATCTTAAAAAATAATTTCCATGTCAAAAAAGTCACAGTTTGTCGTAAAACTGTTGAAATATAAGACTATGAAAAATACGTAACTAGAAAGACTACAAATCCCAGAGTCGCGTAAGTGATGTCACAATTGTTTTCCTCCACTAAGAGATAGCTAAGATCAGCGCCATATAGATAGAATCTATCTATATGGCGCTGGCTAGGATAAGATAACTTTAACAAGATGCCTGTGTGCTTAGTACCAGGTTGTTATTATACCAGCAATGGGTCTTGCTCATTCTTTCGCTTCCCGTCTGATGAAAGGACCAGGAGAGTCTGGATCAAGCTAGCTAGTAGCTAGCACGTTAGTTAGCATTACAGCCTTGTCATTTTTATTAGCCTTAACATGAAGTAACATTAAGTAACCCAAAATGTTAAACAGTAAGAGTAGTAGTCATATTTCGTGAACCCTTTGAAGAGTACTGTCACCGGTGTGATCATTCTATAATACACAATTTAAGCCTGGGGGAGAAATGCTAACGCTAACGCTAGCATTGACGATTTTCTCTACTTCATGCTATCTGCACAAATGGTTGACATTAAACATTAAAACGACCAGGCAGTTCAGAGAGAATCAAAGGAAGGCAGGCAGCTTTGCATGAAATTCTTCAGGACGTGTTTCATTGTGGTGATAGTGAGGGGAGTCAATCGTTTTGTTGACAAGACAGTAGTGACGGCCATCTTGGTGACGTGTGTTGTTGACCAGAGATGTAGTTCATTGAGCGTTTCACACAAACAAATGTGTTACTTCACAGTTTTACGACACATGACTTGCAAAATTATCTTTTAAATTGACAAACATCATATGTGTAATTCGTGGCACAATTCAAACGGGATCGAAAGATAATCTTTCTCTCTCCATTGACTTCAATACATAATTTTTCCGAAATAAGGTCCCATGGAGGTCCACCGGAAGGGGAGGGACTTCGCCACTCTATAACCAAAACAGGAAGCTGTCATACACTATGGAAGCTATCATTAGCAGCTAATATGAAAAGTCAGTTTTGTACATAAAAATGGAATTATGGATTATCAAAAACATTTAAAAAGTGACAGACACATTGGATTAACCTATGGATTAACCTTCAGCCGCGTTTTTATCGTTTTAATGCCATTGAAAACAACTTTTGATCAGAATAACAGCAAAAGGTGAGCATATCTCCGTTTTTTGCTACCTAAAGCTACGTTGTGTGTTGTCTGGTTTTGCTTCCCCTGTCGCGAGTTCTGATCGCTCAGTGATGATACTAATACCTCTAGAATCTGTGGAATCTCAGCTTGCTAGCAAAGCTTGTTTGTGCAGATCCGATAAGTAATAAAGTATTTATACCTAGAGTTCTGTGCTAAATGCTCATTTAGACGCTTCTTGTGAGACTTGTGTTTTGTTTCGGTAAAAATGGTTCATATCATCAGTTAGCTGAGTTTCTTCCCGTTAAGTGAGTATGACACATTAATAGTTTATTACATTTTAAGAAGCCCTGAGACACAGTTTCGTGAGAAAAACGGGAAAAGAAGCCCGTAGCCCCCGCCGGCGGTGGTCAAACACAGCAGAAAGATTTTCTGAGAAATTCTCAAATGATATTGTCTCATAGTCCACGGAGGAACTCCCTGAAGTCTCCTGCACGGGGTCCACCTCCAGTCTCCTACACCCGGTGCAGCTGCAGCCTCCTGCACCGGGTCCACCTGCAGCCTCCTGCACCGGGTCCAGCTGCAGTCTCCTGCACCGGGTCCACCTGCAGTCTCCTGCACCGGGTCCACCTGCAGTCTCCTGCAGTCTCCTGCACCGGGTCCACCTGCAGTCTCCTGCACCGGGTCCACCTGCAGTCTCCTGCAGTCTCCTGCACTGGATCCACCTGCTCCACTCTACGTGGCACTTGGAGACGTTACGACAACCAGCACTGGTGTGGAGGCTTGTGTCTTCTTTCATTGTCACCCATCTGGATGTGAAAGTCTTACAGATTGCATATTTACTAAGAAGAGCTTCTTGTATTGAAGGAATAGTTATACCACACCATATGGTTGACACATTTCGTGAATTTATTGAATACAATTAAATCCTGGTTCCACTTAGTGGATTCAAACAACAAAGACATTTCATTAACACAAATACAGTTAGCTTTTAATTAATTTACAAGGATTAAGCAGCATTTGAAACTATTACTGTTACTACATTTGTTGAAATATTTATTTTCTATGGATAGATTGTTACATACACTTAAAAAACATCTTATTGCTTTTTATTTTCTCTTGTTTTTGTTGCATTGCATTTGATATTAGGGAAACCAAAAGTATCTCCGGGAAGTAATCAGGTTACACTACATTTATATTTTGTAACTCAGATTAGGTTATTGATTACATTTTTGGACATGTAACTAGTTATTGTAAAGGGTTACATGTTTAAAGTAACCCTCCCAAGCCTGGGGACATCATATAAAAGGAAATGGCCTGACACATCATTATGGTGTAACCTCACTGTGTGTCATGTATTGTTTGTGTGCGGTGGCAGTGTGTTCACCTCTCAGGCCGAGCAGCCTCTGGAGGAGCGAGCTCTCTGAGGGCACACATGCTCTGAGAAGAACCTCTCTCTGCCTGGTTCTTCCTGCAGTCATTCATCACACATCCAGCATGTCTCACTGCCAACACAGATGGTGCACAGTCAGGCAAAAACATTACTTTGTGTCTCCCAAAACATATAATGGATATGTTTGCATTGTTCAAAACTTGGCCTTGATAGGATGAAATGTTTAGACGTTCCCTGTGTTTTCAGATTTTGAAATATGGTATGGATGTATTACATAAAGAAAAAAACTTCAAAGTATATTAATAATCTGCATTGAATTTATTGTTATGGAGCTGAAACATTCTTAAAGAAATGTCTTTGTTGTTTGAATCCACTAAGTGGAACCAGGATTTAATTGTATTCAATAAATTCACGAAATGTGTCAACCATATGGTGTGGTATAACTATTCCTTCAATACAGGAAGCTCTTCTTAGTAAATATGCAATCTGTAAGACTTTCACATCCAGATGGGTGACAATGAAAGAAGCCACAAGCCTCCACATCAGTGCTGGTTGTCGTAACGTCTCCAAGTGCCACGTAGAGTGGAGCAGGTGGATCCAGTGCAGGAGACTGCAGGTGGACCCGGTGCAGGAGGCTGCAGGTGGACCCGGTGCAGGAGGCTGCAGGTGGACCCGGTGCAGGAGGCTGCAGGTGGACCCGGTGCAGGAGACTGCAGCTGGATCCGGTGCAGGAGGCTGCAGGTGGACCCCGTGCAGGAGACTGCAGGTGGACCCCGTGCAGGACACTGCAGGGAGTTCCTCCGTGGACTATGAGACAATATCATTTGAGAATTTCTCAGAAAATCTTTCTGCTGTGTTTGACCACCCTAATTACTCTGGCTATGCAGCAAATCGTTTGCTTAGTCTGAAACAGGGAACCAGAACTGTAGCAGACTACTCCATCGAGTTCCAGACCTTCGTCGCAGAGGCTCGGTGGGACGAGGCGGCATTAAAGGCTGTGTCAGAGGACTGAAGGACAAACTCAAGGACGAGCTAGCTTCCAGAGATGAGCCAACAGATCTACAGTCACAGTTTACCCTGGTATCTCGCCTCGACAGCTGGCTGCGGGAGCGCCGCGCTGAGAGGGCACAGCGTTCTCCTCCAGCCTTGCCCATCAATCCAGATCTATCACCTAATTATGTTCCCTCTGTTTTTAGGCCTCACACTCAACCCACTTCGCGACCAAGCTTGCCCCCAGCCGCTAAGGAGGAGGCTATGCAGCTTGGTCGTGCCCATCTGTCCCCTGAAGAACGTCTCCATCAAATCACGGCTGGTGAGTGCCTCTATTGTGGTCACCCAGGCCATTTCCTAGCTAGCTGTCCAAGACGCCCAAACGCAGGCGCTCGTCAGTGAACTTGGGGACCTGGCGAGCCCACAGCCGATACCTCCGAAACCCCCAACATTAGTCCGTTTCTTAGCACCTGCTAAGCTCTGTGCCAACTCCCTCACATTACCTCTTCAAGCTCTCATTGATTCTGGTGCAGTGGACAGCTTTTTGGACCGCGAGCTTGCCACACAGCTGGGTCTTACCTTAGAACCCCTGGAAGGACCTATAACAGCATTTGCCTTAAATGGACGGGAGATCTCAAAGGTAACTGAGCAGACAAGCCCCATAACCCTGATCATCATCAGGCAATCATCGTGAGCGCATCCAGCTTAAGATAATATCTGCTCCTTCGACCCCTCTGGTTCTTGGTTACCCCTGGCTTAGTACTCACAATCCTCACGCAGGTGGTAGGATTTTGGAATGGGATAGTTTCTGTCACTCTAATTGTTTGCAGTCTGCCTTGCCCCCTGTCTCGATTTCACCCAGTCCTGTCTCATGTTCCTCTGTTCCTGTTGATTTCTGAGGTGTGCCTGAGATCTACCATGACCAGAGGGAGGTCTTCAATAAGGACAAGGCTCTCTCTCCTCCTCCCCACGGGCCCTACGACTGTGCTATTGACCTCCTACCTGGACCACCATTAACCACTAGTCGGCTCTATAATCTGTCTCGGCCTGAGAGGGAAGCAATGGAGAAGTAAATCACAGACTCCATGGCTGCAGGAATCATCTGCCCATCCTCCTCCCCTCTGGATGCTGGATTCTTCTTCTTTGTGGGCAAGAAGGATAAGTCACTTCGGCCATGTATTGATTTTCGAGGTTTGAACAACATTACCATAACAAATAAGTACCCTTTACCACTTCTCAATTCGGCCTTTGAACCCCTCCAAGGTGCTTCCATTTTTACTAAACTCGACCTTAGAAAGGCCTACCACTTGGTACGCATCCGGCAAGGCGACAAATGGAAAACAGCCTTCAACACCCCATTAGGTCATTTTGAATACCTCGTCATGCCCTTTGGCCTCACTAAAGCCCCAGCAGTATTTCAGGCCCTGGTTAACGATGTTCTGCGAGATTTCCTGAACCACTTTGTATTTGTGTATCTTGACGATATTCAGATTTTCTCCAAGAACCGTGAGGAACATGAGACCCACGTCTGCCAGGTGCTACAGAGACTGCTCGAGAATAAACTCTTTGTTAAGACGGAGAAGTGTGAATTTCACCAGGAACGGGTTCGTTTTTTGGGCTACATCATCCGACGAGGCAAGTTGGAAGCAGACCCTGGAAAAATCAAGGCTGTGGCAGAGTGGCCGGTCCCCTCCACTCGTAAGGAGTTGCAGAGGTTCCTAGGTTTTGCTACCATCTACCCTCGCTTCATCCAGGATTACAGTAAGGTTGCTGCTCCCCTCACCAGACTCACCTCTGTTAACATAAAGTTTTCCTGGCCCCCAGATGCTAATCTGGCTTTTCACAAACTCAAGTCTCTGTTTACCTCTGCTCCAATTCTCATCCAGCCAGATCCAAGTAAGCAGTTTGTGGTGGATGTAGATGCTTCAGACACAGGAGTGGGGGCTGTCGTGTCGCAAACTGCTGGTTCTAACAACATCCTTCATCCCTGTGCTTTCTTTTCTCGCCGTCTATCCCCTGCAGAGCAAAATTACGACGTGGGTAACAGAGAACTGCATAGAACATTGGTGCGTTCACACCGGACGCAATGCGACTTTTGGGGGAGGTGCGATTACATGTAAAGTCAATGCAAAGACGCGGACAGACCATGGATGTATAATAAGAATGGACACGGTTGATGCGAATGACGTGTTCGCCAGTAGCCAATCAGCGGTGAGGATCTCAGCCACTGACGTTGAATGAGAAAAACAAAACATCAGCCGTTAGCTGTTAGCACACAGAGCTCACAGCTCCTCATATCTGTTGACAAACTGGACAAAAGTTAAACATGTACAAACCACATGTGTCTGTGTCATGGCGAATACAGTCGCTGCTTTATTTCTGTCTGTATGACGTTGTGAGAGAGGACGGAGCAGATACAACGTTAGCTTAGCTTGATCGATCCGAAAACACGCATTTGAAAAGGTTTTTCACCTGCCGTCTTGTCTGCACACTTGTCAAAGCATTCATTCATGGTATTTACTAACCGGTATCAGTATGTAGTTATTCCGGCATCATTTTGAAATTTTTATTACAATTAAATCACGGTAAAATATGTTCATTTTGTTGTAGTTGGTATCTACCATAAGTGCAGTGAGTTCCAAAATATGCATCATCACTTTAAGTCAGTCTATTATTTTCGGGAGCGACAGGGAATGTCTCAAAGATACGTCAATCAAGTGGCACCTGCTAACGGGGTGGTGGATGATAGGTTTACATTTAAAAACTTCACGATCGACCGGTTGGTGGCCACTGCGCTAGAACAACAGCCAGACCCTGGAAATGGCCCCCTTAACCGCCAGTTTGTCCCCAACTCTGCCCGTTCCCAGGATTCACAGCTCTCGTTTTGCTAACCATCCGGGGATGAATCGCACCATTTCCCTTATCAAACTGCTTTTCTGGTGGACGACCTTGGAAAGAGACACTAAGGAATTTGTCTCAGCATGTTCCATCTGTGCTACAAACAAGGCTTCCCACCAATCCCCAGCCGGAATGCTCCAGCCTCTCGCCATTCCGAGCCGACACTGGTCCCATATCGCCTTGGATTTTGTCACTGGACTGCCTCCCTCTGAAGGTAACACCACTATTGTTACAATTGTTGACCGTTTTTCAAAGTCTGCCCAAGCTCCCCTCTGCCCTGGGGTCCGCCCAACTCCTCATTGATCCCGTTTTCCGCCTACGTGGAATACCAGCTGAAATTGTGTCCGACCGGGGCCCTCAGTTCACTTCCCAGGTATGGAAAGCATTTTGTCATTCTTTAGGCCCCTATGTTAGCTTAACCTCTGGTTTCGAGGGTTGTCAGGTAGTTCTCAATCTGCTCGTTGTTGCACCCTTTGGAGTCAATTTGGAGTTCTTTGCAGGCTCCCACAAAATTGGTTCCGCAGTCTGATCTGAACTGCTTCACGGGCCCCCTGATGGCAAGAAAGCGTCTTAAAGCATTAATGAAGCTAGAAGAATCCATAGATTCCAGCACTGCAATGTGTATTGCTCCTGAGCTCATGCACACAAAGACGACCGCCCACCGCTTGCTGTTGGCTTGACCTCCATGGGTTCTTCGTGCACTGACAGACCAAGGTCCAAACACGTCGAGCCCTACATAGGTGAAGGGCGGGTCTGTGCTTAAGCGATCAGCCGGCAAATCAGCCATCTTCTGCTCCTCCTGCCTCCCACGTAACTTGCGGCAGGTTGCACAGTTGTAGATAGCGCTGCTGATGGATCGTTTTCCCCGAACGACCCAAAATCCGGCAGCCCTCACGGCTCCTTCCGCGAAGTGCCTTCCTTGGTGATGAACTTGCTTGTGAAAGTGTCTAATTAGTAGTGTGGCAATATGATGTCTGCCAGCAACAAGTACTGGGTGAGATTCGTCAAAGGTTATTCTTGTTTTTTACAGACGACCACCAACGCGTAGAAGATCATGTGAGTCCATGAAGGGGGAAAGTTTGCTGAGTGGACTCTGTTTTGAAAGAGGCTTTTTATCCTTGATGCAACTGATCTCCTCTTCATATACTTCACTTTGAACAGCGAGAATGATCGTAATTTTGTCTTGGTCAAGTTGCTCCTTAGTTAGTGGCCTTTTGCCATTCACGGCAAGTGCTGTCTTTGGCAACTTGAATGAATGAGTGAGCAACGTGAGAAAGCCGGGAAATGGCTCTTGAGAGGGATCTCCAACTAGAGAACTGCTCAAAGCGTGCACTGAATGCACCACCTTAGTATCAGAGAAGAACTTGACGTCATCTAATTTAGTGTCCAACTCCTCCAGAATGACCTCTGCCACCTGAACCACAAGTACAGCTGCACAAAGCTCAAGCCTAGGAATAGTGAGATCAGGTTTGGTCGGCAAGTTGCGCCTTTCCCAAGATGAACCCCACTTCACTCTGACCTTCTGCATTTGTCACTTTGAGGTATGCTGCGGCACCGATTGCCTTGGTGGACGCGTCACAGAAGACACACATTTCCCTCTTATGAGCTCCAGAAAATGAAAGCGATGTGTACATCCGAGGAATTTTTAAACCCTGAAGATCTTCCAAGGAGTTCTTCCATCTTAGCCATTCCTCCAGTTTCTCTTTAGGGAGAGGTGTGTCCCATTCACAGCCATCAGTTGTAAGCTCCCTCCAGGAAAAGCTCTCATGACTTCTGCGTTGTTGGAAGCAATCTTGTGCAGTCTGAGATTGGACTGGCCCAACATTTCTTGAGCCTTTTTCAGAACATCAACGGCCTCCGTTGCCTTGGAGAATGATTTCGACCCGCTGTCCATGTAGAAGTGCCGTACCACAAACTGTCTTGCTGCGGTGCCAAACTCCTTTTCACCCTCCATGGCCGTCCTCTTCAGTCCGTAGATGGCCACAGCTGATGAGGGACAGTTGCCGAACACATGGACTTTCATGCGGAACTCAAAGTCAAAGTCAAAGTCAGCTTTATTGTCAAGAATTCTATATGTTGTACATCCAGAAATATCGAAATATCGTTTCCCGCAGTCCTACAGTGTGACATATATACATCAAACAAAAAACAAAAAGGGCCTAGATAAACATGGTGTACATTAAACAAAACAAAGGGCCTAGATAACCGGGGTATACAGTTTAAAATGTTAATAATATATTTAAGTGTTCAAAGTACAGTTTCAGTGCAGTAGCAGCAGAGATGGGCAGAAAAGTGAAGGTACCGCCTCGGTAGAAGGACAGCATGATGGGGGGTGATGCTCCGGCTCGCTTGAGCTTCCGGATGAAGTACAGGCGCTGCTGGGCTTTCCTCGCTAGTGCGGTGGTGTTGTTTTTCCAGATGAGGTCATCAGTGATGGTCACCCCAAGGAATTTGGTGCTGGTCACCTGCGTCACGAATGAATAGCATTCTGACATATGGGTCCTTAGTCTTAGTCTTGGCCTTAGTGTTAGTGTCCAGGTGTGTGAGGGCTGGGTGGAGAGCGGAGGAGATTGCATCCTCTGTGGACCGTTTAGCTCGGTAGGCAAACTGAAACGGGTCCAGCGATGGGGGGAGGGTGGATTTGATCTGCTTCATGACCAGCCTTTCGAAGCACTTCATGATGGTGGAAGTTAGTGCGACGGGGCGGTAGTCGTTGAAGCCGGATGGAGATGACTTCTTTGGCACTGGAATGATGGTGGTTTCCTTGAAGCACGAGGGAACAACAGCCTGGCTCAGGGAGATGTTAAAAATGTCTGTGAGGACATCTGTGAGCTCTTCCGCGCAGTCCTTCAGCACACGACCAGGAATGTTGTCAGGTCCTGCAGCCTTGCGAGGGTTAATCCTCAGCAGTGTGCTCCTCACACTGGCTGGTGAAAGACGCAAAGCCTGGTCGTCGGTGGGGGGGGGGGTGGTTTTCTGCGCAGGTGTGTTGTTCTGTGCTTCAAAACGTGCAAAGAAGCCGTTGAGGTTGTTGAGCAGGGAGGTATTACTGTCACAGATCTGTGGCGGTAGTTTGTAGTCCGTTAGGGTCCTTATGCCCTGCCACAGGCTCCGTGAGTCCCTGCTATCCTTGAAATGTCCTGTAATTTCTCGGGTGTATTCTTGTTTTGCTTTCCTGATACCACGGGACAGGTCAGCCCTGGCTGCTTTCAGCCCAGCTGGATCTCCAGCTCTGAAGGCGATGTTGCGGGCCTTCAGCAGCGTGTGGACCTCCCCTGTCAGCCATGGCTTCTGGTTAGCCCGGATGGTGATGGCTCTGTTTTGTGTCACATCGTCAATGCATTTGGTGATGTAGCCCGTGACTGTCTCTGTGTATTCTTGTATGTTAGTGTGATGGTTGTATGTGGCTGCCTGCTTGAACATGTCCCAGTCTGTAGTGTCAAAGCAGTCTCTGAGTGCAGCTGTGCTGTCCTCTGACCACACCCAAACCTGTTTTGAAACCGGTTTGGTGGCTTTTACCCTGGGTCTGTAGGCCGGTTCCAGCAGAACAGTGAGGTGGTCAGAGAGGCCGATGTGGGGGAGGGGGGATGCCTTGTATGCTCCCTTGATGTTGGTATAGACCAGGTCTAATGTGTTTTTCCCCCTGGTTGGAAAATCAACATGCTGATATATTTTAGGCAGCACAGTTTTTAAGTTAGCGTGGTTGAAGTCTCCAGCTACGATGAGTAGGCCGTCTGGGTGTGCTGTCTGTTACTCACAGATGGCTCTGTACAGTTCACCGAGTGCCTCCTCTTTACCCTCGCTACTGGGGTTAGGCGGGAGGTAAACAGCCACCACAAGAATCGCTGTAAACTCCCTCGGCAGGTAAAAAGGACGGCATTTAGAACCATAAATTCCACCAGTGGCGAGCAGTGTTGGCTAACAACAACAGTGTCTCGGCGCCAAGCGTCACTGATGTACACACACACACCGCCGCCGCGAGTCTTCTTTCCCCCATTATCTTTGTTCCTGTCTGCTTGGTAGCTTGTTAGCTTGTCTAGCTGAATAGCGGAGTCAGGGATGTTGTTGTGGAGCCATGTTTCCGTGAACACGTAAACACAGCAGTCTCTCACCTTACGCTGGGTTGATCGTAGCAGGCGTATGTTGTCTATCTTGTTATCCAGTGAGTGGACATTTGCCATAAGTAGTGATGGAATTGCCGGCTTGTGTGGGCTAGCCTCTAGCCTAGCCTGGATACCTCCACGTTTCCCCCTGTTCTGCTTCCTCTCACATCGTCGTCGGCGTCTCCTTTCCGGGTGGGGCTCGACGCGAGACGGGTAGCAGAGGAGCTCCAGGCGGCTGAGTTCCTCTACGAGTTTAGCTTCCAATTTGAAGAAAGTTGATCTTCTTCCAAGAAGAAACTCACGGCTGTATTGTTGTCCTTTACGGTATAAGTCCAACGGAGACGACGAACAAAGTGAAAAACTCGACAGATCTGACGAACAAGATGAAAACACCGTTGTTTCTAGAACGCGAGGGACCACTGCGACTGCTCGCGCCGCCATCTAGTCTAGCCCTCGTTGTGGAGCTGGTAGTCACGAAACCACAGGAACCGAAGGTAGTCAAGGTGATCTTCTCTGACTGTGGAGCTGTGGAGCATTTGCTGGATGTCTGACATTACTGCAACTGGCTCAGTCCTGAAGCGGATGAGGACCCAAAGTAGACTGGTTTTGAGGTCTGGTCCCGTAGGAGAACATCATATAGAGAAACGTTTTTGTGTTTAGCACTCGCATCAAAAACAACCCTGATTTGTCCCGGTTTCTGTGGATGGTAGACACCAAAACTTGGTAAGTACTAGTACTCTTGGTGCTCTTTCAGTGTGGGAACAGGTTCTGCATGCCCGTTGCTGAAGATCTTCTTCATAAAGTCCACAAAGTGGCACTTCATATCAGGTTTCTTTGTCAAAATTGAGAGCTTGTTCCTGATTGTTAGGTAGACGTTGTCTAGGAGTGCGAAAAGGGAGGGGGGCCATCCAACTGTTGCAATCATTCTTTGAGAACTCTTTGTCCATTATGTGGAGGAAGGTCTCCTCTTCAACTGAAGGTGGAAGTTTTTCGTCATCGTCCAAAGACTGAGAGAAGATCATTATCCACAGAAACTCTTACTTAGAAACCGAATGGCACGTGGGAATAAATTAGGCTTTGTGACTCTGGACTGCAAAAGCATAAAAGGCCCCTGGTGGCCCTTTTTTCTCTCCTTTGGCTCTGCTGTCATGGGCGGTGGTACAGGTTGGATGGATAACTTATTATATGGATACATTGCTCTCAGTTCTGCTAGTATTTTATGCTCATTTACTGCTTCCTTGAAGATTGTCCTGAAGCTCAGCAGTGTTCCAAAACCTCTTTGTGTGGTGACTAGGGCAGAACCTGAATTGTTTGTATGTCACAAGGTAAGCAATTTTTAACATCCATTTAACCACTGCTTTTAGGTTCACCTGCTGCTGTTTTGTTTTTGCCGTTTGATCCTTTTTGTTTAACTTGTTTCAGTGGTTTCTGTTGCTTTTAGTGGAGCTGAGTGTTGGTCATTGGGGGGTCACCCTCACTGCCTGCTGTGGTGAAGAGCAGCAGGGAGCACGAGTGAGTGACCGGTTGGTTGTGACTGCACCTGGTGAGTATTTGGCAGCACCCTAGTGTCATGTATAGTAGCCTGCCCCCCCATTAACTGGCCTCAGCCCCCCTTAGTTTAGATTTTCGTCTTTTTGCTTTCACATAGACTTTTAATATTAGATTTTAAGTAAATATTTAAAAACAATTTGTGTAATAAAGATCATTTTAACTGAATATTTCTTGCTTGTTGTTTTCTAATCAATGATTTTTATCTTGCGGCAACATTTCCTTTATTAAAAACAAATTCCCTGCTGAAATCTTTAGAGAGAAGCCCAGAGACGGACCACCAAGCAGAGTCAGTAACGCTGTCAGGGCTTTGGTGTCTGTGGGGACCTTTTCCGTCTGCCCTGGGACCATCTAGGTTCACGGCTAGCACTTTTTACAAGCCCTTTAACGGCCTGACATATTTGAAAGAAAAACAGAAGGAGCACACCTCTAGAACTGATGCGGCCATTTAGTTTCAGTGACTTGGACAAGGAGGTTATCAACAGCATTTTAACAGAAAGCATGTGTGTGTGTGTGTGTGTGTGTGTGTGTGTGTGTGTGTGTGTGTGTGTGTGTGTGTGTGTGTGTGTGTGTGTGTGTGTGTGTGTGTGGTTTGGACCTTCAGCTACTCAAACAACGATACACGTTCTGTCTGCTCTTACCTGCTCTCCTTCACAAGTCTTCCAGCAGGGGTCTATGAGGAATCATTATGCTCATCTCAAATTAAATAACATTTCGTAATGTTCCTGAACATGGATCCACACCCAAACACTGATTTTACCCACAGCTTACTCTGTGCCGCTCAGTTGTTGCTGAGAGACTGTGAGCTCACTCTCCATGTTTGTGGTTGGTAGGGGTGTTAGGGGGTGGGGGTGGCTAAGGTGTCATAGTTTTCTACTGTCATAGTAACAAGCCTTTGTTTGTGTGACACAATGGCAATATTGATTATGTTAACAAGGCGTTATGGGATTTAACCTGCAGGTTAGCATGTTGTTCCAGCTCCACAGTGGGCTGAAACAGAACAGCTGATGGAGTCAGTGTGAGAGCTTTGTTTGACCTCTGGTGTGTTTCCTCCCTTCCTCACTTGGTGGGGACATGGCAGCAGCAGTCACTGAACACATTGCCTCTCTGTCAGTCCTCTGGCTGTTAAAGAGTGATACAGGATCCAAGCCCACAGCAGTATACGCTCAGGCACCAGGCCTTATGGTTATTAACCTGTTAAGCCCGAGAGACCCCGGTACCGGGGCACTGCCGCATCATCTTGCAGGAAACAGTGTCTGAGGGCATGTTCATTTAATAAACTATGAATGTTTTATATCCATGTAACGGGAAGAAACTCATCTAACTGATCATTTTTATTTTTTTTTCAAAAGAAAACCCACAATGCTAACACTGAGCCTCTGAATTAGCAACGAGCGAAGAATGCTAACAGATTACTGCACCGAAAATCACTCACAAAACCTTATTATTTATCTCTTCTCTACATCCATGACATCGTTTCACATCGTGAGGTGACACAGAATCGAAGGGTACCCTCATTATCACTCAATTATACGAAATCGCGACGTTATAAACAAAAACAGACATCAAAACATGTGGCGCTAGGTAGCAAAAAATGCTAACATGCTTACCTTGGCTCTGTAGTCTCTCCAAAGTGGTCTTCAATGGCATTAAAACGATAAAAACGCTGCTGAAGTTAATCCATAGGTTAATCCAATGTGTCTGTGTCCCTTTGAAATGATTTCTGATAATCCATGAGCAATGAGACTGCTTTTCCGTTTCTAGATGTCAGAGCGAGAGATAGTTTCACTCTAATGCAAAATTACATGCGCAAAGCCCCCACCTTTTTGTTTTACAATGAGTGTGTGTGGGGGACTCCCCCTTCGATTCTATTGGCTCTAACGGTCAGAAAGAGGTGTCAACCATCAAAATCGACAAAAGGGGGCCAGAGATATGGAAAAAAAAACATTTCCACCCAAATCACCTCAGAGGTGGAGTGGTTTTGGCTAAACCTCTCTAAAAAGGTCAAATGTCACTTGTTTTGCATCAATCTTGATACAGGGTACTTATTATATGTTGTACTTTGGATTCCTAAAGCTTTTAGTCTACTAACCCATCATCCAAGGGTAGTTTTTACTATAAGCAAAAAAGAATTCCCAGAGACGGACACTATAATTTACAGTTTTTTACTATGTAAAATCTGAATTTTCTTTAAAATAAAAAACATCTATATTGATTCTGACTTTTCTACATCCAACTCACAGGTTTATCATTACTTTGAGAAAAAAGATTATTAATTTAACCCTTTTAGAAGGGAAGATATGGTAATTTGTTCTGGGAATGTCATTTTTGAGCCTGAGACCTGAAAAACAGGCTCAGGGCTTAACAGGTTAAGGAGAAGAAGGCAGTAACACAACCAAGCCAGGCGTGGCATATTGAAATACAAATAAATAATGATTTATGGATTTGTTGTTAAAGGCCTAAATTGTGATTTCTTTTTCATTTTGACTTTATTCTCAAAGTGAAAAGTACCATAAAATCGTACTACATTCATTTCTTTCCGTTTATGCCCTTTTAATACTCGTCCATATTCATTCCGTCTGAATGTCTGATCGCTAACATTATGTTACCACTATCTTCTTTATGAAAACCAAATATCCAGCAGACACAGGCTTCAGTGCCTCCAGCTGTTTCAAAGACATGAGAGGCCACTGCAGGGCCCTGCAGGGAGGGAGTGTGTACACACACTGATCCATGTGCACTGTACTGTGCACAGTAACAAGAGACTGCCTCATGAATCCAGGCCGCTATCAGCTCTGAGTAATAATTCAAAAGGCGAGAGAGTAGAATAAAAGGTCATGCGTGAGGAGTCATCCCAACATTACTCAGTGGATTGGGGCTCCTCTGTGAGGCTTTTATCACCACGTCATACTGATTTAACTTTAAAGGAGGACAGGTGCAGAAGGAATTCACACAGTCTGCACTGCGTCTGTCTTCACTCTGACCTGCACTGGATCCAGCCGAAGGAGGGGTCGGGTTTTCTGTCTGTTTTCATTTACAAACCATTTACATCAGCAGCATGGAGCTTGCTTTTTGATGGTATCCAGGTGAGATCTGGTGCACAACACAGAAGCTCAGAATGATGTCTGATTGCATGTCTGTCCGTCCTGGGGGGTGGGGGGTCGGGGGGAACCCTGCTCCTCCTGAGCTTTTTTCCATTTATTACACCGTTAAAGTTTGGGATTCTTTCCTGATCCGAATCAAGGGTCACAAAGAGTTTGGTATGCGGTTTCATGTTCGCTCCTCATTGTCTGTTTTGTTTTGTCTGTCCACCATGTACAGCCGACCTTGGGTCCCGTGAAAGGCGCTTTATAAATTCCATTTATTATTATTATTATTATTATTATATTGAAAAACCTTTTAAGGAAAATGTGCTATTGGCTATAAAATAAAACTGAGTGATCTTGACTAAAGAACACATTCATTCTTCTCAGAGCATGGATGCTTGGAATACAATACTACATGTTTTCACATATAGTCCTTTTTAAACAAATCAAGCTTTTGAAAGTGGACCAACAGAGAGGTGACTCGTTAACTTATTATTGTGTTAACGTTGTAGTTCCTCTGGAGCGCAGAAAATAGGCATGTTTCTTTTATGTCAGAGGATTCTTCACTTTTTCGTTTGATCAAGCTTGGTATTTTCTACCTTAATCTTATTTTCCTTACAATAGAGACCATGGTACTTTGGCTGACAAGGGCAAATACGCAACAACAGCCCAATACACTTTGATAATCGATACAAATAAAGAAACAGAAATGTGCCATCGGTATCAAAATTGTAAGTGTTTCGTCAGTATACAGTTGGCTAACTGTATAATCCTGAACGTCACCAAGCACTCCGGTCCCAGCTGTGTGCGTCACTTTTTAGTGTCCCCTGATTACTGTTGTGTTTTGAGCTTCGTGCAGCATTTCTTTTTGCAGCGTTATGTGTTTGCAGTGTTTCCTTTATGCAGCACTTTTAGTCATCAGAATGCTGCATGTGTCACAAGTTAGACACATTTATAGTTGTTTTTTGGTTTGGCACATCTTAAACTATCCTGTCATTTCAGATCCCGCCTTCCTCCAGGCTCTTGCAATCAGCTCACTCCCCTCACCTGGTCTCCCCAGCCCTTCCCCTCACCTGCTACTCATTCCCTCATTAACTCCACAGTATATATACCACCTCACTCTCACTTGTCCTCTGCCAGATTGTCTTGTGTGTTTTGCCAAGCTCTCCAGCGTTTCATTATCTCTTACCTAGTTACCTGTCCTGCCCGGTTTTGACCCTGCCTGCCTGCCTGTTATCGGACCTAGAGTTTCCTGCCTGCCCCCTGATTGGATTTGTTTGCCTGTCTGACGGATCGCCTGGTTCTGAGCCCTGTTCTGCCTGCTCCTTTATTGGATTGTTTGCCTGACTGCTGGATTTCCTGGTTTTGACCCTGCCTGTCCCTGACCTGAATAAACTGAACATTCTGAACACTGGTTGTATCTGTGTCGTGCTATTGGGTTCTGATCTGTACCTGTGAGCTTGACAGCGTGTTGTCAAGTTGGTGAAGATTCTTCTTCATTTGCATGTGTTCGGGCACATTTCTAATTATTTTTTGCAAAGTTTTGTAAGTACAGTGCATTTCTCCTAATGGAAGTGTTTTGGGCCATTGTAGCACCGGTCGGCCACCGCATCATGCTGCTCTGAAATGATTCAATAAGGATGTTCATGTTTAGCACACCAGCAAATCAGCCTCCTTCACAAAATGATAATAGTAAGCATGTGTGTGTGCTTTCCACAGGCCTTTGGGGACAATGTTTCACATGACCTTTAACCCCATGCAGCCAAAAGCATAGCTATCAGCAGTACCTGCTTTTGCCAAGGTCAGACAGTAGATGTGGAGCCGCTCCACCGCAGCAGCAGCTGAGAGAAATCTCTCATACGACAGCTTAATAATGGTAATTGTTTGGATGAAATGCTTTAACAAGCTGCTTTCCAGACCAACACACTCTCACTCCATAAACGTCCAGGAGCGACGCTTGGTCAGGGTCCCGAGGCGTGCAGTTGGGACGCTCCGAGGCTCCTTCAGCTTCATAAACAGACGCAAATAGCTTTCAACTGATTGCAATGTATTCCCATCTGCGGCGGGATTTGACGCTCATGGAAGCACGGCATTCGTTTGTGTCGGCGGCTGTTAAAGGCAATGTGAGCGTCCATTCCCATTGGATAACGGAGAATTGTACACCCGGAAGTAAGTATTCCCCTTACTGTCGATTGATTTGACAGTGATATCTCCACTACTCATCAACTCAAAAACACCAGATTATCCTTGTTAATTAAACGACATTGATAGGTTTTAGTGTGTGTACAATGCTTTTGTCACGTTTTCCCCTTCAATTCTGAGAAACAAGTCGTTTTCTATGAGTTTTGGATGGCCGAAGACATTACATTACCCACAATCCTCTGTACCAACCATAGACTGTATACAAAAATTAAATAATACATTATTCCGAGTGTGCTTGCTTTTCTCTTTGAAAGTCATCACATAACGGCATTGTAATACACGTTTCGGCTGCATTAAATATGACATATCTGCCGTAATATATAAGCAATTAAACAACATCTTACATTTCTTTTCACACAATACGTCTCCTTGCAGTATCAACACTAATTCGGCTGACTTTTATATTTGATCCAATTGGTAGATAGGCTGTATTTACGCCATAACGGTGCACAGCTGATAGAAAGGGACACCTACTGGTTAAAGCACGTTATTGCATTTTATAATTTTATTATTAGATATTAATAGGAGGATGTGCAAAACAGACAAACTAATAAGGCTTTATTTAAACATTAAAGAATACTTTAGGTTAAGGTCTTCTTTTGAATAAGAAAAAAGCTTTGGGGGTATAGAAGATGAATATGGAGGGATGAAACCCTCTTTGATGGTCACACATGCAGAGCACACAGCACACACAGTGACATTTGTATCTACAGATAAATATTAGGCCTGACAAAGTACTTAACGTCTAATATATTGCTTTCCTGCAATGTTAACTATGTTTAAGCACTTATTTTAACTGATATTATACATATGTATTATACTCTTATAAGATGTATGTAGATAGTATAAGAAATGTGCAGAATATGACAATGTAATGGTGGAGGTACACACATATTGATAGATGTCTTGTAATGCACAGTTGAGGAACCTGCGACCCAAGTTTTTCATTCATTGCATAACTACACCGTAGTTGTGTATAATATGATATGTCAATAAACCTTAGAAAATATTGAAATCTTGAATGGGATGTGCAAAATAGTCATTATATACAGTCTTTAATTAACTATTAGTAGAGAATAACGACGAGTAAAGAATATACTTTATAGGGATCCTATTAATATCTAATAATACAATTATAAAATGCAATAACGTGCTTTAACCAGTAGGTGTCCCTTTCTATCAGCTGTGCACCGTTATGGCGTAAATACAGCCTATCTACCAATTGGATCAAATATAAAAGTCAGCCGAATTAGTGTTGATACTGCAAGGAGACGTATTGTGTGAAAAGAAATGTAAGATGTTGTTTAATTGCTTATATATTTAAGATCCACGTCAAGTTTTCAGTTTTGGCGGCAGTTCCTGTTTGTCTAGAAGTCTTGTCATTAGGGCTCTATAAATAGAGTTAACTACGGCAGATATGTCATATTTAATGCAGCCGAAACGTGTATTACAATGTCGTTATGTGATGACTTTCAAAGAGAAAAGCAAGCACACTCGGAATAATGTATTATTACTTTTTTTTATACAGTCTATGGTTGCTACAGAGGATTGTGGGTAATGTAATGTCTTCGGCCATCCAAAACTCATAGAAAACGACTTGTTTCTCAGAATTGAAGGGGAAAACGTGACAAAAGCATTGTACACACACTAAAACCTATCAATGTTGTTTAATTAACAAGGATAATCTGGTGTTTTTGAGTTGATGAGTAGTGGAGATATCACTGTCAAATCAATCGACAGTAAGGGGAATACTTACTTCCGGGTGTACAATTCTCCGTTATCCAATGGGAATGGACGCTCACATTGCCTTTAACAGCCTCCGACACAAACGAATGCCGTGCTTCCATGAGCGTCAAATCCCGCCGCAGATGGGAATACATTGCAATCAGTTGAAAGCTATTTGCGTCTGTTTATGAATCTGAAGGAGCCTCGGAGCGTCCCAACTGCACGCCTTGGGACCCTGACCAAGCGTCGCTCCTGGACGTTTATGGAGTGAGAGTGTGTTGTCCAGACCATCAATATTCTGTTTATTTCTGTAACCACATTTTTGTATCTATTACTGTAAGGGGAAACTTAAATGATCCCTTTGGGGAAATTGTGTTTACTGCAATAATAAACAGTCTCAACAAATAGCAGTGTTTCCCACAGATCTGAAATATGCTTGGGGGGGTGGTGGTAGCGGGGTGGGGGTTTGAGAGTGACGTGCCTTTGTGACGTGCTACAACATTAACATTAACCTTTCTGTTGGTCGCTTGTTAGCAGACCCTTCACGCGATGGCAGAGCGAACAGGTACAGTTTTGAGATTTCTTCAAATGCCGTTGCCATGACAACACAATGCTCGCCATGAAACACGTTTTTCTCATAACTTCAGTGAAAATGCTTCAAACGGCCCAAAACTTCACAGGTTTGGTAACGATGCAGCCATCAACGCATCTAAGCGTATTATGGGGTGTCATCAAATGCTGTTGCCATGGCGACAGATCATTCACCATCAAGTTAGTTCAAAAGTTTGCAGTTCAAATATTCTACTGCTTTTCCAAGCCTTTTTACTTTCTTTTCTTCACTCATCACACATTCAAGCCCCCAGTGTTCATGTATCATTTCAATCTAATTTCTTCACTTTCTTCTTACACATTACATTTCAGCATAGCAGTTTAGCGTCAGCTTTTCAGCATAAAGCATTCCCACTAGCAATTTCTTCAGGAATTGCATTCTCTAGTTTAAATCTACTACCCACAAATAAACATATGGACATGGGTTACTATTTAAAAAAAACATTTTTTTTTATTTATTTTGGAGTTAAATGCATCAATCTGGTGCATTTTGAGGGGAAAATAAAGAGACTAGATCTATGGAAACACCTATATGAAACAGAACTGTATACATTTCAATCATCATAAGAGTATGGCCATAACCAATAACATACCATATCCAATATGAAAAAACACTGAAACTTGTTTATTCATTTATTTTTGGTTCATTTATAGTTGTGAGTGTGTCTGGGCTCCTGAATCAGCCTCTCCTGTCTCCCTCCTCTCCCTCCTCTCTTCCCTTCTCCTCTTTGAGGCAGAAGCAAAGACTAGTTTTAGCTCTCAACAAGTATCTTACCTTTTTTCACCTACTTCACTTTTTTATTTTTTATTCATGCATATTTTACGAATCACTACCCCCTCAAATGGAAATATGTATTTACATAAATGGTGACCAAACCGTTTGAGACCCACTGAGAACTTAGACTAAGTTAACTATCTAAACACTCAGAGAGTCCTTTACCTCACCTGAGCTGAGGTTATCCCGAGCTTGAATGACACACATGCGGCTTTCACACCAGCGCTTTAGCTAGAGCTTTTCTGGTTCAGCTCCGGTTTCCCTTTTCTGCTCCCGCTCTGTTCACACCGCCCAGAGCCAGACTGGTGCTGCCGCTGCTGCTTCATGACGTCACCGTTTACATCGCTGATTTGCTCCCCAACGGCGCTCACAACAACAACGGGGGACTGCGTCGGGTCGATGATCGTGTTGCTTTTAATCATACTAAGCCAGATTAAATTAAATAACGACTTCTCCAACCTTATACTTTTCTCCAGAGTGCCGTGGTTCATTGTTTATTAATGTGTTTCAGCGGCATTTACCGACCGCTGCAGTGCTGGCTGCTCTTCCACGGGAGTGTATTCTCCCGTTAGCTCCGGGTTAGCTCACACGGCTCTAAAGTATTCACTGTCTGACTGTCACACAAGCAGCTGATACATATCCCCAGTTCCCCTTAAGTGAATGTGTGTCAGTCTGAATTGACGCTGTTTGGCATCACAACGCTGTTATGAAAGTTTCTCTGGTATAAAATGGGTGATGTTAGCATAGCAACCGAAGCTAAACTGACTACTTGCTAAGCCGTTTTCTACAGGCACATGGGAAACCCCCCGGTCCTCCCGATGGCCAGTACGGGACTGGGTACAGGAGGCGTAGAGCGAGGGATCATTGTCCACAAGTTAATCTATCGCAGATGGCGTTGTGGTCGCGGACGGAAAAAAAAGCCCGCCCAAGTATAGTCTATGTGTGGGAAACCCTGAATAGTGTTGCCTCATTCCTTCCCCCCCACCCTGCCTCCCTGCTGCTGCACAGACAACCAATGGGAGACAGATTTTGTGGACTCACAAAACATTCAGTTCCTTTTTTATACTCAAATGAGCTCTGTGGTATTGTTGTCAACTGGCTGCTCTCAGTTTAATCCACAATACATTTTACAATTCATTGTCTATGGAGCCGTTAAAGACTTTGTGTTTTAGCACTCTACTTTTTGGTTTTCCTAGATAATTGTCCATGTTAACTAGCATATTTAAAATATCTTGTCATCATATATGAATTTTGAAAATGGTCGTAGTTCCACCCTTTAAGTAATGAATGGGAAAAAGTATTTTTGGGCCAGTGTGTGTCACTTCACAGCCCACAGCTGCAGGAGATTCTGTGAAACACATTCTAATGGGAAATGTACTCAGCTAATGGGATGCACTTTCTGAGTAGCTTGTGTTCCTTAATGTCACAAGATCGAATACACTGTGAGAAAACATGAGCGATACATGATGTCAGTTTGGTTTTACTGTAAGTGGAAGGTGCATTATAATGACAGTAAATCACACTGAAATAAAGTAGACGCTCTAGACAAAAGACAAAATGTTATCCCTGTTAAAACATACTCTCTAATGTCCTAAACAGTAAAGTCAATTTTATTTTGGATAAAAACTAAAAACATCCTATCTATTGTCGGCAATAAAAGTTGATACCCTATCAACTACATGTGAACTCTGGGATAAAACAAGGCCCTCGTAATAAATATGGATGAAGCACTGTGACGTTTTAATCATGTTTTTTTTTCTGCTCATTAATGCTGATCATAAACCTCCTCCGCCTCCCTCTGTATTTAACCAGACTTTGGAAATGTCACCAAAGTTCCCTCTTGACACAAAGACGCTTGGCAACAAGCATTTCCCCAAAACAGATCTGTGATGCAATGCCTGCTCAAATCTCCATGTGAGCTGCAGTGCTGGATAGATTGAAGCAACTCCGACCTGTTTTTTCATGTTTTTTAAATGTCAAGTTATACTGGATTGGACACATTTGGCATAACTACTCCGAACAGATCAGCTCAATAAAATCAAAGTAAATCCTCACGTCTCTACCTTTTTGAAACAAAACCTTTTTCTCACAATTTTTCTGAGGGCTCCCCTCTGAAGTCAGTCCCAGGCTGAAGTCCAATAGTCCATTTAGCTTAGTAACCTTTCTAACGGAGTGAAATGACCCGGAAGTCCCTCAGTGGCAGCCATGATAAGTGCCGTTCGAATTCTCTAGATGATAGGAAAGGAGGTTTCAAACTTCCTTTATAACCTCCTTTAGCTTAGGAACCACTGGACCTCCCTAACCGAAAGGAGAGGAGAAAATGCTGCCCCACAATGCCTTGCGGCCGCAGCATTTGCCGTCACACAACAGTCGGCCGTTCACGGAAACAACCGATTATGACCGAGAAATTATATCATGAAATTTACGGTGCTTATTAAGCTTTTTAAAACGTATGTGGTAAGTTGCCAAAGTGCTTTGTTTTGAACATTCATCAGTATTATAATCAAAAAGAGAAATATGAACGTTAGTTTTTACTGAAATGATCAAATAAAGTCAACATTTCACAGTCTTTACTGAGCTGTGTGGGGTTTGTTCAACTTTTAAAAGATGTTTGAATGGTGATATACACAGTGATAGATGTTAAGGACTAACGTTTATAATAAATACATTTGTATTGATTTTAAGATCTTTTCATAGTTCATGCAATCATACGTATTGGGATCATTTGTATTAATGTGGACCGGAGGGAGAGGGTAACGAGCATAAGTTTCACTTTCCTTTTTTATTTCAATTCCAACTTTGGTCATGAAGAATATGTTTCTCTGTTGTCCCCGTTCATAAAGCATAAAACAACAGCATCAGAGCACGGTGCAGAGTCTCTAGATGAGTTTACAGTAGTCCCTCGTTCTTATTAAACATCCATGTTGTAGTCCGCTGTTTAGAAAACTGTAGTTTCCATAGTTTCCCCACCGCAGCAGACGCACATTTATGATGTCCGCTGGCGCATCATAAACACGTCGGATAGTGAAAGTGCAGTCGGATTCTCTAAAGTACCGCAGTCTCTTCTCCTAAGTCCTTTTGAATTCTCCTATCTACTATCCCTAAACCCCGTGACGTTTCACACAGAGGTCAAGGAATAGACGATAGGGTTAGACGTTAGGAGCTGATTTTTGGAGTATTCGACAGCAACCCGTGTCTGAGCTCATGAGTGTGAATGTGGAAATGTGTCATCACACTGCTGCCCTTGTCTAAAGGATTTTCATGCTGTGTCCTTCCCAACATAATGATTTTTTCCCCCTTTTCTGAACACGATGAAATCATCCCTCCTCTCTCAGACTCAGCAGCATATTGGGTGTGTTGTTCTCTGTGGTGTGTGTGTGTGTGTGTGGGGGGGGGGGGGGTAATGTAGCTTCACTGGGTCAACACTCCCATTGATCCCTCTTGGATCTCCATGAGGCTGATGAGGTGTTTCATTACATCTTCTTAGGAGCCTGTGTGACTTCAGCCAGGAGAAACGTAGCAGTCCTACTCCCTCTGTGCTGCAGGTTTGGAGGAATGAAGCAGAGGCAGCACTGGGATTTTAGTTTAACAGTTAATCAATTGACTATGAGTTATGGGAATAGGATTAAACCACAGTGAATCATTCTCCAACTCTACATAACTGACGATATATGTACATCATTTATCAGGTCAATGAAAAGAAAGTCTCCAATGGGATGATAATGCTTTGTGTGTGTCTGCTAGTTTGAGTGTCCCTGTCTCCTAGTGTCCAAAACATAATAAAAGTAACAAGAAGAGTCAGTCTGTCTGTCTGTCTGTCTGTCTGTCTGTCTGTCTGTCTGTCTGTCTGTCTGTCTGTCTGTCTGTCTGTCTGTATATATCAATGCTTTCACTAGTTGGGTGTAGGAGCCAATTAACACTGTGGGTATAAAGGTAGGAACCTATGTTTGTGGTTAGAGGTTCCGCCGGCCATACAGTTTTTGACCACACACACGGAGCACACACACAAACACGGGATTACAAACATTTGCAAAAGGTATTGTGTGAACCGTAATATCGTGTATGGTGAAAGATAGAAAGAAGCAAGTTAAATGGAAACCAGTGAAAAGGAAATAAATGGACTGTATCGAACTGGAAACTTTGTTTCAGACTTTTATTCAGCAGCAAACTTTGTGTGCGTCAATTACGCCAACATAGCAGATCTTCAGAAGCTTAAAGCGTTGGTTTAGCCTCTACACTGGGTATAGCATAAGTAATGGGGAGCACGCATAACAACAAAAATAAAAAACAAGTTATTTTTTGTATGCATTAATGATATATTATCATATAATCAAATTAAGATTACATTTTTCAAGTAATCATAATAATTAGATTTGTTATTAAAGATTACTGGTTGATTATTGGTCCACTGATCCTAGTTGATTCTATAAAAACCCTTGGAGGATTATATTGTGTGCATTTTCTTTCTGAATGGTTAGCATACTGCTCTTAACTGCTTTTTGATCTCCCTGTAAAACCAGTGTTGTTGCCACAACTCAACTCAACACCTGCCCTTTACCTATGGTAGAACAAATACGATTGGAAATAGGCCTACAGCAGATTTGATTGGTTAATATTTGGTCTTGCTTCCTTTTTAACAGAAAATTAAGAGAACATATTAAATAGATGTAAGGGAATGTTGCTGTATTAGGCCCATTGTTTATGTTAAACTATGTTATCTTTGGTAAGATGTAAAAATGTGTCAGTAACATGGTGCAAGAACAGTTTAACTATCATAATTCACGCAAATGTTTGGTTTCATAATCAGTATGTAACATGAACATAGAGTGTGTGTTGGCTTTGTTTCCTGGCTGAAGAGCTCTGAGGCATGTTGAAGAAAGTTGTGGGAATGTGAGTGTTCAGGCCTCTGGTGTTACTTGCACTCACTGAGGACAGCAGTTTTAATAAGTGAAGAAAGAAATTTGAGCAGTGTGAGTGTAATAACCCCTGATGTGATCTGACTGAATTTCAGATTTAAAAAAACTGATTCCATGCTGTTTCCACTTTTCACATGACGCGTTAGCTCTGAGAAAATAACCTTTTGCTGAGTGCAGTCGTTATTTATTTGTTATTGTCAGGTCAGTTCTGCTGAAACAGCAGGGGTCCTGATCTCTGAGTCTCAAGTGAGAGCTGGTAGTCATCACAGCAGAGGAATGTGTGTTTGTGTTTGGAAGTGAACTGGGATCCAAAACTGGCAGGAAAATCTGGGGGCAGTTGGCCGGGTGCCAGGCAGAGGCTGAGCATGGGCAGAGTTCGCAGCAGGGGAACTCTGGGGGGCGGGCCAAAGGGTGGCGAGACCACTCTGGAGGACGGCAGGACCCCTCTGGAGGCTGGAGAGACAGCATCGGGAGAACAAGGGTAACAGGACGGAACAGGAGCTGGAGTCCGCGGGACCCGGGGACGGGACAGGAAACATGGCTGCGGGGGAGACTGTCAGCCCGACAGCCGAGCCTATGGGTTCGGCTGCCGGGCTGACACCGGGTCACCGGGTCCCTCTATCCGCCATCTCGGATCTGCCGTATAGGCAGTATTCTCCAGGAACTTCCGGAGATCATCGGAAAGGCAGCCGCCTAATGAGATCTCCCCGTTCCCCCGGTTCAGGAGAGCTCTCCTCCGGATGACATAAAAAAGCTGTATAAGCGGCTGCCTCATAGCCTATCGGTTATTAGGCAGCAGGGCTCGCGGCACAAACCGGCTGTCTTTAAAACCTGTCGGTTGATTAGACAGCACGGGCTTGTTTCCTATGTCACAGATATGCCTCCACACACCTCCGCTCATTCCTCAAGCGGGTTTGAGCGTGAACGCGCCTCAATGTCCGGTTTACGAGCCTTCTCTTAAACGGAGACATGATGAGAGCCGCTGTGACAATACAACGTGTGGAGGTGCATAAGCCAGCTGGGGTTAACCGGTCGGTTAACAGACAGCGGGGCTCGCCGTTTGAGCCGGCTGTAACCTGTCAGTTAGCAGGCAGCAGGGCTCGCGGCACAAGCCATGCTGTATTTAACCAGGCGGTTATTAGATAGCAGGGCTTGACGTTTAAACCTGATGCTCCTAACCTGTCGGTTAGCAGGCAGCACGGTTTTTTCCTCTGTCCCAGATGTGCCTACTACACACGGTCGTAATGAGCCCAGGGCTGTTATTACGCACTGTGTGAATAGCACTGCACACACCTCGCTCATTCCTCAGCAGGGTTGAGCGGGAACGCGCCTCAATGTCCAGTTTACGAGCCTTAACACTCCTAAACAGAGACAGGGTGAGAGCCGGTGTGAGATGCAGCGTGTGGAGGCCCCCTCCGGCTCTGACGTGGCTCGTCACCATGACAACCACAGCACTTTCCAGAGCATGTCGCGCGCTCTCAGAGTATTACTCAGAGGGCGGCGCGTGTGTTCGGTGGACAGATGGTTAATATTATGCAGCAAGGCCCACCGGGTAAGCCGGCTGCCCCTAACCTTTCGGTTATAGGCAGCATGGATCGCTGCATAAATCTGCTGTCTTTAAAAACTATTGGTTTTTAGGCAGCTCGGTTTTTCTCCTCTGTCCCAGACCTACCTCCTACACACGGTTGTAATAAGCCCACGAGTGCCATTATTACAGGGTGGACAGCGCTGCACACACCTCCGCTCATCCCTTAGGGGTGTTGAGCGTGAACGCACCTCAAGGTCCGGTTTACGAGCTTTCTCCTAAACGTGACATAAATGAGAGTCTGTGTGAAATGCAGCGTCTGGAGGACTCTGGCGTGGCTCGTCACCATGACAACCACAGCACATCCAGAGCAGGTTCGCGCGCTGAGTGGACGGCGCTTGTGTTCGATGGACAGAGGGAAGTACTGTAATATGCAGCAAGGCTCCCCGGTTAAGCCGGCTGCCAATATCCTATTGGTTACTTGGCAGCATGGCTCGCTGCTTAAGCCGGCTGGGTTTTTTAACTTATCAGTTAATAAAACAGCAGGGCTTACTATTCAATTCGTCTACCTTAAACCGTACGGTTATTAGGCAGCACGGATTTTTCCTCTGTCTCAGACGTACCTCCTACCCACGGTCGTAATGAGCTCACGCCCCCCAGGTGTCATGCTCACTAGGTACCCATCTCCCTCTGGCCCTCAAACAGCAGAGAGCGGACGCTCTCGCTGCTGCTGCTGCGGTCGAGGATGATTGGGCAGTCCAGGAGGTTTACTCCGTGGACGAAGCCTTGAGTCCTGGGTCCGAGTGGAGGGCACAAGTCGGATGACTACGCCCCCTCCATTAATGGATCAAAGGGGCCATTATTACGCCTCGTGGGGACAGCACTGCACACCTCCGCTCATCCCTTAGTGGTGTTGAGCGTGAACGCACGGTTTACGAGACTTCTCCTAAAACGGCGACATAATGAGAGCCTGTGTGAAATGCAGTGTGTGGAGGGCTCTGGCGTGGTTTGCCACCAACCACAGCACATCCAGAGAATGTACACCCGGCGCTATCAGAGTATTACTCAGGGTGGCGGCGTGTGTGTCTGATGGACAGATGGATAAGAGGCGGATGGGCAGAGGGTAGTCTCTGCAGTTCGCCTCTCCCCCCCGCAGTTCTACGGGATAACAGGGAACCCTGTCATCCCAGGAACAGTGTCTCGCGCTCCGTGCAGAACGGCAGGAACTCTGTTAAAGGAAGCCTTTTTCCAGGGTTCCTCAAGGGGAAGAAAATCAGGGGTTTTTACTCCCGCTATTTTCTGGTCCCGAAGGAGACGGGGCGGGGGGAATGAGACCCATCCTCGATCTGTCAGTGTTCAACAAGGGAATGGCCTTTTCCCATGCTGACGATCAAACAGGTGCTGGAGCATCTGTCAAGCCTGGGTTTTCATTATCAAATGGAAGAAGAGCTGTCCTCTTCCCTCCCAGGTTATTTAACTGGGAGTGGAATTGAACTCAGCCCGCATGAGAGCGCGACTCTCACGGCGGAGAGGGGAGAAAGTGACAGCTCTCCTCCGGCGCGTCACACCGCGCGGGGCGGTGACAGCCCTCTCCGTGATACAGTTTTTAGACATGATGTCAGCTGGTCACGTGGTGATCGCCCTGGGTCTCCTTCACTTGAGGAGACTCCAGACAACCTGGTCTCACCAGAATGCGTGACTCCACCACGACTCCTTAACACCGCATTGCGTGGTGGAGTCACGAACTTTGCTACATTTACGTGTCTGCACCACGCAAACAACCCCAATGTAAAGTGAATGAGGCTCCTTTGTCGTGGTGCACACACGCATTTCTACAACGTCCAGCAGTGAGCTTTTATTCTATAAAACGTTTTTAAAATCTACTTTATAGCTTGTAGTAACTCACAGGAGGCTTCTTTTATTTTATTTGTATTCATAATAATTTTTATTTTTCGTCAGAATGTATTATGGTGCATTATTCACCAATGTTTGTTCTCAAAAAACAATGCATTGTGTGTAATACAACTGTGATTTTTATTAAATTAGTTCGTTTTTAAGGAAGGCCAGAGCTTCAGCTGTGTCAAAGAGATTGTTCCCTTTAGTTAACGTTATTTAAAAGATAATTATATTCCTATTTGATTAAGTCCCCTTTATTGTATTACGGACCCAAAGAGCTGAGCGTCCATTCCCATTGGATAACAGAGCATTTGACACCCGGAAGTAAGTATTCTCCTTACTGTCCATTGATTTTATTTACAGTGATATCTGCACTACTCATCAACTCAAAAACACCAGATTATCCTTGTTAATTACACAACATTGATTGGTTTAAATTGTGTACAATGCTTTTGTATTTTCCCCTTTCGATTCGGAGAAACAAATATTTGTTCGTCGTGTGTGGATGGCAGAAGGCACTACACTACCCAGAATCCTCAGCTATGGGACTACACCATGTGCTTAGAACGTGTCCTACCCCCCCTTAGGTCACAGGCTCCTCCAACAGTGCAACACAATAAAACAGATAGGCGACACAGAACAAATAGTGCAAGTAAATACAAAAAGAAAAATAGTAAAATAGTAAAAAGTGAAATAGTGCAATAAGAGTCTATATACAAGTGATTGGAATATGATATATTAGATAAATAATTTCTAAGTAGCAGCCAGATGAATGTTATGGATGTTGTTTCTAAGTTCAGGTGTTTAATAGTCTTATGGCCTGTGGGATGAAACTGTCCCTGAGTCTGGTGGTTTTAGTCCGGATGCTGCGGTACCGCCTGCCAGACGGCAGCAGACAGAACAGTTTGTGGGGTGATGGGGGTCTTTTATAATCCTGAGGGCTTTCTTTAAGGTTAACCTGGTATTTTTATTCCACTACATTTATTTTAGTTACTTTACAGATTTGGATTAATGATGTGAAATATAAACAACCCTTAAATCAGACTTTAGTTACACCTGAGTAAAATTCTGTGAATTCAGCCAACAATCAGGCGAGATATTTGGTAGTGGGTGCTTGAGAAGACTAAATATGTATCTGCAGATCCCTAAAGCACATTCATTACTCGTTATTCTCTACTAATAGTTAATTAAAAACTGTATATAATGGCTATTTTGCACATCCCTTTCAAGATTTTCTAAGGTTTATTGACATATCATATACACAACTACGGTGTAGTTATGCAATGAATGAAACACTTGGGTCACAGGTTCATCAACAGTGCATCACAAGACATCTATCGATATCTGTGTACCTCCACCATTAAACATATTCTGCACATTTCTTATACTATCTACATACATCTTATAAGAGTATAATTAATATGTATAATATCAGTTAAAATAAGTGCTTCAACATAGTTAACATTGAAGGAAAGTTGATTGTCAAGTTCCAAAACAAACCATGCAATATATTAGACGTTAAGTACTTTGTCAGGCTTAATATCTGTAGATACCCCCAAAGCTTTTTTCTTATTTAAAAGAAGACCTTAACCTAAAGTATTCTTTCATGTTTAAATAAAGCCTTATTAGTTTGTCTGTTTTGCACATCCTCCTATCAGGCACTAAACTGTTTTATTGTAGAGATCACTTACAGTATCTTCTTGATATTTTCTATTCTATATTATTTATATCATTGACCTTCCACTTTCCCACTATATTAAGAGTATGTACTCTTAATATTTAAATGTTTTCATCAAATATAACACATTCAAAAGTGCTTTACAAAAATGAAAGACATTAAGAAAAAGGCATTTTAAAACAGTCAATAAAAAGCAACCCAATCTACCTGCATTACTCTAAACGTGTAATAACGTGCTTTAACCAGTAGGAGGTGCGGGTTAAAAAGCTGTCAAGTTTACAGTGTTAACAAAATAAAATATACTGCTGTTTCTGGTTTAGTTTACGACGGATATATTCTGTTATTGTTTTGATATTTGTAACACAAAAGCGATGTAAAAAACCCACAGCAACACAGAAAAGATGGTCTTAACATGACCCAGCGGTCTAGTAGTTAATAAAAAACAATAATATCAAAACAAATTATTACTACTAACTTTATTGTGAAATTAAAATAGAACGGTAAAAGAATAGTTTCCGGTCCATTCTGAGGCCCGATCTCTGTAGATAAATAAAGAACTACGACAGATGTGTAATGTTTAATGCAGCCAAACCATTCATTACAATGCATTCATGTGATGACTTTCAAAGAGTAAAGCAAGCACTGCTGAATAAAGTATGATTTGATCTTTGACGAAACGTTTTTTTCATTGGAATGCAGTTGGAGGTCAACCAATCACAGAGCTTGAGGCAAAGCGGAACAATAGCTGAGGATTCTGGGTAGTGTAGTGTCTTCTACCATCCACACACTCCGAAAACATATTTGTTTCTCCGAATCGAAAGGGGGAAAATACAAAAGCATTGTACACAATTTAAACCAATCAATGTTGTGTAATTAACAAGGATAATCTGGTGTTTTTGAGTTGATGAGTAGTGCAGATATCACTGTAAATAAAATCAATGGACAGTAAGGAGAATACTTACTTCCGGGTGTAAAATGCTCTGTTATCCAATGGGAATGGACGCTCAGCTCTTTGGGTCCGTAATACAATAAAGGGTACTTAATCAAATAGGAATATAATTATCTTTTAAATAACGTTAACTAAAGGGAACAATCTCTTTGACACAGCTGAAGCTCTGGCCTTCCTTAAAAACGAACTAATTTAATAAAAATCACAGTTGTATTACTTACAATACATTGTTTTTTGAGAACAAACATTGGTGAATAATACATTCTGACGAAAAATAAAAATTATTATGAATACAAATAAAATAAAAGAAGCCTCCTGTGAGTTACTACAAGCTATACACAGTGGCGTCTTTATATGTACAAAAGTGGTGGGGCACAAAAAACTTAGATGTCTATATATAAGCTTCTGCAGTGACGTGCAGTGAGGTTCATGGCTGGTGAGGCACTGGCACTGACTCTTCAGGTTTACAAATATTATATTTTGACCTAAACCAAAATATAATATTATTTTCAAAAGCTTTTTTTGTCTGATGCTTCGATTAATTTTAAACAGACAGTTCAACAAAAGGATACCCAAAAAATGTAATTTGATCATTTAAATATTGAATTGTTCTCTCTAAGTAAGATCCCATTTTTAAAAAATTGCGGTCTTACCTTGACTTGAAGATGAAGTCCATTTGCCTATCCTTCTGGACAAAAAATTCTATAACTTTTTTGTAAAAGTCCTCCTTATCATCTTGTAGTTTCAAAAGTCTATCATAAATCTAATCGATAGATTTATGATTCGAAAATGATAAAAGTAGGGTAGACATGTGGATATTATCCGGCTGAACAAAACGTGCATTTATCTAACAGGTACGTTTCCCACAGATCTTATTTCAAGCTATTTTCTAAAATCCTATAGAGAAACCTCATTGCTTTTTTGCAGCTTACTTCCTGGTTTTAGGACGCGTCACTGCAGCTCTCGTCTCCTCTTATTATACATCCATGCTCTTCACACACCACACTTTTCGCGGCACACGTACTTACAGCCAATCAGCTCTGAATGATGTGAGATGACGTATGGTGGGGATGGCAGCTTTGTGCCCCTATGGTGTTTTTTTTTTTGCCACACACATTACATTGAAAAATACTCTGAGCATGCGCAGTGTAGTTTTTACAGTCACCGTTCACTTTGACAGTGAAAGGGTGGGGCATGATCAGGTTTTGTCCCACATGGCTCAAAACGGCACTGTAGACACTAATTAGAAGAACACAGACTAAAACAGCAATGCACAGACGAATCAGATGATTAAACATGACCTTAACATATATTTTATATATTTTTTTATTTCTTTTTTTGCATCTCTTTCCATTTTTTGTAATCATTATGTGTAATACTTTCTGCTGACACTAGGTGGGGCTGTGCCCCACCTGCCCCTAATGACCAGTCGCCACTGGCTATACAGTAGATTTTAAAAACGTTTTATAGAATAAAAGCTCACTGCTGGACGTTGTAGAAATGCGTGTGTGCACCACGACAAAGGAGCCTCATTCACTTTACATTGGCGTTGTTTGCGTGGTGCAGACACGTAAATGTAACAAAGTTCGTGACTCCACCACGCAAAGCAGTGTTAAGGAGTCGTGGTGGAGTCACGCATTCTGGTGAGATCAGGTTGACTCCAGAGGTGGTTTATTCGCCTGCGCATCGACCCTGTGCGTCAGAGGAGACGCATGGTGTACATTCCTCCTTCCGTGGGTTTGGTTTTAACCTATTGGAAAAATCTCCACGTCTTGTCAGTGGGGGTGCCCCTGAGCAGAGTGATGTCACACACCGCAGTGTTCACAGACGCATCTCTCGCAGGCTGAGGAACGTGCATGTCGCAGGCAGGGGGGGGACAGTGGCCAGTTCATATGTCTCTCCATATAAACGTGCTGGAATTACTCTCCGTATGGAGAGTAATCCAGCATTTTTTCGCCCTGTTGCGGTACAATCAACATGTGTTGATTCGAACAGACAACAAAGCAGCGGCGGCCTACATAAATCGCCAGGGAGGTGTACGATCAGCGCAGCTGCTTCACACACCAGAGCATCCTACACAGCCAAATGGACAGCGTTCCGTTTGACATGTAGGGAAAAGCCTGGACCCCGTTACGGTCACCCTGCCTCACGTGCTGTCGTTCCTCCAGCTGTTGCTGGACAGGAACTGGCTTATAGCACGGTCAAAACATATGCTGCTGCCATTTCATCTTGCCACATAGGTTTGGTGTCAGCACGGTGTTAGTCACCCTCTGACAAAACGTTTTCTACAGGGAGTACAAAGACTCAGACCTGTGTCACGCGCTTTGGCGCCTCAATGGGATTTGGCTTTAGTGTTACGCGCACTGAGAAAAGCTCCATTTGAACCTTTAGATCAGGTCCCCCTAAAAGTTCTTGTCAGCCAAAGTAGCTCTGCTCTTGGAGTGATTTGTCTGCTCTCTCTGTGGCTCCGTCATGTCTCCAGATCCAAGGAGATGGCAGCTTAGCTGTTTTGCGCCCTAGCCTGGTTTTTATGCCAAAAATTATCACAGGTCTCTTTTTTAGATCAAGAGTGATAACTTTGGAGGGTTTTTTTCCTCCTCCTCACACATCAGAGGAGGAAGCCACATCTCATCTCCTCCGTCCCGTGCGCGCGCTGTCATGCTATAAGGCATGCGCGGCTGTGTTGCGCAGTTTCCAGCGTCTGTTTGTGCATTACAGAGAGCGCTCAATGGGGCAGCCTCTGTCTGCACAACGCCTGTCACACTGGCTGTGTGAGGCTGTGTCACAGGCGTATGTCTCCTCTGGGGCGGATCCTCCGGAGAACATCAAGCGCACGGCACCAGAGGAATTGTATCAACCTCTATGGTGTTGCACGGAGGACCGACAGTGGAAGACATTTGCACTGCTGCATCTTGGTCTTCCCCCTGTTCTTTTATTCGTTTTTATTTGAGGGATGTCTCCCATTCCTTTCTGACACACTCAGTACTGAATGTCCTGTCAGAGTGAGTAATGTCGGGGACACAACTGTGTGCCCTCTCTCCTGCCTGTCGGCACTCAGAGAGCTGCCCTGTTTCCTCTCTTTTTTCGTTGTAACAAGTGGGACTTTGGTCTCTACTTTTTATAAACGACAGGTATTCACCTTCATTCCCTCATGGAGAATATTCATTTTAAATGCTACATTTCCAGGGACTGTGATGCTCCATTACGCATGGCGCAATGGACATGGGTTATTAAATTGAGTAGGTATGTTTTTTGTGCTCCTGGTAACGGACGGACCAGTGGGGCGTGGACTACATCCTGCTTCGCCCTTAACCCAATAGCGATAGCCTTAGAGGGCGAAGCCTTATACGAAATAGAACTGGGGTTACGTATTGTAACCCAGCTTCTATGAGTATAGGCGCAGCCCTCTAAGGTTCGGGCCCCACTGGCTCCGTGAATAGCTGAAGAAAAGCTGTTGGCGTGGGAGCAGATGGTCGGGCCTACTTCCTATTTATACGGAAGTGAGGCCGTAGGTGGGGCCCACGTCATAGGTGGGCGTGGATTAAGTCTGTCAGTGCTGCACACGTGCAGTGGGATTACCCAATAGCGATAGCCTTAGAGGGCTGCGCCTATACTCATAGAAACTGGGTTACAATACGTAACCCCAGATCTTTTGGCTCTGGGGATAAGTGAAAGTCTCTGAAACACAGCTGGAGTTTTGTTAGTGATGTTGGCATAAGAGTGCACGAATGGATTCATGTTGTTCACGATGTTGTACTCCCCACCCAACCAGAAAAACACCCATTGTGATGAACACAATTAACAATGCTATTATGACTTATCCCTAGGGGACCCCATAATTGCTTCGGCTTTGTTAATGACATTTCATCTATTTTATCCATGTTTGTGTCAGTTACAGAGTTTAAAATGATGAGTACAAAAATAACGTATACAAAAAATAATACAAACAAAACGTTGGACACTTTTTACAGGTGTAAAACAAAAAAATTGGTTTTCACTTTAGTGAACAATCTATAAAATCTAAAGACAATTCGTCTTTTGAGCTGTTTCTATCTCAATGTCTCTTGTTCTTATTTTTATTTATTGTTTTGTTCCAGCTCTGCCAAATCATTCCTAACTTCCGAGAGCTTTCTGGCAGGTGCCAGTGAAAGGTGACAATGTGTGAGGTGGTGCCAATTTGCTCCTTTTTTACCTTTTATCCGGAGCGTGTGTGAAGTTCGTTCAACAACTTCCCACGGTCCCGACCACCGGGGTTCAGCCCACTTTCTTTTGTGAACTTTCACCCTCACCCAATCACCTGGCCGAACAGGAGTCTCTTCTGGTGTCTCGTCTGGTGTCTCTGCAGTTCTCTGAACCTGTGTAGACAAAACTTGGATAATATTACTCAGAGCCCTGACATATTCATCCACTTCAATTTGTCTAATGTTTAAAACTGGACCACGCCCTTCTTCTCTAGGAGGCCCAGGCATTGGTCTACCAGTTAACAACTCATGGAGTGACAGATGTGTTTTAGCACTCTGTGAAGATCTCATTGACATGAGTGCCAAAGGCAAAGCATCAACCCAGTTTATTTTCGTACCAAAGGTTACCTTTGCAATCTTTCCTTTTAATGTTCGATTTGCTCGTTCTACGATACCCTGAGATTGTGGGTGGTACGCTGACCCAAACTTATGAATTATACCAAAATATAATTCTACTTCTTCCAAATTGTTGCTTGTGAAATGTGAACCATTGTCTGATCTTATTACCCTTGGGACTCCATATCGGGGTATAAGTTCTGTTTTGAGCCATTTGATGACTGTTTTCGCATCTTCTTTTCTACATGGAATGGCTTCAACCCATCTGGTATAACGATCAATCATTACCAAAATATATCTAAACTCTCTGACTACTTTGTCTGCTCCCATATCTGTATAATCAATACAAATTTCTTTAAATGGAGCTTCTGGGACTGGATATCTTCCCATTGGGCACTTGTATGCCTTCTTTACATTAAATGCATTGCAAGTGTAACAATCGCTTACAAAGTTTTCAACATGGCTTTCATATATGGATGCCACCACTGTTGTTCAATGTCTTTTGTTGTTCTTGCTTTGTCTACATGAGTGGGACCATGCGATTGCTCTATTAGCAGGTGGCATAACTTTGCAGGTGCGACTAAACGGCCGTCATAAGCCCGCCACAGGCCATCTACTTCCTTTGCACCCTTCAGACTCCATTGATTTTGCTCATACACTCCAGCATATTTCTGCATGTCTTTGATGTGTTCGGTGGTTAACTCTTCTTGGGTATTGTCTTTCGTGCCAACACCTCCTCACTCCCAGGTCGGCGTATGTTGACGTTATGTCAAGGTCCCCTGTGGTCTTTTTCCAACGCAAGGGGGGCGGCCCTTAGCGTACATTTTCAACTTTCCGGGATGTCCATAGGCTTCTTGAGATCGCGAGCGAATGCTTCCCGCCGCGGGCCATTCTCTGCTGAAGCATACGTTGCTGCATTGCATTAAAAACATTATGCTCTCTATATATTGTCTTTATTATGCTTTAAACAGTGTCTCGGGCTTTGGCTATAGGGCGGCTCAAAGTATTTTGTCCGGCCGTTGTGAAGACTGCTTTGTTTATTGTCCTTGTTTTTGTTTTAAATAAAGCATATTCAATCGAGACATGCCAAACAAGTGACGTCATATGACGCGTCGCATCTACGCACAGGGAGCAGGGAGACCCCGAGATCCGTATTCCCCGTATTTTTTAAATAAAGAGATTTTCAATCACGGGCGTGCATCAAACGTGTGACGTAATGTGGTATTAAAAGTATTAAAAGAGGTGAAAATCACTACAAGTCTGGGCATGTTGAGAGCTGTACATACACACACATTTCATAGTCTTATATTTCAACAGTTTTACGACAAACTGTGACTTTTTTGACATGGAAATGATTATTTAAGATTGACAAACATCATATGTGTAATTCGTGGCACAATTCAAACGGGATCGAAAGATAATCTTTCTCTCTCCATTGACTTCAATGCATACTTTTTCCGAAATAAGATCCCATGGAGGAACCCGGAAGTTTGACGGACATTACCCACAATCCTCTGTAGCAACCATAGACTGTATACAAAAATTAAATAATACATTATTCCGAGTGTGCTTGCTTTTCTCTTTGAAAGTCATCACATAACGGCATTGTAATACACGTTTCGGCTGCATTAAATATGACATATCTGCCGTAGTTAACTCTATGTATAGAGCCCTGATGACAAGACTTCTAGACAAACAGGAACTGCCACCAAAAATGAAAACTTGACGTGGATCTTAAATATATAAGCAATTAAACAACATCTTACATTTCTTTTCACACAATACGTCTCCTTGCAGTATCAACACTAATTCGGCTGACTTTTATATTTGATCCAATTGGTAGATAGGCTGTATTTACGCCATAACGGTGCACAGCTGATAGAAAGGGACACCTACTGGTTAAAGCACGTTATTGCATTTTATAATTTTATTATTTTTTTTTACGTTTGATGCGCGCCCGTGATTGAAAATCTCTTTATTTAAAAAATACGGGGAATACGGATCTCGGGGTCTCCCTGCTCCCTGTGTCACATGTTTGGCATGTCTCGATTGAATATGCTTTATTTAAAACAAAAACAAGGACAATTAAAGCTGCAAGCAGCGTTGAGCGGGTCTTCGACGCTCCGCAGGCTGTTGTTCGCACGTCGAGGTGTGTGTCTAGGTGTCTCGAGGACTCGGCCGTTGGCAAACGTGGGAAGTTTCAGGCTGATCGGACAACGTACATGGGAGTTAGAGCAGTATCATAAACATTGTGTTTGATGGCGAGTGATCTGTGATCACTCGCCATGGCAACGGAATTTGATGACACCCCATAATACGCTTAGATGTGTTGAGGGCTGCATCGTTATCAAACCTGTGAAGTTTTGGGCCGTTTGGAGCATGTTAACTGGAGTTATGAGAAAACCGTGTTTCACGGCGACCATTTTGTTACCACAGCAACGACATATTTGACGAAATCTCAAAACTGACACATATATGTGTCGAGGGATTGACGGTCAGCACACATGTGAAATTTGAACACTTTTTAACCATTTACACAGGAGTTACAGCAATATGGTGGTTAACGGCGAGGGATGCGTTGCCATGGCAACAGCTTTTGAGGAAAACTCACTATTGTCATAATGAGGTGTTGAGGGCCGGACCATTAACTGTCATCTGAAGTCTGGTGCCGTTTGGACCATGTTCCATTGAGTTAAGACAACACCATGTTTCATGGCGAGGGATCTGTCGCCATGGCAACGGCATTTGATGACATCCCATAATTGGCTTAGAGCTGTTGAGGGCCGGACCATGAGCCATCATCTGATGTCTGGTGCCGTTTGGACGTTTTTCCATTGAGTTAGGACAACACCTTGTTTCATGGCGAGGGATGCATTACCGTGGCAACGGCATATGATGACATCCCATAATTGGCGTAGAGCTGTTGAGGGCCGGACCATTAGCCATCATCTGAAGTCTGGTGCAGTTTGGACCATTTTCCATTGACTTAAGACAACATTGTGTTTTATGGCGAGGGATGCGTTGCCATGGAAACGGCATATGGTGAGATCTCAGATTTCACGTAGAGCTGTTGGGGCATGGACCGGTGATATAAAAGTGAAGATTGGGGGACGATGGGACCGTGTCCATTGGAGTTACAGCGACACCGTGTTTTATGGCGAGTGATTGGTTGCCATGGTAACGCCATATTAAGTAACATCACATTTGACGTAGAGCTGTTCAGGGCCACAGTGTTAACCATCACGTGAAGTTTGGTGGCGTTCTGAGTATGTCAGTTGGCGTTATGACATCATCGTGTTCCATGGCGAGGGATCGCCTAGCATTGAGCGAACGCAAACTTTGGCGCCAAATCACGGCTACGCCGTGCGAAAGAAAAAAACTTCCGTGATAACTTTTAATTGCCCATGTCTCGAGACGCTACCCGACGAATTTCGAGTCGTACGGATAAAGTCCCTGGGAGAAGATAGATTTCGTGCGGAGGACGAAAAACGCGATAAATCGCGTTTTTCCGACGCCAAATTCAAAATGGCCGGCTTTCTGTACGTTATTGTATACCCCTCCAAGAGGCTTTTTGGTTTGTCTCCGCACCCTAGATATGCGTAGCGAGTTTCGTTCTTTTACGTGAAAGTTAAAGTGGGAGGAGTTTACGTTAAAAACGGAAGTGGGCGTGGCCTACGCAATTTTTGACGCAAACTTCCGGAACCAATTACACATCTGAAGTTGCACCACTTCTGACGCGCAAAATTTGGTGAGTTTTCACATATGTTGCGGGGGTCAAAGGTTTATCGGTCGCTGCGCGACCGTTTTCAATAGGGTCTTTGCCGACCTAGGTCTCAGAACCTAATAAACAAAGCAGTCTTCACAACGGCCGGACAAAATACTTTGAGCCGCCCTATAGCCAAAGCCCGAGACACTGTTTAAAGCATAATAAAGACAATATATAGAGAGCATAATGTTTTTAATGCAATGCAGCAACATATGCTTCAGCAGAGAATGGCCCGCGGCGGGAAGCATTCGCTCGCGATCTCAAGAAGCCTATGGACATCCCGGAAAGTTGAAAATGTACGCTAAGGGCCGCCCCCCTTGCGTTGGAAAAAGACCACAGGGGACCTTGACATAACATCAACATACGCCGACCTGGGAGTGAGGATGTGTTGTTCGTGCATATCATTTGTTTGCTGTACCCTCCTGCCTTCTTTGCTGCTTTGTCTGCTGCATCATTTCCTCTGGATATTGCATTGTTCAATGTTTGATGTCCTTTGCATTTCATTACTGCTACTTGTGATGGCAACAGTACAGCTCTTAGCAGAAGTTTGAGCGATTCAGCATGTTTTACTGGTGTTTTAGCAGATGTTAGGAACCCTCTTCTGATCCACTGTGGTCCATCTATATGCACTGCTCCATAGGCATATGCTGAATCTGTGTAGATGTTGACTCTTTTTCCTTCTGCATGCTCCAAAGCTTTGGTGAGTGCCACTACTTCTGCCAGTTGGGCCGAAGCAGGTTGGGAGATGATTTCTGCTTCTATGACCTGTATGTTTTCTCCCTCCTGCTGGACTACTGCATAGGAGGCCACATTTCCGTCGTCCCCCTTGTAACAACAGCCGTCACTGTATAAAGTGACATCTGGTTGGTCCAGAGGGTCTGTTTCTAGATCTGATCTTGTCTTGAGATCCTTTTGGGATATTAATTCACAGTCATGGGGTGTGTGTTCATCTGTGCTCAGTCCTTTAGACATATTTGTCAAACCAACTTCATAGGTTATGTGTGGTTTTAACAGACTGCTCTGAATCTTGATCTTCCTAATTGGGGAAAATGTGAATGCCTGTGAATTTATAAATGCTACTACTCCATGTACTGTGTTCACTTTTAATGGGTGACACATTACTACATGTGCAGTTTTCTCAATGACCTTTGCCAGTGCAGCTAGATGTCTTGCACATCCTGTCTGCCCTAGTTCTATATTGTCTAACTTTGAGCTGTGGTACATCAGTACCTGTCTCACTCCCCCTTTTTTCTGAAACAGGACTCCATTTACTATCCCACCTGATTCAGAAACATCAAGGAAAAAGTATTTGTTATAATCAGGGGTGGAAAGGTGTGCGGCTTGACTCAGGGCTTGTTTTGTCTTTGTGAAAGCTTCTTCGGCCAACGTCGTCCATTCCAGAGTGGCTTTAAGATTTCTGTTTCCTGCTTCTGCAATAATGTGTCTCAGCGGTTGTGTCAAATCCACAGTCAGGTATGTAGGTCCGGCTGTATCCAGTCAGGCCCAGAAATGCAATTCTCACAATTTGAGTTTTTTCTTTCTTCACTTTGTATCCCACATTGGATTAGCAACTGTTGTGTTACAGCCAGACATGTTGCTGCATCTGGTCCGGCTAGAAGTAAATCATCAACATATTGTATCAGAGTTACCCCTTCTGGTAGTTGTAATGCACTAAGAACTTTTTTCAAGGCACGGTTAAATAATCCTGGACTATCTTTGTAACCCCGTGGCATCCGATTATAAGTGTATCTCTGTTTTTGGTAGGTAAAAGCAAATATGTCTTGGACTTTTGGATCTAATGGTAAGCAAAAAAATGCATTAGCTAGATCTATTACTGTGAAATACTTGTGATTTGGATTAAGGTTTTGTAATGCTTCATGTGGATCAGGGACAGGAATATTAGCAGTTTTGTGACATTGTTTATTTCTCTTAGGTCATGGACCATTCTCCACCCTTTGTTTCGAGCTTTTGGTACTGGTAAAATGGGAGTATTCCAGTTTGAGCAGGTGGGTCTGATTACTCCAGCTTGCAACAATCCCTGAATAGTATCTCCAATCCCATCTATTTGTTCTTGCTTCAGTTTGTATTGGGGGCGCCAGCATGGGTTGTGATTGTCTATTAGCTCCACTGAGACTTCATGGTTCACCAAACCAACATCATGGTCTCCAGTAGTCCATAGATGTGTAGGCACCTGTGATAGCATATCTTCTGTGTCTGGATGGTTTGTGTGTTCTCTTCCATGGTCTCTGTCTAACAGCGACGTGCAGTCAGGGGAGGCAGAGCCTCACCTGTCATACTCCAATGTAACGGAAAAACAATTAAAGAAAAACGAAATAATAATAAAATGTCTCCACTGATCTTGTGTAAATGTGATTTCTGTATGATTCCAATCGCTTTTTATAGTCAAAATCAGCAAATTTGCCAAGCTCGGCTACAACTAGGCTACATGGGAGCGATGAGAAGTGAGGCAGGGACGAGCTCTGCCTCACGTAAGCCCACAGTAACTTGCTGGAGCACGGGCACTAATTTAGCGCGGCCACTTATTTTGTGAGCGCGCTCAAGCCATTTACTGTGGGGTGAGGTGAGGCACAGATGAGATCTGCCTCACCTCAGAATGCGTCACCCCACAGAAACTGTCTGGAAAGCGGGCCCTAAGCGCATGCCTGTTACCATCTCACTGTATGTCGCCAATGTAATGTTTGTAGATCCCTTTATTACATTTATCCTCGCCATCCATAGTCTCTAAATAACTTATTTCACGTATATATGATAGTTAGGCCCGCTGGTCTCATCGTACAACGGCAATGAAAAAAGCACCAGGAGAGGCAGCCATAACCTCTGCCGCACTGAAGGGGGCGCACGTGAGCCCACAGGTTCTTGTTGCTACTGTTATTCTACGCAGAGACGGTAGACGCAACAACAAACTAGACTTTTGAAACTAGAGGAAGATAAGGAGGACTTTTACAAAACAGTAATAGAGATTGTTGTCCAGAAGGATAGCATGGACTTCTATTCATCTTCAAGTCAAGGTAAGACCACAACTGTAATGAAAATGGGATCTTACTAAGAAAGAACAATCCAATATTTAGATTTTGGGTATCCTTTTGTTGAACGGTCTGTTTAAAATTAATCATAGCATCAGACTAAAAAAGCTTTTGAAAATAACAGAATATTTCGATTAAGGTCAAAATATAATATTTGTAAATCTGACTCTGAAAGAGTCGGTGCCTCACAGCCATGAACCTCACAGCCATGAACCTCACCGCACGTCACTGCTGTCTAATTTCTGTTCTTCCAATAGTCCTTTCTCTTGACTGTTATTTCCAATTCTCCACATTGTCTGGTCTGCTGATTGCCACAACAAAGGAGATTCAGTAGCCAACCATTCTGAGCTCAGGGCGGTCTTTATCATTGGTCCCAGTGATCTGGATTCCGATCCTATGGCCATGACATGGCTTGTCATCCATTGAAAACAAGAAACGGCTCAACCTATTACTATTTAAGGAACTGACCGAAGACAGGGGCACAAACAAACACAAGTTGGATATTATCCGGCTGATCGGGCATTTATCTAACAGGTTCGTTCCACAGACAGCTATTTTCCAAAATCCTATGGAGAAATCCCATTGCTTTCTGTCGAGGGAACCCGAGCGCAGCTTACTTCCGGGTTTTAGGACGCGTCACTGCACCACTTGCATAGACTTCACAGCGGGCGGAACTTGTCATAAAGTCCGCGAAAATAAAGCCCACCTATTTAGAGGGAAGATATGATTGGTCAATTGTACTGTCATTTGACATTACTCTCTCGTTGAGTTACTATAGCGGGCCCTCTGTGAAAGTACAGAGGGACCAACAAGCTCTCCCGTCTTCACATAACTCGCAGAGACGGCATTTAACCCTTCACATTCCAACAGAAACTGAACAGGCAGATTCGAAGGATTTATTTCTTTGGAAATGTTATTTTAAATACAATTAAATCAAGTTATTCAGGTAAAACTAATGAAAAATATAACTAAAACAATATTTAAAAAACAATATTTAAAAAAAAATGTTTTTAAAAATGTTTTCAAATATCATTTTTTAGAATATCTTAGGCCCTCAGAGAGGGCCTAGACGGCCCTGACGGCTCACCATTGCAGAGGAATTTGGATGGAAAAAAGATACGTGTAACTGATCCCAACCCATCTACCAGAAGATGCCAAACATGTCCCAGATTACATTTTGGAGATGATCAGGTGTGGCTGCAAGAGTGAAACTCCAAGAAGTGCAGTTGTAAAGTGCATGGTTTGCCATGCACAATGTTCTGTGCATGTTTCAGGGTGGGATGCTCAAGATCCTAACACTAGATGATCATCAGCAATATTTGTAATGTGTCATTTCTATATGATAATGAGCAACGTTTTATCCAACAATCTGCTTGCCTTTCCTTTTTGTTGTTGGTAATAAACGCCACGCAATTGCATGAGCAGAGAGAGAAGTTGTTTTCATTGTCTTTGCAGAATGCACTACAAAAGTACGTTTTGCTGGGTCAGCTTGAAAGGGTTAATATAAAATAATTTAGAATACAATGCACTGTATGAATATAAAAATTGGGGAAGGCAAATGTGATGCATTTGATTTGAATATATTTCAATATTATTGCATGAAATCTCATAAATCCTTATTTTTCTGGGTTTTAGGCGTTTTGGGCATGAAGGGGTTAATATCTGAAAATGCTAAAAGGTTATCAGTGGGCACCCTCCTGTACTCCTTTTGAATAAACATTGGAGAAAGTAAATTGGGTGCATTTGATTTGAGTAATTTGCATGAAATCTCATAAATCCTTATTTTTCTGGGATTTTGGCTATGAAAGGGTTATTATCCAAAAATGCTCAAGGGATATCACCGGGGTTGCGGTCGAATAGTCAAAAAATCAGCTCCTAAGTTCTAACTCTATCGTCTATTCCTTGACCTCGGAGTGAAACGTCACGGGGTTAAGGGATAGTGGATAGGAGAATTCAAAAGGACTTAGGAGAAGAGACTGCGGTACTTTAGAGAATCCGACTGCACTTTCACTATCCGACGTATTTATGATGTGCCAGCGGACGTCATAAATGTGCGTCTGCTGCGGTGGGGAAACTATGGAAACTACAGTTTTCTATACAGCGGACTACAACATGGATGTATAATAAGAACGAGGGACTACTGTAAACTCATCTAGAGACTCTGCACCGTGCTCTGATGCTGTTGTTTTATGCTTTATGAACGGGGACAACAGAGAAACATATTCTTCATGACCAAAGTTGGAATTGAAATAAAAAAGGAAAGTGAAACTTATGCTCGTCACCCTCTCCCTCCGGTCCACATTAATACAAATGATCCCAATACGTATGATTGTATGAACTATGAAAAGATCTTAAAATCAATACAAATGTATTTATTATAAACGTTAGTCCTTAACATCTATCACTGTGTATATCACCATTCAAACATCTTTTAAAAGTTGAACAAACCCCACACAGCTCAGTAAAGACTGTGAAATGTTGACTTTATTTGATAATTTCAGTAAAAACTAACGTTCATATTTCTCTTTTTGATTATAATACTGATGAACGTTCAAAACAAAGCACTTTGGCAAGTTACCACATACGTTTTAAAAAGATTAATAAGCACCGTAACTTTCATGATATAATTTCTCGGTCATAATCGGTTGTTTCCGTGAACGGCCGACTGTTGTGTGACGGCAAATGCTGCAGCCGCAAGGCATTGTGGGGCAGCATTTTTTCCTCTCCTTTCGTAAAGGGAGGTCCAGTGGTTCCTAAGCTAAAGGAGGTTATAAAGGAAGTTTGAAACCTCCTTTCCTATCATCTAGAGAATTCGAACGGCACTTATCATGGCTGCCACTGAGGGACTTCCGGGTCATTTCACTCCGTTAGAAAGGTTACTAAGCTAAATGGACTATTGGACTTCAGCCTGGGACTGACTTCAGAGGGGAGCCCTCAGAAAAATTGTGAGAAAAAGGTTTTGTTTCAAAAAGGTAGAGACGTGAGGATTTACTTTGATTTTATTGAGCTGATCTGTTCGGAGTAGTTATGCCAAATGTGTCCAATCCAGTATAACTTGACATTTAAAAAACATGAAAAAACAGGTCGGAGTTGCTTCAATCTATCCAGCACTGCAGCTCACATGGAGATTTGAGCAGGCATTGCATCACAGATCTGTTTTGGGGAAATGCTTGTTGCCAAGCGTCTTTGTGTCAAGAGGGAACTTTGGTGACCTTTTTCATTATAATACTGATGAACGTTCAAAACAAAGCACTTTGGCAACTTACCACATACGTTTTAAAATGCTTAATAAGCACCGTAACTTTCATGATATCATTTCTCGTTCATAATCGGTTGTTTCCGTGAACGGCCGACTGTTGTGTGACGGCAAGGCAAATGCCGCGGCCGCAAGGCATTGTGGGGCAGCATTTTCTCCTCTCCTTTCGGTTAGGGAGGTCCAGTGGTTCCTAATCTAAAGGAGGTTATAAAGGAAGTTTGAAACCTCCTTTCCTTTAATTTAGGCCCAATCCCAAACCACTCCCTCGACCCTACCCCTCCGTGACGGAGTGAACTCCGTCTGTAGCCACACTCGCAGCTGAATGAGGCTCCCTCCTGTCAGATGGAGGGAGTAAATACAGCGGCAAGCTTTGGGACGGCCTCCCCTCTCTCCGGCAGAAACAGGAAATGCCGTAACTGTATGTAACAACGGTTTCAAATCAGCATCTCTTAGACAAAAAATGTAAATTAATAACTCAAATAAAACTCCAAACATCTTTAATTGTGTTACTTTTTTGTAAAGCTCTTTTAGTTTTAAACCTGATGTTTATAAGCTTCTTAGTTTTTGCAACAGTCTGTAAATATACACAACTTTATAATAAAATGCACACATTTACCTTTTTCTAGACTAAACACAGGTAGATCCTCAGTTAAAAAAATATGAGGTTATCATGAGGTTGTTAACATCGCAGTTTATCAGTGGATGTTTGCTGGAACTACTTTTTAACAGCGTGTTTCCTGACGGACACACACAGCGTGACTCCGGTCAGGTAGAGAACGGTCTCAAGTCAGCACCGATGCAGACTCGCTGTTTGAGGGCTTGATAGCCCACTCCCCCTCCACACCGCTCCACACTCGTTGGTTTGGAACAGCACTTAATGTGGCGGACCCTCCGCGCGAACGCGCAAACGGAGGGGTAGTGTGTAGGGGTAGGGTGTAGGGGGCGGTTTGGGATTGGGCCTTAGAGAATTCGAACGGCACTTATCATGGCTGCCACTGAGACCCTTCCGGGTCATTTCACTCCGTTAGGAAGGTTCCTAAGCTAAATGGACTATTCGACCGCAACCCGGGCACCCTCCTGTATTTTGAAGAGGTACCTCCAAGCTACAAGAAACAGCAGAAAAAACCCCGTTATCAGACGAAACAAGGTTCATCCAAAAATCAGGCTTTGGCTCCCGGACTACTTTGGCAGCTTACCACATACGTTTTAAAATGCTTAATTAGCACCGTAACTTTCATGTTGCAACTTTGTGCTGTCCCCGGTATATGTAGTGTATATAGCTTAACAGCCAGATAAACTCCCTCCGTACACCAAGACTCTGAATACGTGAATCCCTTGTCCACAGGTTTATTGGTATAAGGATGGTGTGAAACAAAAATAAACAAGACAAAATATAATCAATTCTATGATCATTTTTACATGCACAACTATGCACAATGTATATATATCAACACAGCTTTAACATGAATTGAATTGCCTCGTTATATTTACTGTAAGCTTTTTAATGTATTTATTGTAATTCTAGAACTTAAACAGTTATAAATTGCATCATATTTTAAACATCTAATCAACCATTTATTCATTTAAATCTCCCATGTCATGCTTTTCCGGTTATTACCCGTCCCCTTGTGTGTTATGAAGGTTTTTATGCATGTAAACGGTGTGCAGAGTCAAAACCCTCAAAGTACACCCTGTAGCGAGTAAAACTCTAACACAGAAAATACCTCCCCAAAACGCCTCGTTGGAGATACGTCACTGCCCATTTGAGTCTTCCATTTAGTTCCGGGTACGGCATGATGTCATGCGGTACCCGGAACGAAATGGACCAATCCCGAAGAGCTATGGCCACACCCAGCGGCGCTGGCCGCACCCTCTGCCAGCCTAACATTTACTGTTGGAAGCTCTGGTTCAGTTCACAATCGATCCAGTCATGCCAATGCCAAGGACCTGTTTCCTGAAATGTGAGGAGAAATCTGAGCTGTTTGTCCTACCGACGGAAGAACCACGACGAAGTCAGTGGTTGAAATGTCTTTTTAACACTGTTCCTTCAGAGGTTCGAAGAACCGGCATTTTACAGACGAAAGCTTCCAAAACATTGCCCAGTTTGATGCCGGATATGCACAGCATTTGAAACTGAAGGACGATGCTATTCCTAGTTTGTTTGGACCGTTTGGAGCAGGGGAAGATTCGGGTACACAACCTGTAAGTTTGCATTGTTATTTGTGTATTTATCAAACAAGGTATCTACCACGACTGTTTAAATGTGTAAACATGTTTCGGACTGCTAAGCCAGTGCTAACTGTGCTAACTAAGTTGCTAGCGTTTCCATATCAACTCTAATATCAGCAGATGGCCTTACATACATGTATCTCATAGCAGGAGAATGTCTGCATTCACACACGAAATACTCATAGACAGTATACTCCGGGTGATTTGCCGTACGGTCAGTCGCGAAACGTAATTACATTATAGCTGGCGTAGCCTGTATGCTACCGAGCTAAACAACAAGGCTACTAAGAGCTAGACATGAGTTTGCTCGGAAAACCTTTTTTTTATGCCAGCTACAATGAATGTAGCAGACTACCCATATAAGATTGCAATTGTAAACATGTGCTTGATAGCCTAATATGAACCACTATCTGTTGTTCATAGTATAGTATAGCATATTGAACAACTGAACAACTAGCAAACGTAGATTAGCATTGTAATCCAGCTGGCAAACTGACGAACATCAAACAACTACATTTATTTCACACTTCCAGCAGAGACAACGGGGAAATCCCCTCTCTTTGCCCGCTCACAGACCCCCAAAGGACGGTACATTACAGTTAGCTTTCCTCCGACGCTGATAGCATGTATAGCTAACGAGGCTAGCTATACATGCTAGCGGGAAACATTGTATGACCGAACGTAGCAGACTACCCGTATAAGATTGCAATTATAAACACGTTATTGCTAGCCTAATATGAACCACTAGCTTTTGTTCATAGTAGTTTTATTACATTCCATTATAGTTGCCGTTCCTCCGAGCTAACGTTCATATCGTGTTTGCTAAGGTAAACAAGAAAGCTAGGTTAGCATATTAGCTGGCAAGCTTACTGTGTTGATTATATAGATGGATTAGATAGATCCACACTCCTACCACAACTACTACTAACGAATCTAAAACAACTAAGTTTCTCTAATATTTTGTGATTTGCATTTGATTTCGTCCAGCCAGATCCTGGCGGAAAATACATCATGGGGACGGGACTACCACACTGAGGCCTCGTCCTAAAAAGCCCCGGCTGCGATAGGCAAGATGCCGACAACGGGGAGGAATGGATGATATATCGTGTATATATGTATATTTATGTTCATTTTGTACATTTCTAAAAATAAAGTTTGATGGAAATACTTAGTAGGCCTATCCTTTCTTCCCTGAATTATTTGCTCCTATAACATATCATTCATATATAGCAAACCATGATTTGATTTCTCATCAAACGGTAGTAGTTTATTACAGGTAAAAATAACTTACTCTTCTTTAACAACAGTTGTAGGTACAGTTCGGTTAGTTAGCGTATAAAATATACGGCTGTACCGACGCCATTATAAGACTGATGTTCTGAGAGCGAGCCGAAAAAAGCACTGTTAGACATGGGCGGAGCCTCTCTGGTGGTTGACTAATCAGAACAGAGTGGCCGAGCTGACCAATCGGAGCACACTAGGCTCACAGGGAGGGGGGGGGGCAAGAGCTCCAACGAGTCGTTTAGTGGAGAGAGTGAATACTGCTGAATACACATACTTTACAGAGATGCTGTATGCGAAACCAATGTGAGTTTGGAAAATTGCACAGTATAAATCTATTTTAGTATACCTCAACAATGTAATTATGATCAGTGGAAATGGCCATGACATGGGCCCTTTAACTCTCCTTGCATTAACCTTGTACAATATTGAGACAACTCGGAAGATCTCCAGCATTAAACACCACAGAATACAATATTTTCTCAAAATTATCATCTGTAATTGTTAATAACATAAACATAAACAATACGTACATATGATGCGATCAAAGGCATGAAGACGTATGCAGATGTAGCTGGATTTAATTACAAACAATAGCACATTGCTCACGGTTATGGCTAGAAAGGATCCGTCTTGTGTACAACTCTCGCGAGAGTTTGCAAGTCACGTGACTGAATGTTTACGTTTGGCAGGCAGCCTTTCAGTTACGATCGTTAACATCAGTGGGCCACAGCAAATGATGGTGAGAAGCTAAACTATCTATTAATTATGTCAATTACAGGGAGTGTGATTGTTGAAATAGGGTGTCTTGCTGTTCAAAGAAGAATGACAACACTGTAGATCACCAACACTATGGTTTAATTTTTATTCACAGGCAAGTCAACGTTGTCGCAGTAAAAGTCCCAAGATAGCTCCTGGTGCAATAAAATGTTCCCTTTCAGTGTTTTACTATTATGTCTGATGTTTCTCTATTAATATTGCTGCTGCATTAATGTGTATGTTGCATGTTACTGCTGTAGATGTGTTTCCGAGCCGCTCCGATTACAACGAGAGTTACAACGAGAACGTGACGTCATATTTACACAAGACGGATCCTTTCTAGAAATAACCATTGCTCAGAGCCATGCTTTGCCTATTTCCTCTCTAATGATCACCTGACACACCCATCTGATGATGTCATCCTGATTCTTAAAGGGACCACGACCAGGCACAATAGGCACACAAAAAATTGCCCAGAAAATGCAAACAATACTAAACTTAGCTGTAACAGAACACGGTTGTTTCCGTGAACGGCCGAATGTTGTGTGACGGCAAATGCTGCAAAGCATTGTGGGGCAGGTTTTCTCCTTTCCTTTCGGAAAAGTAAGGTCCAGTGTTTAAGCTAAAGGAGGTTATAAAGGAAGTTTGAAACCTCCTTTCCTATCTTCTAGAGCAGGGGTTCCCAACCTTTATTGTGCCAAGGACCGGCAGATACATTAAAAAAAAATCGCGGACCGGTTGTCAATTTTAACTGATTTTAATATTTACTCACCACCAGCAGGTAGCAACAGAGGCTAATTGTATGTAACAGCCTGAACAAATACTAGAACAATATGCATCCAAAACATATTAACAAAGTTTAAAAAAGAACCGGTGTTGTTTTTTGGTTTTTCGGAAAACCAAAAAACCGACGTTATTCAGTTTTTAAACCAAAACGGGAAAACAGATAAATCAACGTTTTGGTTTTGTTTGTATGATTTACGGATAATCCAGTGAATGCTGGGAAAACGAGGAGAAGGCGCATTATGAAGGAGATGTCCGGTCGCCAGGGTGTGTGTGTGTGTGTGTGTGTGTGTGTGTGTGTGTGTGTGTGTGTGTGTGTGTGTGTGTGTGACACTGGCATATTTGTTTTAAGAAGATATTATGATAGTGTCGTGCACTCCGACAGCATTTAGCACTACATCGAGATTAAGATTAAACTAATTTATTTTGGGAACAGCCGCATATATGGAGTTAGCCATATGTGTGTAAATTACTGTTCATCAACATTTGAAAACAAATGCCGGTGTCGGACAGACACAAACACACCGAACACACAGAGCTGAGCTGAGCAGAGCACATACACACACACATCATGCGCCTTGGTGACTGACTGGACAGTCCTTCATAAAACTAATAAAAGGGGGAGTAATCGGGCAGTTCGATGTGTGTAGAGGTGTGTGTGGTTAACACGTAGCAGCCTGCAGTCACTCTTAAGCTGTTCTGATGAAGTTAAACACAGCGAAGGCGGTGCGTAAAAAGGCACAGCTCTTTACCCGCTGGTGCTGCACTTCTCAGAGGCGGAGTATACGTCCCGCTGCCTCCAGATGCTGCAGCCATTTCATGAAGTGAAGGAGGTTTTCCTTCTATAAAACAGCTGCGGGCAGCAGATACCGTGAGAGTCACAGGTCACGCGCACCTGACATAATAACGTTACTTACCGTTTAAATTGACCAAATAAATGCAGCAGACAATGTTATTGAACCACAATTACAATTTATTTTATTTCAACTATATTCTTCTTCTCATTATTATTACTACTATTATTATTATTGTTATGTAATATCTTTCACTTTTTCTTTTTTTTTTTCACTTTTAATTTTTCAAATGAGGGTGCATAACGACTCAACTGAGGGTGCAATGCACCCTTATGCACCCCCGTAGAACCGGGCCTGAACGGTTGTCTCCTGTGCGCTCCTCTTCCTACTTGGCGCACCGGTAACATTCTCGTGCGCACAAGAGGCTGAGACCTTAGGCTGAGCCGCCGAATCCCTCGGAACATCATAAAAGCCATTTTCAACGGTTTTCTGGTGAAAGATTAACTAGCTACTGGATGAAATAATATGACTGGTGGCATAGGTGCGAAAATTAAACACTTTTTGAAAAACATATGATAAAATATTTTTATATATTTATAATTCTGCAAATATTACGATAAACTCACAGCTATTTCGCGGCCCGGCAGTAACCCCTGTTCTAGAGAATTCGAACGGCTCTTATCATGACGGCCACTGAGGTACTTCCGGGTCATTTCACTCCGTTAGGAAGTTCCTAAGCTGAAATTAAAATTCTACTGCAGCCCAAGAACATAAGAGAAGACACAACACTAATCACAGAGACAAGACACAGCTGGAGAGGTGGGGTCACAGGGGCAGCAGGTGAACACAGGAGGGAAAACACAGGAAGTAAAACCAGAGGAGGAAAATACATTTAAAAATAAAACTGGAAACGTTCAGCACAAACCCTTAATCATCACTTTTTCTGATCAATGACCCTATCATGGACCGTGAGATTAACATCTATTAGCAATATGTTTGTCTGTCAGAAAAAATGTGTTCACTGACAGATTGTTTTACAATGTACATTTTGTGAAGGAAGAACTGAGGGTGAAGTCTGCAAACAAACACAAATAGTTCTACTAGAGGTTCTTCCTCATACATACAGTAAACCTGCTATTTTAAGTGCAGGATAAAACAGTACATTTCAACGAGGTTAGGATACATTTTAATACATAAAATACATACACTCAGTTCTTCTATATAGGAACTTCAGAAAAGTATTGGGGGGAGATAAATAATGACTAATATTAACCTTCTGTTGCAATATCACAGCTTTAAAGCGGCCAACAACTTCATAGAAGCTACCGGATGGGTCTGTAGGTACCTTGGCCTCGGAGCTTAAAGGGGCCTACACACCAAACTGACACCAAAGAACACGTCCCGACGGTACACGACTGTTGTGTCGCCTCACGTCTCCTGCGTCTTGGCCATGTTTCGCACTGGAACACACCGCAAAGACTTCAGCCGACGGCCAAGTAGCACGTACGAACTGTGCATGCGTGAGTGGCAATAACTCTCCTTACCAGCAGGTGGCGGTAGTGTGTATTCGTCATTCAAAAGAGGCAACAACCGGAAGACAGACTGCGTGACACACCGAGAGAAGAAGAACAGACTGCGTGATATAAACAAACAACAAATAGCGTGTGCGTTCCATTTTCACTCTACAGCGAGAAGCTCATGGGGCTTTCCCGAACCTGTGTCAAGAGCTGGAGTTAAATGAAATCTCAGATTTGCCTTCTTAATCGTTTGTTTGGGCCCCTCACTTCCGTTTAGCTTCTCATGCACTGATTCGCTAAGCTGAACAGCCAATCAGAGTGATTTCTTTGGCCGACGGCCTTTAGCCGACAGCCTCCCGATTCAACATGTCGCATCGGCGGCGGAAGGTGTCGCATCGGCCGAAAAGACACGACGGTGCGGGACACACCAATCTGAGTAGGGCGACAGGACGCTCATCGACGGCCAGACATCTATCAACGGCCAAAATCGGGTTGGTGTGTCCGGGCCTTAAGGGTCACTTGCTCACGCCCTGATCGGACCAAAAACATCGTAATAGAGTGTTGACTGGTAGCTAGAGACGTGCAAGTTCACCTCTTCTTCTTCTTCTGGAGAGAGTTGCTTGTGGTGTCTGGCAGCCAATGAAAAGACACAAACACAACTGGTGTTTACCAACCTGACTGACCCAGTGGCTGCACAGCTGACCCAATCAGCATGAAGCGATCGGTTATACATTTCACCCATGTTAATGTGTTAAATGTCATGTGACCTTTTACTCTCACAAGAAAGAAAGTTCAGTTGCTTTAATGTGTTTGTCAGCTGATCAAAAGTAGGGCTAGGTGCAGGACAGTTCCAGTGAGACAGGCCTGAGATCATCTGACCTGCACATGTAGACTTAATATAAATGGAGAGTGGACACACTCCAAAATTAGACTCTTTTTACCATAAACAAATCCAGTCTGAGTTTTTCTGGAAAAAGCACAGTTTGTGTGTGTGTGTGTGTGTGTGTGTGTGTGTGTGTTTGTGTTCCACAGAACATTTCTATACAAACATATAGCCTGAATTAGCCTGAGTACCTGTGTTTTAATTATTTAGTTGTTTAGCTGCGTTTTTGCAACATTGCTATATTATTTAATGTCAATGCAGATGTATACGGCAAGGTTGGATGTGTCCAAGTCCTGATTAAAACCTGGTGGTATAGTCCATTGCAGATGAGACAGGAAGTATATAAGGAGCAGCAATGGGTCTGAGTGTTCATTAAAACCATCTTCACAAAGTTCAGTCTTCCAGATTCCAGATGTCCTTTGTTATAAAAACCTGAACAAGTCCTTCCAGTGCAGTACAGACTCTGTGACATTGTTGAGAAATGTCCCTGTTATGATGAGAACATAGACATCTTTATTGCACATGCGAGTAGTTTGGCTCTGACCCCCATGTTAAAACCATGTATCTCCAGTAATGTTTTTTTTAATAGTTTGGCTACCTTTAACCTGTTCCACTCTGAGCCTGTTTTTCAGGTCTCAGGCTCGAAAATGACATTCCCAGAACAAATGACCATATCTTCCCTTCTAAAAGGGTTAAATTAATAATCTTTGTTCTCAAAGTAATGATAAACCTGTGAGTTGGATGTAGAATTGTCAGAATCAATATAAATGTTTTTTATTTTAAAGAAAATTCAGATTTTACATAGTAAAAAACTGTAAATTATAGTGTCCGTCCAAAAATTATTTTTTACAGATAGTGAAAACTACCCTTGGATGATGGGTTAGTAGACTAAAAGCTTTAGGAATCCAAAGTACAACATATAATAAGTACCCTGTATCAAGATTGATGCAAAACAAGTGACATTTGACCTTTTTAGAGAGGTTTAGCCCAAAACTGGGCCATCTGGGGTCATTTGGGTGGATTTGACCTATCTCTGGCCCCCCTTGCTCGATTTGGTTGGTTGACATACCCTTGTGACCGTTAGAGCCAATAGAATCGAAGGGGGAGGCTCCCACCCAAACACGTTGTAAAGAAAAAATGTGGTTGCTTCGCGTGTGGAAAACGAAACCAAACTGGAGGAATGTCTCCTTCTGGAGTTTGGAAACTAAAACGCAGTTGTATTGCTTATGGATTATCAGAAATAATTTCAAAGAAGGCACAGACACATAGGATGAACCTATGGATTAACTGCAGCATCGTTTTTTTATCGTTTTAATGCCATTGAAGACCACTTTTGACCAAGGTAAGCCATATTTACGTGTTTAGCTTCTTAGCTCCACATGTGATGATGTACGCTTTCGTTTAGAGCGTCGTGAATGTTTATCACTGAGTGTTGAGGAGGGCACCGGTAGATTCAGTGTCTCCAGGACACCAAAAAAGAGTGGTTGGTTGTGCATCTAGGATAAGTAATAAGGGAGTTAGAGTGAGTTTAGTTGCCTTAGTATGTTACGTTTTTTTCGCTTGAGGCTAATTCAGAGGCTGAGTGCTAGCAATGTGGGTTTTTTTTGAAAAAAAAAAATTAAAAAGATCAGTTAGCTGAGTTTCTTCCCGTTACATGGATATAACACATTCATAGTTTTATTCAATATTAAGATTCCTTAGACGTTGTTTCCTGAAAATGACGCGTTTATCCGCCCGGTACCGGGGGGAAGGTGTGAAACAGGTTTAAGGGCTTCATACTTTTTTTTTTATGAATCCAGCATTAGTTGATTTTTGAATCCAATTGAAACCTCTTTGCATGAAATGCTATGAACTGTATTGTATTGTTGTAACGCCATTGTTCTAAGTTCCTGAAAAGCTGCCATTTTAGAGACACAAGGTTTCACCCAACAGCCATGTTAGCCAAGTAAATGTAGTCCAAGATCACAAGGCCTGTATACAACCTCTCTCGACCTTAACTTGGATAAGGACACACTCAGGGCCGCCCCTCCCTACACACCGCCTCATCTTGCGGAGGGGGTCTCACCTTATGCGCAAATGCGGCGCAATTATGCGCTCCGCAGTTACCCCGCTGTAAGGCTCCGGCGACCTAACAGTTCACGAGCGTGCTTCACTAGCAACCCCCCCATCAACGCTCGCGACACATAAGGGGGGCCTCATTAAACACCTTTGCGTGGGGCCACAAGTTGGCCAGGGGCAGCCCTGGACACACTTTACCAGAGCAAGCCTTAAGGGTCTCAGAGTTATGTCCTGCCCTCCAAGCCACCAGGGGGCTGCTTCACCAGGACTAGAGCTGGCAGCAGCTCTGGGACCTTCAGCTAGCAGTTAGCAATCAGCTTAAATTCTGCAAGTGCAAACCCCAGCACAGGAGGGACTGATCCTAGTGGAACGTTCCCCGCCTTCTCAACAGCTTCACAAAGGTTCGACCCAGTGCTCCCCCGGCCTGCTATGATTCCCACTGCTGGGTTTACACTGTTGGACCTGTTCCTGAAGTAACACTGATGCTCATGCAAAACAGTAGAAATGCAACTGGTCCTTGTAAAACTAAATACAAAAATCAATATATACTGGTGTCTAAAAAGATTGGGTTTGAAGTGTGATAAATGCTAAACATATATCTGCTACTTTGCATCGATTGCATTTACATTTCATTGTTGTTGACAGTTTTTCTTTGTCATTTTCAGTATTTTGAAAAGGGGGCCCCCAGTCTATGTGAAACCTATACAGTATGAGCACACTGTGAATGATCAAATCTATCACACACACACACACGCACGCACACATGCACACACACACACACACACACACACACACACACACACACACACACACACACACACACACACACACACACACACACACACACACACACACACAGTCACTCTTCTCCTTCCACTCTTCTTCATAGAAATATCTCTGTTATGCAGACTGATATCTCCCCCCCCCCCCATTTTATTTTCAAGTTTTCTCTACTGGATAACAGGTTATACATTTTACATTTATCATGTTTATGTACATGAACCTCACAATTGTACTTCTAACTACACTACACCCACTGCAACTTGGTTACTTTCAGCATATTTTCAGGAGAAAAAAGTCACACTTTACAAAAACACATCATTTCCTGAGAGCCTTCCTTCCTGTTAGAATGATACGTCTGATGTAAGCTAAAATATAGAACTTTGTTCTTCTGTATGACCTGAAATGTTTCATAGTGGATATGAGTAAGGCACAGGTTGTTTCTTTAGTTAAGTGTCTGTGCACATTCTTCTTATTATTATTATCTTTCCTCTGCAGACTCCTCGAGTATCATCTCCTATATAAGGCAACTCATTCCCTGGAAAATAATGTCTTGGAATTATTCAGGCTTTCATGCTCACTCTTCTTTGTTCTCTGTTTTACAAGTGAAATTAAGCATGCTTTGCCAACATCTGGCTGTAAATCTACTTTCATATTTGCCTCTTTATCATTCAGCGTGCTGGGATCCAACACATGATCCCTGTCTCTGGGGACAGCAGCTCACATAGACTGGATTCCTTTTATTGATATGCTTGGCATGGCCGACCTCACGGGTGAAATCACTGCGCGTCGGAAGTCAGGGGTCTGTTCCTTTTCCTTTGTCTCTGAAGGTAGAATTACTGCTCACTTTAACACAAAGATTGGTGCCCTGCAAATGAGCCGACAGCGGTGTGAAATCTGTGAGGTTTCTTCAAGGCCTCGGCATCAAAATGACTATCAGTGCTTTGTTCAGAATACTTGTTCCATTAGGTCATTGCACAAAGCCACTGTAGCTGTAAAAGGGCAGTGATGTGATCCCTTTTGTTTCACAACACTATTCATGTGTTGGCTCAGTTCCTACTAATTCGATTAACCACATCTTGAGCACAGATTATGACAAATGTAAACGGTGTTTCTCATGGCACAATGATACAAGAGTGGCCATGAGATACGCTATTGAAAAGCACGAGTCAGTATCAGGCTGTAATGCACGCTTCATGTTTTACGACATGGTCAGCTGTCTTTTGTAAGCTGCTCAGTTTGTGTGCTGGTAATTTGACATCTGTGAGAGGCAGCATGAGTGGAATATTTAACATGTCCCTCTGGATCTGGAGGCACTGAGTGAATTATATGGGCTCAGAACAGTCTCATAATACACACATGCACACAGAAGGATTCACACTTGTATTTCATGATCCTGTTGGAGCAGAACACCTCTGCTACGCGCCGTTCGTTGGATGAGGCTGGATCTCTATTAAATTAAGAAAGGAATTGAAAACACCGGAATCAAAGTTATAACAAATTATCTGAGTTTACTTCTAGTAGGAAACCAAACACATATACAAGTTATACAGAGTACTCGAGCACTCCGGACTTTCAGGTTTGTGATGCGACGCGGATAAATGCGTCGGGACCCGCCAACTCATCAAACGAGATGAAAGTGACTTCAGGTTTGTGATGCGATACGGACACAGTTATCAGGACCTGCCACTCACCAAACCAAAAAAGCATTTTTACACACACAAACATCAGTATTTCTATCTATTTTTGGGGCGGAGATTTGTCGAGTCTTCCTTCCCATTTTTTCTCCCAAGCGAATTAGAGAGCCCCTGGGGAGGAGCTGTTTAAACTGACCACCTCCCCCAAGTGCCCTGACTGGCTGGATTCGCTTCTGGCCGAGTTCAATCAGAGGTCTGACCAGAGAGTGAGATCCCAAGCCACACCAGGTCAAAAGTCAATGTTTATCTTTACCTTATCTTACTCTACATTCCTTTCCCAGGGGATCTTTTCACCTAAACTATCCTCCTTCAGACATTTAAACTCTTCTCCACCTATTTAACGATGTCTTTAATGACTTAACAACCGCATCTGGCTTTTATGGATGATAAGAAGGATGTTGGTGTGTTGAAACACAGAATCTCTGGATCAGTGAGTTTGAAAGTAAGAATAACATTCCTATTCTAAGTGACTTATCAAAACCCGTTTGTGATTACCTAAAACAGTTCAAACAATACATGTTCACTAAAATACAGTGTAGAATCATATCTCTTTACTTCAATCCCTCTTTTGATCTCACCTCACAAGATCAACATATAGCATTTGAAACATTACCACTGTCAATTTTCTTCTTACTGTGTCTGTCCCAACATTTATATAAACCCATCAGAAGTTGGGATATAGAGCACTTTAAACCTTTAGGAACAGTCCACAACAACAACTTATTATGACAGTGGAGGGAGAATAAAATATGTCTAAAAAGCAAAGTCCTTGTCAGCTGAGTCATCTTTACTCTACCCTCAATGGTGGAACTGATGAGTCTAATGAGCAGATACAAGGCACACAACAACAACCACATGTCCCTAAAATGGCAATAAAAGTAGCCACAGAAATTAGAAAAGACATTATCATACTTTTCCCTCTTTTGGTAACACATAGTTCTGTAGAATAAAAAATACCAATCCCTTAAATTGTGGGATATAAAAATAAAGTTGAAAGTTCCTCCAAAAAATGGATTGTTCAGACAAAGTTCCACACCGGCTATATCAACCTGTTTCAGCGGGAAATGGAGTTCCCTGTGCCGTCTTGGTTTGCCATGTCTTCGTCCCCCCAGCCCGCTGACGGCGGCTTCTGGGGTGCCTGCTAGAGAGATGTGGCCTGATTGTCCTCCCCCGGCCCGCTGATGGCGGCTTCCGGGTCGACTGTTGGAGAGATGTCCTCCCGATCCTCCTCCTCTGGTCCGCTGATGGCGCCTCCTGGGTCGACTGCCTTGACGAGAGCCAGATCTGTTCTGATGTCGTCTAGGGTCCTCGCGACGAGGGCCAACTCTGTCCTGATGTCGTCTAGGGTCCTCGCAGGTGTTTTTCCCGACCGCACACTGGCTCCAGTGGTACCAGTTGTCTCCCTTTCCATCTAGGCGGACGGCATGGGAGGTCCCCTCCAACCAGACGTAATCTGCTGTGTTGGCCTTGTGTTTCTCGGGTCCCCCTTTTGACGTCAGCAGCCTGTGTGGAGAAGTCTCATACCAAGCCCTTAAGTTGCTGGAAATATGGTTTTGAAATCATCTTTTCTACTTCTTTAGTGTTTATTGGCGGCACCAACTAGACTGGAGTGTGGACAAGAGACTATGCAGAAAATAATAAACAAAAAATTAAAATTAAAAATTAAAATAAAAATTTTAAATTAAAAATAGAACGAAAATAAAAATAAAACAAAAAAAGGAACAAACTAACAAAACAAAAAAATAACCAAAGCTAGATTATTTTAAATGTATCAATTTCTCTTAAAAGCAACAAATAAAACAAAACAAAAAATACCATAACTAGTATTTTAAATTGATAAATTTCTCCTAAAAACGTAATAATCTCACATACATATTGTCTGATGTATATCCTATCCTTTTCCCCCTTTTACTGAAATAGAACGCCGTTAACGGTGTTCCTATTTTCAGAAATATCGAGCCTTATACATCAGTTATTTAATATCAGCTATATATTTATTATTACTATTACTTATATATCAGGCATTAAATGTCAGCCTTCTTCCATGATTGACCTCGTCTACATTATCTGACTTATATTGATACGTGTCTGTTTGTATTTATTTAATATACTGGGCAATTTATTGATAACTTTTTGAATCTCCCTCTTTTCTTAACAACTGGAGCTATGGCTACTTTGAAATCTGACTTGGTTAAGAGATGATTTGTTTATTGGTGAGAGGCACACTCTTGCCCTCGTGATTGGGTGGGGGTGGGTAGTTAGGGAGAGTTCCTTACAATCTCCAGATCTTCCTCTCTAGAGGTCATGCCTGTCTCTGACCCTTTGTGCTGCTGTGAATCTGCAGCACCTCAGGAGCAGAGAAAGGGGAAGATCTCTAACCAAAAGTGTAAGCTCCCACATGAGCAACATAGCAACACATTAAACTCTCCCTGACTTGTTTGTAAAGCGTTCTTTAAGGCCTGAATTGAGTCTTCTGTTGTGTAACGGAAAATCCCATTTCCAAAAAGGGCCAGTTTAATAGTCCTTATCATATTATCGCTCTGTGCTTGCATGCTAGGACCTATTGTCTTTGCCAGAGCTGCTGCTATTCTTTCTACATGTATTAGCTCCATATTAGCAGGGTTCACTAACATGGTTGGTTGATCCAGTTTAAGATTTTCAATATCTTCCATTACTATTTCCAACATTCCTTTTCCCTGAATATCAGGTCTAACAATGTGTTCTCTTTTAGGAGTATTAGATGGGACACTCATAAGTGGCATTTGTGAGCTATTATCTCCATAGGGTGGAGGTAGGGTCTCAGACATTATACCACCTTCTTGTTGCACTCTGTCTCTATGTCTTCTGCAATTCTTTACCCACAGTTCTTTTTACTGGATTTGTCTCTCAAGTATTACACAGATTTGACTTAAAAAAAAAAAAAAAAAAATCACACAGAGTTTTTCATACCTTATCATATTACAGTCAGGCAAATTTTTATTGTGCGATGTTTATTTCAACAGATAGCGTGACTTCCAGAAGCAAGCTTCTACAATCTCCTCACGGTGATTGCGGCTTCAGGTCAAGAGTTAAAACTCAGTCAACAAAATCTCTTTATCGTCACGTTTAATGAGCCTGATTATCCCCACAACAGTTTTGTGATGAGATACGGTCGTTCCAAATAATTAGTTGGAGGTCGCGTCTCTCTCCTCCTCTATCACCCACCATATAACAATTACAGAAATGTTATACATTTAAAGCACCACGAAAGGTAACCGCATTAATCAATCTTATCATGATCTGCGGGGAATTTAACCCTTTTTTACACCTTTTGCAGCCTTTAATAGACGCACTGCAAGCTAACCGCATTAATCAATGTTATTTTGACTTGCGGGGAATACCCATACATCTTTTACAGCGTTGCAGCGTTCGTATTTAGTGAGTGAAGGGCTGGGACTGACCTACCCGCCACACTCAAACACTATTTTTGCTCTAGGTCCAGGACTGAATACCCTTCTCTAAGCACTTCCCCAATATCCCCAACTTGTAATATGTATTGTATTTCCCACCGTGACTAAGAACACTGAGAACGCTGCTGACAACTCTAAATTTTTAGTATAATCAATCACAGATTTTTGATAGTCAAAACAGGCGTCTGCTCACCTTTTGTATATGGCCATTGGTTTAGTTGTCACCAGTATCTCTGTGTTCTCCCCCTGGACTGGATTCTGTCCCCTGGCTATCGGTGTTCCTTTCTAGAGATAAGCACTCACTCCGTCGGGAAAGTCACCACTTGTTGGAGCAGAACACCTCTGCTACGCGCCGTTCGTTGGATGAGGCTGGATCTCTATTAAATTAAGAAAGGAATTGAAAACACCGGAATCAAAAGTTATAACAAATTATCTGAGTTTACTTCTAGTAGGAAACCAAACACATATACAAGTTATACAGAGCACTCGAGCACTCCGGACTTTCAGGTCTGTGATGCGATGCGGATAAATGCGTCAGGATCAAACCACTCATCAAACCAAAAAGAAATTGGACTTCAGGTTTGTGATGCGATGCGGATACAGTTATCAGGACCTGCCAACTCACCAAACCCAAAAGAGCATTTTTACACACACAAACATCAGTATTTCTATCTATTTTTGGGGCGGAGATTTGTCGAGTCTTCCTTCCCATTTTTCTCCCAAGCGAATTAGAGAGCCCCTGGGGAGGAGCTGTTTAAACTGACCACCTCCCCCAAGTGCCCTGACTGGCTGGATTCGCTTCTGGCCGAGTTCAATCAGAGGTCTGACCAGAGAGTGAGATCCCAAGCCACACCAGGTCAAAAGTCAATGTTTATCTTTACCTTATCTTACTCTACATTCCTTTCCCAGGGGATCTTTTCACCTAAACTATCCTCCTTCAGACATTTAAACTCTTCTCCACCTATTTAACGATGTCTTTAATGACTTAACAACCGCATCTGGCTTTTATGGATGATAAGAAGGATGTTGGTGTGTTGAAACACAGAATCTCTGGATCAGTGAGTTTGAAAGTAAGAATAACATTCCTATTCTAAGTGACTTATCAAAACCCGTTTGTGATTACCTAAAACAGTTCAAACAATACATGTTCACTAAAATACAGTGTAGAATCATATCTCTTTACTTCAATCCGCAAAAGGATTCACACTTGTATTTCCGGATCCACACTTGTGTTTTTCAATGCACACACAAATGTGTTCCGTTTCATATACATGTAAATAAAATCAAAATACAGTATTTTTGATCCACACATATTTGTTTTCCGTTCAAAACCGCTGCACCTGCAAACACAAACCGCTTTCTGTGCATGGATCGCTGTGCATTCGTGTGTGGGTTTTTTGAGACTCCCCTGACGGTCACCCGATTGGTACTTGTAATTTTTTCTATCTATAGCCAATCAGATGTCTCACAAGGGTATTATTTCTTGCGTTCATGACGTCGCGCTTCATGTACGCATTTTGCGCTGTCCGGAGCTGGCAGGTCCATGGAACCTGTCTGCAAGCGCTAATCTCAGGACACCTCCACTCTCAGTACATTGCCACTTTCCGAACAGGAAATGCACGCAAATACAATCTTTTATATTATTAAGGTACAGCGCCACTTTCCGAACCATTAAAGGTGGGGTAGGTAAGTTTGAGAAACCGGCTCGAGATACGCTTTTTGTTATATTCCATGGAATGCTCTTAACATCCCGATAGCAATGAATATCTTAAGTGCTTTGACAAAAAATCCATAACAAAGTGTCATCTGTGGAAGCCGTAATACTGTAAAAAGCACGACCAATTATTTTAGCCGGCCCGGCTAAAATAACTGGATGGCCTACCTGCCTGTCAGCCTTCCATCTGTGCACAAACTTATCTCGTGCCCTCATTGGTCATGTGCACGTTTGTGTGTGTTGGAGGAGGGGCTCTGTAAGGAAGTGGCAGATTTTCTCCGGTTGTGTATTTTCAAATTCTAGCGCACTCGAGCTGGTTTCTCCAAAATAACCTACCCCACCTTTAATGAATGCTTGAGTACACAAAAACGGCAGGCAAAACTATAGTTCTATTTCGTCCCTACTGACCGCAAGAGGCGGTGCTTTAGCACTGGATGTCTTATACCAACCATGTCATGAAGAAACCAAATACTCACCTAGCTGGAAGCAGCGGAGCTTGGCAACAGGACCACGCCCAAAGGATGGGGAGTGGCGACATTGACCCGGTAGAACCTAGAGAATGTGCCAGAAGACGCCCAAGACGCCACGGCGCAGATGGTCTCCAGGGGCACTCCTCTCAGGGTGGCCCAATATGTTGAGACGCTCCTTGTAGAGTGGCATCTCACCCCTGATGGCAGGGGGCGGCCACTGGCCCCATAGGCATGTGCGATTGTATCAACATCCCAGTGGGACAGCCGCTGCTTGGAGAGAGCACAACCCTTCCTAGTGCCGCCATGGCAAACGAAGAGCTGCTCTGACTGCCGTATACAGGCCGTAGCATCGACATACGCTCTTAGGGCACGCACAGGGCACAGCAACTCGGGCGTGCGGCTCTCCTGTGGGACGTTAAAGCGTGCCAGCTGGATGGGCCGATTGGAGTGGGCAAGTGGAAGCACCTTGGGCAGGAACGCCACATTCGGCCAGAGGGCAACACCCGAGCCATCAGAGTTCCACGTCAGGCATGTATCGCTCACGGAGAGGGCATGCAATTCCCCAACTCGCTTCCCTGAGGTTATGGCAAGCAGAAATGCTGCCTTCAAGGACAGCCACTTAAGCCCCACCTCGGCCAGGGGCTCGAAGGGAGGAGATGATAGGGCATCTAGCACTAGGGGCAGGTCCCAAGCCGGAGCCCTCGGGGTACTAGGGGGACGCTGCCGTAAGGCCCCTCTCAGGAAGAGGGACACCGACCTGTGGCGCCCCACCGTGGCGCCGTCGACCCCGACATGTTGGGCAGAGATAGCAGCCATATATACCTTCAAAGTGGAGTGAGAACGTCCACTATCCAGAAGGGACTGCAGGAACTCCAGAATGGTGGCCACAGAGCAATGCCCCGGATTCTCAGCCTTACCCAAACACCAGTGGGAGAAGAGCTTCCATTTGCACTCGTACTGTGCTCGAGTGGATGGTGCTCTGGCATTCAGGATAGTTTCCCTGACCGATGCCGTAAAAACGCTCAACAGTGGGTTGGGCCCCGCAGAGGCCAAGCCCAGAGCTGAAGGCGGTGAGGATCGGGATGCCAGATCTGACCCCTGAGCTGTGACAGAAGGTCCTTCCTGTCGGGGAGGCGCCATGGTGGGCCGCAGCAGAGACTGCGCAGCAGCGGGAACCAAACTCTCCCCGGCCAGCGGGGGCGACCAGAAGGAGCCTGTGCCCCTGAGTAAAGACCCTCTGAAGCGTCTGTAATAACAGCGGCGGGAAGGCGTACAGGAGACTGTCTGGCCAGTCGTGTGCCAGAGCGTCCTGCCCCATTGGGCTGGTCACCTCTGTCCAGGAGAACCAGAGGGGGCAGTGCCTCGACTCTTCCGAGGCAAAGAGGTCCACCTCGGCCCTGCCGAAAAGGCTCCAGATTGTCTCCACCACTTCTGGGTGAAGCCTCCACTCCCCTGGTGGAGGTTTGTGCCGAGAGAGGAAATCTGCCACCTGATTTCGGTCTCCTGGTAGAAAGACTGCCCGCAGGCTGGCCAAGCGGGGAGACGCCCAAGACAAGAGGCTCTGTGAAACCCGGAGCAGCTGTGCGGACCTGGTGCCCCCCTGGTGGTTGATCTGGGAAACCGCGGACATGTTGTCCGAACGAACAAGCACATGCCTGTCCGTCAGTTGGGGTAAAAAGTGCCTGAGCGCAAGCAGCACGGCGCGAAGCTCTAGCACGTTGATGTGATATGCACCTTCCTGGGCGGACCACAGACCCTGAACAGTCCTGCCCTGCCACACCGCACCCCACCCTGAGAGACATGCATCTACAGTGACAGTCTCCCGGCGGGATGGCGCCCATGGGCACGCCCATCAGAAGATAGGCCCTGTTTTTCCAGCGTGACAGAGAGTGAAGGCACTGGTGCGACACCCTGACCTTCCTGTGCCTGTGCCACTTGGCGTCCAAGTGAAGGCTGTTCAGTCACATCTGCATAGGGCGCAGCGACAGCAGGCCTAAGGGCACAACGGCTGAGGCAGCCGTCAGTCTGCCCAAGAGCCGGAGGAACTGAATGTAAGGCACATTCCTGCCCAGCCTGAAGATGGGGAGAAGGTGGGAAATGTCGTCCACACAACGAGGTGTCAGGTAGGCCCTCATGGCGACCGAATCTAGGACCAACCCCAGGTAAGTGACCTGTTGGGAGGGGACCAGGCAGCTCTTCCCGGTGTTTACTGTCAGGCCCAACCGGGCTAGGTGACATAAGAGACGCGCCGTATCCTGGGCCACTTGGGACCGGGACGGCGCACAAACCAGCCAGTCGTCTAGGTAAGGCAGGAAGAAGAAGAAGAATAAGAAGAATTGGGAGGGATGAAACCCTCTTTAATGGTCACACATGCAGAGCACACAGCACACAGCACACACAGTGAAATTTGGCCTCTGCATTTAACCCATCCTAGTACCAGGAGTCTAGTACTAGGAGCAGTGGGCAGCTATTGTACAGCGCCCGGGGAGCAATGGGAGTGAGGGGGGGAAGGGGGGTGTCCGGTGCCTTGCTCAAGGGCACCACGGCAGGGCAGGAGGTGAACTGGGACCTCTCCAAGTAGAAGTCCACACTCCATATTTAGGTCTGGTCGGGGACCGTCATGCCCTGTGCCTGCAGGGTGCGAGAGCTGCCGCCACGACCCTGGTAAACACCCTTGGAGAGAGGGAGAGACCGAAGGGAAGTACCCGGAACTGATAATGCTGGTCCTGAAAGGCAAACCTCAGGAACTTCCGGTGGTGGGACGCAATCGGCATGTGGAAGTAGGCGTCCCTCAAGTCCACGGTTGTGAACCACTCCCCCTGTGTGACAACACGGAGGGTGTCTGCTGTGGTCAGCATGTGGAAGGGCAGCACCTTCAGGAATCTGTTGATTCCTCTGAGGTCCAGTACTGGACGAAATCCGCCGACTTTCTTGCTCACCAGAAAGTACGCAGAGTAGAACCCCCCGGACTGAAGCAGGGGGTCTACTGGCTCGATTGCGCCCTTGGCCAAGAGGACGGACAGCTCTTGGGCCAGAGCTAAGGCCTTCGCCGGGTCGCTAACAACTGTCATCTTGACCCTAGGCCCCAGCTGGCCCTAGGCTCTGGAACACTCTGCCCCTCCATGTGAGGTCGGCCCAGACCCTAGGGGTTTTTAAATCTAAACTAAAAACACACTTCTTCTCTCTGGCTTTCTAGTTAGAGCGGAGCACGACTCCTGACTTTTCCGTGTGTTTTATTTTTATTTTGTTTTTAAGATATATCTGTTGTAATTTATTGTCGTTTATTGTGATTGTAGTAATGTGTTTTTATTACATGTACAGCACTCTGGCTCGACCAAAAATCGCTTTTAAATGTGCTATATAAATAAAACCTGATTTGATTTGATTTGATTTGACCCGGCCGAAGGCTAGGGGCCGGCGTCGGAACTGCACAGATAGTGCCTTTACTTGAATTTGAAAACACGAGGCAATTTTATTAATACAGCAGATGAAAAAATTTGTGGAAGGATACATTCTTCATGGGCTTCAATGGCTCTCGAGATAAAGGGCGTTTTATGGTTGCTTGTATTATCCTCAGATAGTGGTTTGTTTAAATAACTAGTGACATTTGAATAAATATTGCAAAAAAGGGCATATATATAACCTGGCCGGCTTAACCAGTGTGTATTTCTTCAAGCACCACAACATTCAGAGTTTATAAAGTAACTACACAGTAAAAGTACTTCATAGTACTTGTGGGGGTAGTTTCACTAGTACTGAGTCCAACAGGATCAATCTCACGAAGAACTAATGGCAACAAAAAAGAATTCCCTCATCAAACTTAGCAGAAGTGGCTTGCTTTTGTTCTCAGGAGGGGACTTTGACAGAGTATTTCTCAAAAATTACACAGTAAAAGTACTTCAATGTATTGTTAGTAGCAGTCAAACTAATACCGAGTCCAACAGTGTCAGTTTTATTAAGAACTTGTGGTAAAAAATATTTGTAAAAAAAAAATGAAGAGCAGCTGATTTGAAAAAACAAAGTGGAGAGACGGCTGAGTGACCGCAGTGCAGAATCGCTGTATAGTTTAAATCTCCTAACAATGTTGTCCATTTTAGAGATAGACTTATTATATTTACAGCCCTTAATAACATTCATTTTCAGGGCTCAATGTGTGTCTTGGCCGTTTTCGTTGTGATCGCTAAATTCACCTAGTTTCCCCTTGTTTATAATATTATCACAGTTCCAAGCACACGAGTGCTTTTGTTTTGAAATCACTTCCGCGAGTTTCGCGGCCCCCCCCCCCCCCCCTCGCTACAATGACCATTAGACCATTTAGTAAGGTAAAAAACAAAAAGCAAAAACGCCTCGCAGACACTCTTCCGTTTACTTGTTTAATAAAGAAAAACAAATGTCCGTAGATACACTGATTCATCTCCCTCCATCATGTTGATTTGAATCAGAAATTCTGAACATGAGCCCGCCCCACTCGACCTTCTGAGCCAATCACAGTGCGATAATGACCTGCCTTCCGTTTCAACCATACTCCTTCCGTTTCCACTATACTTTCTCTCACACTTGGGTTGCGGTCGAATAATCCAAAAATGTAACAATTAACAATTTAAACCAATCAATGTTGTGTAATTAACAAGGATAATCTGGTGTTTTTGAGTTGATGAGTAGTGCAGATATCACTGTAAATAAAATCAATCGACAGTAAGGAGAATACTTACTTCCGGGTGTAAAATCCTCCGTTATCCAATGGGAATGGACGCTCACATTGCTCTCTGGGTCCGTAATACAATAAAGGGGACATGATCAAATAGGAATATAATTATCTTTTAAATAACGTTAACTAAAGGGAACAATCTATTTGACACAGCTGAAGCTCTGGCCTTCCTTAAAAACTAACTAATTTAATAAAAATCACAGTTGTATTACACACAATGCACTGTTTTTTGAGAACAAAAATTGGTAAATAATGCACCATAATACATTCTGACGAAAAATAAAAATTATTATGAATACAAATAAAATAAAATAAGCCTCCCGTGAGTTACTACAAGCTATAAAGTAGATTTTAAAAACGTGTTATAGAATAAAAGCTCAATGCTGGACGTTGTAGAAATGCATGTGTGCACCACGACAAAGGAGCCTCATTCACTTTAGATTGGGGTTGTTTGCGTGGTGCAGACACGTAAATGTAGCAGAGTTCGTGACTCCACCACGCACTGCGGTGTTAAGGAGTCGTGGTGGAGTCACGCAAAGAGAAAAGGTGTGTCGTGAGACCGAGTTTAGTATAAGTCTAGAAGCAGCCCACAGGCAAAGGAAAAGAAAACATAAATTAAACAATATAATAAAAAACCTAACTGAAAAAACATTGGACATACAATTCTCCGTGCCGAGGGTATCAACGAGGAGTTGAGAGAAGAAGGCAGACGGGCGGGGACCTTCGATAGATTCAGGTAGGCCAATAATCCGAAGATTTTGGCATCTGCTGCGTCCCTCCAAATCCGCTACCTTAGTTTTGAGTGTCTCGTTGTCCCCCTTCAGAGCGGAGCACGCGTCCTCAAGTTGCTGGAGACGTTGGTCGACTTCAGTAGCATTAGCTTCCAGAGAATGTATACGCTGCCCCGGTCTGTGATAGTGGAGTGTATGCTGTCCAGGGTAGATGTCAGAGACTCGAATGAGGATTTGAAATCAGCCGTGAGAGCTACTCTATGTTCATCCAGTAGCAAGCTAATGTCAGCCAAAGTTATGCTAGGAGTCGAAGCTGGAGTTATGCTAGGAGTCGATGCTGACGGAGACCCTTTGCCCTTTTCAGCTTGTTTTCCCTTTGCTTTCGACATTGCCGGAGGTCTTTGCAGTTAACACTTGCTTATAAAACTGTTGCAAACAAATTATGTTGAAAAAAGACGAGGTTTAAAAGGTAAATAAGAGTGGGAAAGTTAGAGCCAGCCGAGCACACGTCTACTCAGCACACCTCATACCGGAAGTCGGAAACAGACTTTTAAAGATGAAAAGAACATCTACACATGCTTATTGTAGTTGTAAGTGCAATGCCTTGCTACCTGTAGCACCATCCTTGATGGAGCATATGTGTGGGCTGGACCTGTATTTTACAGGAAAGGAGTGAGCAGAGGGTAGAGTTGTCTATTCTTGTTCTGTTTTCTGTGACTATCTTCCTCACCCTGCTGAACATCCTCTCAGACTTTCAGTTGCACACGCTACTAAAGAGACGCGCTACTAAAGAGACGTGCTACTAAAGAGACGTGCTACTAAAGAGACACGCTACTAAAGAGACGTGCTACTAAAGAGACGTGCTACTAAAGAGACGCGCTACCATGGAAACCAAACAATGGTGTACCTGTATTAAAGTCCGAGTGGAAACAGTCGTGAGTAAATCTGATTTAGTCAGAAAACGGGAAAAATGCGGGAGAAATATGACCCCGGGAGGAAACCGGGAGAGGGCAATGAAATCGGGAGTCTCCCGCGAAAATCGGGAGGGTTGGCAAGTACGCCTACGACGTTGGTTATCAACTCGGTAAATCAACCCAGGGTTTCTCTGTCCGGCCGAGAGCGCGTTCACGTGAAAGGAACAGGGTGAGCAACATTTGACCAATCACAAACAGGGATAAGCATACTGACAGCGCAGAGTCATACTTCATGAATGAAAAGTAAACTATAATAGACAAATATGAAGAAGTTAAACTTTAAATATCCATGATTTAAACACTTAATCCAGGATAAAAGCAACATAGCTGCACCTGCAAGGTGAATACAGAACAGCTGGTAAAAAAAACGACGAGTGTTTGAATGCGTACATTAACAGGTTTATGATATCACTGCCCCATCTAAGCAACCCAGTCTCACGGCATTTTGTGTTATAGTCACAAAATTAATTTAATCTATTGATTCTAGTGTTCATTCGTTGACTAAAACTATGACGAAATATGTTCGTCAACGACCTTTTTTTCCATGACTAAAACGAGACGATGACGAGACGGCACCGACGGCAGGAAACAATAACTGTAACGAAATCAACATGCAATATCGTTGACGAAAAGTGACGAGACGAAAATGTAGTTTACTAAATAAAAACTATGCCAAAATCTGTCTTTACTTTCGTTGATGAAAAATGAGGAGACGAAATATTATCAAAGATAACGTTACATCTCTGATAGTCAGTTTTTCTCCCAGCAGTTCCATTTCCGGTGCTGCAGCTGTGTGTCTGTGCTGCGCGCGGCGGTACATTTGAATTACACCGGGCAGCGGCACAATATGAACTGTCAGGAAGACTCGGGTCTAACTCCTGGTCTAACTAACCTTATTTAACAGAAAATGGCAGCAACAGGGCTTGGGAGCAGTGGTCGCACTCGCGTTAACCGAATACCCCCCCGTCAGCGCGAGTGAGTGATAAATTGTGTACTCGACGGGTAATAATGGATTATGACGGAAATGTTACGATCCTGTCCGTCAAAATGACTGACAACGAAAAAGTCTAAAGCCACCAATGCTTGGGAGAAAGAAACGATGTGATATTTGGGGGCCTTTTTCGCTACAATGAGGCGGAGAAAAAAAGCGAATACATTGTTTTATCAGAAGGGAAGCAATGTGGTCATAACACAGCTGGTAACAACACCACAAACCTGACCTCTCTCTGCAAAGCTGCATTCTTAATCATTCAACCTGTGTTTTTCATCAAATAAGGACAAGATATAATCTTATTGTGAAATAAGTTTGACTAAAATGACAAATTATTGGTTTTGGCTAGACGAGTTTGACTGAAATGTTCTATATAATCTGATGACTAAAAAAGACTCAACAGTTTTCATTAATTAATTAGTTTTCTTTGACTAAAATAAGACTAAAATGCTCAGACTTTTAGTCGACTAAAACTTGACTAAATAAAAACAGGATGAAGGTGACTAAATATGACTAAAACTAAAAAGGAAATTTAACACAGGACTAAGACTAAAACTAAATAAAAAAATAGCTGACGAAATTAACACTAATTGATTTGTGTCACATAGAACCATTTTAACAGCAATTGGTAGTATGTTTCGTGCCTGCACCACGTCTTTTTGTCCGGTCGGGTCTTGGAAGACTGGAAGCTGTGTGGTTCATAAAAACATTTTCTTACTCAATATCTTACCCCTAAGCCTAACCCTATCCCTTTTATTTTAAATTGTATAATGTCTGAGTTTTTTTGCCGTCCGCGAGGAAAAGAAATGGCTCAGAGCCTCAGAATACTGAAATCTGTATTTTTTGTCACCTTTTTTTCCTTCTATTTTGTTGTTATTTACATTGCTTTTAAAATCGTTGTGTGACACGAAAAAAATTGGGAAATCGTGTTGGTGAACACGAATCAATAGATTAATTTCGTGACTATAACACGAAATGCCGTGAGACTGTGTTGATCTAAGACACAAGTTTATCTGACTTTAATTACATTTGACTCAAGTGTTTCGTCAACTTAATGTGTTGTTTAAAATAACACTTCTGCATACAGTATGTGACTATAATGGCGCATTTCCACTACATGGCCTCGCTCGGTATGGCTAGGCCTCGTTAGGACTGGCTCACTTTATGGCACATTTCCATTACAGTTTAGGAACTGGGGTAGTATCTATAGTAACGCAGTGTAGGCGGAGCCGTGACGTCATCTTCAATGAGAACCACAGAAAAACAACACAGCCGTTAGCTGTTAGCACTCAGTGCTCACAGCTCCTCATATCTGTTCAGAAACTAGACAGAAGTTAAACAAGTACAAACCACAGACTGCCTGTGTCATGGCGAATACAGTCGCTGCTTTATTTATGTCTGTATAGGCCGTTGTTGTGAGTGTGGACGGTCGGAGCATATATTGCGTTAGCTTAGCCAATCTCCATTTAGAAAACACGCATTTTAAAAGGTTTTTCGCCTGCCGTCTGTCTGCAGACTTGACAAAGCATTAATTCATGGTTTTTACTAACCGGTATCAGTATGTTGTTACTTCGGCATCATTTTGAAACGTGTATTACAATTAAATCACGGTCAAATATGTCCATCTTGTTGTAGTTGTAGCCCCCTTGCCAGCGATTCTCTCTCTAGTTTAGCATACTCAGCCCGACTCAGCCTGGTTGTTCCTGGCCCTAGAACCACGATTTTATGGGGCCAGAAAAACTGTGAACTAGGACCCGCTAGCCGGTACTAGGCCAAGTGGAAATGCAACCAAAGACGGGCCGCTGACGTCACAGCTCTCTTAAACGGGGCTCCGCGCTGCAGTGGAAACGCGCCATAAGTGTTGCACGGTCGGCCAGATACGGCTCGAGAAGCTGACTCAGATGAATGAGGCGAGTAAACACAGCTGACAGCCGCCGTGAAACTCGAGCGATTATTCGCATCGCGTCCGGTGTGAACGCACCATTATTACAAGTATTATATAATTACAAAATAAAATCGCCACTCTCAGTACAGTGCCACTTTCCAAACAGGAAATGCACGCAAATACAATATTTTATATTATTATTATTATTATTATTAATAATATATATATAAATAAAGACATCTTGTATTTTAGTTACACCCGCTATTGATTAATTTTGTCAACATTGGACCTTGACACCGTGAAATAATATAATCGAAAACATTAAGCCTCTTTAATTTAATAATCGGAGCTAAATCCTCTCTGCCATCTCATATAACACACACTTCCTTATTTATCTTTGAATAATAATAACGTCAAAATAAAGACGACTATACTACGGTCCTTCGGTCCTGAGATTAGCGCCTGCAGGTTCCATGGACCTGTCAGCTCCGGACAGCGCAAAATGCGTACATGAAGCGCTACGTCATGAACGCAATAAATCATACCCTCGTGGGGGCGCGCTCATGTGATTGGCTTAGAATGAAGGAGACATCTGATTAGAAAAAATTACAAGTACGAATCGGGTGACCGTCAGGGGAGTCTCAAAAAACCCACACACGAATGCACAGCGATCCATGCACAGAAAGCGGTTTGTGTTTGCAGGTGCAGCGGTTTTAAACGGAAAACAAATATGTGTGAATCAAAAATACATATGTAAAACGTTTTCCTGTATTTTGATGTATATGAAACGGAACACATTTGTGTGTGCATTGAAAAACACAAGTGT